>NC_031972.2:5798583-6142083 GCF_001858045.2 Oreochromis niloticus
AATACTGTAAACAATCATCCTATCAGCAAACAGATTATGAACACTGAGAACATGTGTTTTATGTGTGCACTCATTTTGCAGCCATGACATCAGGGTAAATTTGTATGCAGTCATCAAAATTTCGAGGACCCCTGATTTAAAGGACTAGCATGCTATCATTTGCTAACTATGGTCAATTTATCAATTAGTGTCATAACTGTAATTTTCAATTTTGTGCTGATGATGGTGTGAAGAGTCAAGAGATCACCACAAAAAAATTACAAAGTCATTCTGAATGAAACATTCATCAAATTTCATGACAATCCATTACCATCATGGCTCTTATTATGGTTCAAGCTTATTATGGTTCTGGTGACTATGAATGGAACAAAATGTTATAAAGCCTTTTCTTTTTTAAAGAAAATAACAGCAAAAATGATATTTCTAAGGCAATACAGCTAGCAAAGCACAACCCCCCCCCCAATCAAAACAAATTATTTATACTTTTTATAGGTTGCAGTGTGCGGTATTTAATGTTGTATTTCACAATATGGCATCAAAATAGATAATATAGTCCCTTCTTTTATCTAATGTTTTTCAAAGTCTGAAATGATTGTTATTTATCTTAGAGGGGCTTTTAAGTCATCCTTGGTTTTAGCCCCCTTCACATACCTTTTAAACCTATTTTCTTCTTCTTTGATGAGGGTCAGCCAATTAGATTTAATCAGAAGGTGGGCGGGGCTTCTTTGTTTTTGTGTGCCTGCCTGCTTTTACCAACATACAGAAGCTGTTTAGGGCAGTCTGAAGCTTCAGCTTTTGATTCTCAGAAATTCTGGCCCAGTTTAATATGAGCTTCACATCTTTGGTTTGGTTATATCTTAAAAAAAACGAAAAAAGAAATCATTCCCTGATGTGAGCTGCATGATGGAAGTTATGAAAAGGGGGAAAGTAATTTCAGGCTGGGAGTGTCAGGGCCTCTGGCAGGCAGATAGTGTCCATCACTGATGCAATGAATACAGGACAGCTTAGCTCATCTTCCTGCACATACCAATCCTATTGCCTTGTTTCCCACACTTTCAACTGCTCATTCCCTGATTTGTCACTAAGCGGTCACTTAATATAAAATTCCTAATGGTAATTAACTTGTTAAAGAAAAGTCATTTAACTTTGTGGATTCCTTTAATTAGATTATTGGGAGGGACACTATGTACAAAACGCGCATTGTGTGTAACCAACTCAACAGGAAAGTACTGTTCTATTTTAGTGCTGTGTGTCCCCACCCTGATAGTAAAACACTATGGAAAACAATGCATCACAACGAGGGAAGGAGGGGCTCATCACTTTCTCGTAGTCTGTCACTCACATACACACATCTTATAAAACCATTAGACCCACCATAAACACATTGGTGTTTACAGCAGGAAACAGTACATACTAATAAGGATCACTGGGAAATCCAGCTGTAGGTTTGTGGAACATGGCAGCCAGGAGTTTGTGTGTTTCTGTGGCTAAAATATGACATTTTATAGTATTAAACATTCATGACAGTAAAAATATTTTGACAAGCAAAGAAACATCAGTGGTGTACTATTAACCACTCCTGTCCCATAAATATTAATAGGATGAAAGATTAAAAAGTTGCACTTCAACCGAGCAAATGAATAATGAATGTTTTTGTATGGTGAGTAAGTCTGGTGCCATTTCCACATACCACCTGTTTCTAGAAAAGTACACACAGTGAAAGGTTAATGGATTTCATATATCATTGAAAAAGTCTGTGTTAAACAAATTCGTGGGGTCCACTCGATACTGTGTAAAGCCAAAAGTATAAATACAATATTCACTGCAACAATATAATATTATAAAGTATAAACACGCTAACAATCATAAGGCAGATGTGGATACAGGGTCTTAGAAGTGCTGCACAGCTTTTCCATATGTGTGTTAGATTGTGTCATCCAGTAACAGCTGTAGCTGAGTGAGTTACAGCTTCAATAAATGCTAATATCATGATATTCAAGGCCACTGTGCTCTCAGATATAGTGTTAATATAATCTTTACATCTTAGTGTTGTCAGTGTAATGGTGGGCAACAGGAGTGAGCCAATATTCTCTTTCACTTTCTTATAGCAGTATTACATTTACTTGTGGCACTTGTGTCTGAATTTCTCCTTGAAGCACCTCAAAATTGTATATTATTAAAATTCATAAATATTTAAGTGGCTGCTCTACATTGATTATCATAATTTGTATCACAAGTTGAAATTGTATCTGAATGGCAGGTATAGAAATAGGAGAAAAATGGCTTTGTACTTCTTCAAACCTTTGACTCTCTTGATATTGATTATATAGCTGGGTTTGGGAGACATTACTTCATAAACATTCAGTGTAAGAGCCAGTCAGACTAATTATTTATGAAAGATAGTTAAATTATACTATATAGTAAATTAAGAAGTGTAGATCTGTATGCTGTAAGCTGGGATCTAATATTTTGTTACTGTTTAGATTCATTCAATGTGTCTTGGCTTTGTCTTTGGAATCTTGGAGGGTGTAGAGGATGGCAGTGTATGGAAATTAACATTAATCTGGCTTCCAGTCAACTTTGGAATTTTCTGTTTAACAAAAGCTGAAAAAGAAATTGGTTTCTGTGGCAGCTGTGACTGCCTGTAAAATAAGTACGCTTCCTTCAACCACATTATTACAGAATTACAAGCAGCTCATTTGATACTGTGAAACCTGATATGTTATGTGATGTGGTATGCTCTGCTTACCAAACTAATTTTAAGCTCGTCTCCAGCCGTATTCCATATCCGTTATCAGCCCATAAAAGAGTTTATTGGGCAGGTTACAGCCTGTTAATTAGCAGTAAGGTTGTCCCAACTTACTCATTAGAGTTACAATCTAGCAAATCCACAGTAAGTGAAACCATTTATGGAACATTTTGTCAAATTTTAAATGTAGTACATTTTTTAGCTATTTTGTATCTTTTTGAATACATTCATACGACTGAAAACAACGAAGCCTGAAGACTAACATTTTTTTCCCCAAATTAAGTTGTTAGTGTTAAGATTATTCAGTGTGGATTAATCAAAATAATAACTGTAAAAGTTGTTTCAAACCGGGCTAAGCCACTTTTAACTAAGGAAAACATAGGTGTTTATACAAAAGTCACGAGGATATGATATAAACCTCACAGTGTTTTCAGCTTTTCATATCTGTGTAATGTGGGACTCATTCAGAGAACACATTAGCATGCAGCACATTTATTTGAGGTCATTGGAGGATAAATAATTCAATCTGGGTGGAAGGAGATTTAATGACAATGTCAAATTAGACTTTTAATGAAATTAATTTTATGCTCTCAGGCTGTGTACAACTAAACACCCACAACAATTAACACTTTCAAGAATCTAATATTCTGTGACTCTGAGGAATAAAGTTCTTAATTATTCACTGCAGGAGGTATGGCAAGTCTGATGGCATTTGAAGGTGAAAAATGAATTTGTGGATCTTACTTGATGAGAGCTGTCCTGGGCGAGTCATTCTGCTCCCCACTTTTAGGAACACTGGAGAGCTGAAGACTAGAAGGTGGACTACGGATAGATGGAAGAGTGGAGGAACAGACGGATGAAGCAGGAACAGAGGAGGAAGAGGGGGGAGGGGCCTGCTTAACTGGGCTCTTGACACTTGGAAGAAGACGGAAGGACTTGACTCTGCTGTGATTGCTCCGACCATGAGCCACCTTGCCAACAGGTCCTGTACCTGACCTCTTTAAGGTTTGCTCTGACCTGAAATACAATTGTACATGGCTGTAGTTAATTTGAATCACTTCACTAAGGGATATTTCTAAAATTAAATCTGAAATGTAAAAATTCATACAATACAGTTAAAGTGATCAGAAGTTACTTGTACATGGGAATGAATACATAAAAACAACAGTAGCAAGGGGTGAGAGAAATGTAATGCTCACTGAACACATGGAAAATCTATAAGAATAAGAAGCAGGAAGATGCAATGTAATGTTTTGGGAGAATAAGGGAAGAAGCTAGACCTTGTGGAGTGCCTCATTAGGCTCACCTCAACCACATTATGATTTGGCACGATTCCATCTACATTTACACATGTATGTAACCTCACAACATGATCATTATGTAGGCCACGAACACACTTCATAACAAGTATGAATGAAAAATACTGAAAACCCCCCGAAAAAACTGATGTGGGCAAGTACTTCAAACCTTTAGGCTACTTTAGGATGTTAAATTATGATTTTGGATTTCAGTGATTATGACAAGATAATCACGATAAAATTATGGCTTTTTTTGAGCATGAAGCTTGGTCTTATGCTTTAAATCAGGTCTGTCCCAATAATGTGTATTTCACCTTTCCTTAAAAACTCCCATCTCAGAGACAAGATGACAAAGATCTACATAAAATGAACAAAAGTTAAAAGGTCCAAAGTAAAAGGCTTTGACAAGTAAATCTGTGGCTCATTCACAGATGCACCACCACGCCCACCATGTTCACCTCTCTCTCTTTTTTTCACCTGATTATTTGAATTTTAAGAAAATCCCCTCTTTAAAAAAACAAAAACATTTTCTTCTCATCTTGCAGTTTTTGCAGTTATTGAGCAAACTCAGCTAGGGGCAAGTATAGCTTCTTGTTCCATCTCATGACAAACATCCATATACCGTAATGGAAAATACAATGCAACTCAATATCTGGGATGGAATTACATAAAAATGATGCTAATGTCAAGACTTCAAAAGCTATTCCATACCATAAAGAACTTTCCCAAATAGATTTTGGATTCAGATTTGAAGATTATCAAATCTGTTGAATGTATGTAAGCCAGGTAGGGAGGCCAGGGGGAATTCTGAGGGACAAATGCCACAAAGGAACGCAGAGCATTCCTACTGTTGTCTGATGGACTCCTGTACGGCGCTTCATGTTTTGTCTACTGGTTTCTTAACAAATTCAACATGTCTGACAATATACCTCTGAGACAAAGGCTGAGCAAAAATACTCAAACACTGCACAGGGACAGGTATGTCACGCAGTCTTGGTATAATGTTAAGTGACTGTGGTATTCAAGTAGTGTGACCTCTTAGTGTAACAGGGGTCACACACTACCACCAATCCCTGAACTTTGACCCCGCTGAAGCTGGACCTACTTAGCCAAGTCTGATAGGATCCGACTTCTACGCAAGATGTTTTTCTTTGATGTTTGCTGTGAGCACTAAAAACTCTCAAGTCCTGGTTCAACATATCAGTTGTTTGTGAACAGATTATACAGAAAAAAAATCCTGATGCAAACTGAGTATTTTTGTTTGCCCTCAAGAGAAGAGAACAGAGCTCACCCTCTCAGTGACTTAATGATGAAATTAAGAACATCTTAGAAACCCTTTGCAGTAAGCAATGTTAAAAATGTATTTTTACTGAATCCTTGAAGCCCTGCTGAGAAACATAGCAAAAAGAAAAGAACAAAGCTAACAAACTGGATTAGATTTAAATTATGCAAAACTCGGCATAAGTGAGATGTGCAAAGGATTTTTTCTCATCATCTTTGTTCCTAATTTCACACTTGGGTGGTGTGAACTGCTTCATTCTCACTGACCTGCCGTGACGAGAAATCATCTAATGTTTAAAACGTGTGTTCTTAATGTGACAACAACCTTACAGGCTAATATCAGGTTTAATTAATTTATATAATAACTTATAACAGATGTATTACCATCTCAGATAATGGAAAATAATTACCAATGCTATGATCCTAAACCTGCATTAGTGTATGACTCTGAAAAAGGTATATCATCTAGTTATTATCATTATTTTTAAATACCAAAATATTTCTCCTTCTGTAAAAAACGCATCTGGAACGTAACTCATGTTGAAGGGGATTCAGTTTGGTTTTATTCTTGTTAAGACAGTAGACATTTTCACCACCTGGCCCTAACCGTCATCCACTAATTTGCCACCCTATTACAATAATCCCAGTGGTGACCCCTGGTGACCCACAGCCTGGTTACAACAACCTAAACCACTTGACACAAAGACAAAAGCTGCGAGGAATGACAAGTATGCTTGAAACATGAGCACAAACACATGCGTGAGGACACACACACACACACACACACACACACACACACACACACACCACTAACATGAGTGTGACAGCCTATGAGAGGGGAAAAAAACATTACAATGGGAGGATTAGAAGACTTTTGTGAAATTCTAAAAGCTGCTGAAAACCGAGTTGGTGAGTTTAAGTGACTGAAATTGTAGAAGTTTAAAAAAAATAATTAAATGACTGCATGCTATCATGCAGCAAGCACAATTTGTAACTGTTTGTGTTCTTATGTAAGGATTAGGGTTTCATTACATGGTGTTTGACAAAACCAGTGGCCTGATAGGCAGGTAAAAAAAAAAAAAAGTATCCCAGGTAACAAAAACAGCAGGAAGGGTGTGCAAAACGGGACAGTGTAAGCGATTCACCTGCATTTGTGACTAAAAATGGAAACATCCAGACTGTTAAATGTATTTAGGAGTACGTGCACGAACAAAAACAATTGAGTATCAGCCCAAGCAGCCTCTATTATTAAAAATATTATTATTATGGTGGTAGTTCATTGTGATGCTGCCAACTCTCCTCTTTGACACACACATACACACTTTTCACTTACTTCCATCCACTGCTGCTTTGTTTTACACAGTGAAAAAGCTGTTTAAAAACGAGGTAAGACAAAAGCTGCCCGTGTGTGTCTGCTTATGCAAATAAACTGCAAATCTGGCAGATTTCATGTAAACTTTGCTGCAGGATGACATCAACCATCCGTCTCTATGTCAGTGTGGTACCTGCAGCATGCAGGTGTGAGTGCAAAAGCATGGGGCACAGTGTTTACTCCAACACATATATTGTTAAGATTTTAACACAACTGAAGGTTTTGACTGTTAAAAATCTTAGTGCTTTACAATAAATATTTAAGGTTAAGCTACCAAACCATATTTAAATGTAATTAAAATCAGTTAAATGTTTAATGGGCCAGTGAAACATAAATGAGACCAATAAAACGTGAAAATGTAACATTGACATTAAATGACCCCTTTCTGTAGTTTCCCTTTATATTTACTGTAAATAAAGGAATGAAAAGAAAAAAAAAATACACTAGCCCAATCCTGTAGTTTAGGACATGTAGTTTTAAATACGAGTTTTTGCGTCCGTTTGTGTTGTTCCTCATGCTTTTAATTGTTAACTGTATTATGTATGTGTGGGCTAATTTGCATATGTGCATAACCACTTTTAAATATGCATGGGCGGTGGAGGTCACAAATCAATTTACTTCCAGCGCCTGTCCCAAGCCTGGATAAACACGTGTGGCATTAAGGGCATCTGGAGTAAATATGCACATGAATCCGCAGAGGCAACCCCATTAAAGTTTCGGAGCAACCGAAAGTATCTACCTACTCGCTTTTAAGTATGCATGGGAAAACCTCTCATACAGTAAAGTCCCTACGAGATAAAAGAAGAGTTTCTTGCATAAGCCCTACAAAGTGAAGACCAAATTAAGTTTGTACACACCTAACTATAAAAATGTTTCAAACTCTGACAAAGGGACTGATGATGAGCAGCCCTCAGGACAAAATTATAATCTCACATTCCAATTTGTTAATGACTCATGCACAAGAGGTTTCTCACAGCCCAAACAGCTGCAGGGAAAATTTTAAGGGATTGAGGGAATCAAAGAGCTCACCACTTAAATGAGCATAAAAGAAAAGGTGTTGATGAAAGGAGAGGGTGTCATGAATTTGTTTAATGTACATAAACAAAGGGAGTCTGAAATGGAGAGAAGAGTAATGATGATATCAGAAGGTGTTAATAAGCTTCAAAAAGATTTATTGTGGATTGTACATATTTTGTTGGAAAATCCTGGACAGACTCTGCGTCCGTTTGTGCTGTTCCTTTCAAACAAACAAACAAAAAACAGAATCATCCACTGTGGAGCAGTGGACATTGTTCTAAACCACAGTCAAGCATAAAATTTAAAAAACATGGGTGAGCACAGAGATCTCATAATTAAACTTCCTTACCCTTCAGTTTTTTCGCAATCTTCTGCATCTCCCACAGTGACATCGTCACTGCTCTCCTGCACTACTGGCTGATTCGTGACGCCTCTCTGCTGGGTCCGCCTCCTGGATCGAATCTGAAAGAAGAAACGAGGAGCTGGTAAAGGAGCTGAAACCAGATGATTTGGGGCTGAATCATAGCGATGAGATGTATCCCATTCTGTCTCATCAGCTACAGTGACATGACTTTCACAATGTTATTAATTATGAATGATCATCAAGACGGTACTGTGTCATACCGACTGTGCGCATTTTCTATAAATTAAAAACAAACAAACAAACACACAAAATTAAATGCTACACAATTTGAGTCTTTACCATAAAGTGCTGTTGTTGATGTTGATTGTGCCAAAACTGAACTTCAACACTTTTATAGACAATGAACGGGGATTGTGTTTGGCAGACAGAAAACAAGCCAATAAAATCTAAGAGTTATTCAACAGAATTAACTTAAGCTTCTTTGCACTGTATTTTCAATCTCAATTTTTTGTTTTCAAACTTTGTCTGCTTGCGGCACACTAGCTCAATTGGACAACTCCAATTCTTTTTTGCTGCTCTTTTTTCTATTATTTTTCACTTTCAGTTTTGAATCGATCGTCTTTATGTTTTTTTTAAACTTTCTTCTGATTTGTTTCCAGGTTGCATGCCCAAAGTCTCTCACAAAACCCTAAGAAATCCTGTTATTCTGTCACTTGCTAGTGATTCATGGACAATCAGAGCTACAGTTTGTTTGTGACAAAAAGGTCACTTTAAACAAAAAAATTCTGTTTACACAGAAAATCCTTTGTGTGCCAAGCTGTGGTGTCAAAGTGCAGTTCCAAACAAATGAACGGAGCTGAATGTCAAAACACAACCACCTCCAGAGATTTAGTGACCTGTGTGGTTTCATAACCCAACATGAAACGCTCCATCGATTTTATGCTCATAGCACTGTCTAACTGAGCTGTGCTGCTGAACATGACCAGTTTATTTATTCAGTCATCAGGCTAATAATGAAGAATTACACTAAGTAGACCCAGCTTGAAATAATAAGCATTTGTTTCCAGATATAGGAATGTGCCCTGACAAATAATCCTCTTTTTCCAAACTTACTGTAGCTGCTTCTGTGCTGGCACGTAAGGACAAACACTTGTGGTTAAAAGTTCAGAAAATCCTTGTTACTAAACATTATGTAAAGTCAGCATGGGGAGTACAGAGATAAGCCCTGCTGTGTCACAAGTGATTTACATGAGATGCCAACTTGGTGATCCTTGCTGCCCAGATTGGCTTTAGCTAAAGGATTTTGGATTGTGAATGGAGCTGTTGAAACTCTTGTAGTCAGACACTTGGTCTTTTGTTAAAGGCTTTCATAGATGCTGGTACTCAGTGAATGTTGGTTAAATTAAAAACAAAAGAAAACTCAATTTAGGTGAGAAAAATCAGAGTCTCCAAATGGGAGGAAATCTTGCAGAGAATTGAAGTTAAGGGGAATGAGCACTCAAAGAACAGATTGGAAGAATAACTTAATGTTGTACATATATTGCTTAAGTTTGAATCAGAATGAACTGTGAATAAGAACATTATTATTACTTTATTATTAGTAAGCCAAACAAAGCAAAAACCAGAGTGACGTACAACGGCAGTGATCGGGTTTCCAAACACACCTTCTATTTTTGTTCTGTGGTGGGTTAAATGGAAAATAATTAGGATGTGGTTATTAATCATTATCTCCTCAGTCATCAAACACTTGTGTCAGTCACAATGGAAAAGAAAGAACAAGATATTGAACAAGTGACTTTTCATAATAAATGTATACTTTTGCATGTGTAGTAAAGTAAGGCTTTGGCATTTAGAAATATATGACAGATGTGAAGATCAGGTCCTCTCTGATATCTGTCCAGTAAAAACAAGACTACGGCAAGCAGCCATTGAGCTCAGGGCAACAACCTGAGACAGGAAAGCAGCCAGGCAAGCCTGTCCAATAGTAATAAAACCTCCCTACCAGCAACTCTAAATCTTATCTCTAGACATGTTCATACACAAGGTCTGTAAAACTCAGGTGTGACTATGATACATGGGCAGTTTTATCAAAGGTTTTATGCTGGAATGGAATCAAATGGTGAATCAAAGAAACCCTCAAAAAAAGGAAAAGGTCCAGGACCTGTCTTACGGAAACTTAAAGGACTTGTAATTTACACTCTATAGCTTTTTGCATAACATGCAGGTATGAGTAATAATAATCATCTTATCTAAATCTCTGGGTAGGAGACACAACAATTCTCCATACAAAAGGCTTGTGCTGTGAGTTACACGCTTTAAAACCTATTGTTACAGTCATGGTTTAGCTGTATTTCAAAGCAAGACAATTAAAAAAAAAAAAGAAGAGAAAAATCTCACAAATCTTCAGTTTTACCTGTGCTTGTGTTAATGAAGCTGAGGTCCGACTCCTGCAGAAGCGTCCAGTTGCAGGACTCTGCTGTCTGGGCGCTGCCTGTGTTTGTGAAGTCTTTTTTTCGACCCGTTGTCGCCCCATTGGGTCC
Organism: Oreochromis niloticus; assembly: GCF_001858045.2. Lineage (NCBI taxonomy): Eukaryota > Metazoa > Chordata > Actinopteri > Cichliformes > Cichlidae > Oreochromis > Oreochromis niloticus. Next base: position 5,809,205 of record NC_031972.2, read on the forward strand.
AAAAGGTGCCGTTGAGCCAGGCGCATCACCCGTGTCAGTATATTTACAGCCCCTGGAAGCGTGACTGGAGGCAAAAAACACAACGCAAGAATCTCTCATTCTGCTTGGAAGAAATTCCTAGATCTTTCATTCTCCAAGAAGAACTACTGCCTTTTGTTTCCTGGCTCTGCAAAACAGGGAATGTCATTTAAGATGGTGTAAATCTGCTGTAATACATTTTATTCAACTCCCATATTGAACACATATGTGGCACTTGAGTACTACTCCACTAACAAACTCTCGGGTACAGCACAGTACTGATAGTGCAGGCAAAGCATGCTGGAGTAACAAAATAAGTTATCATTCCATGACAGAGCTGCCCCTACTAAAATGCCCGTGTGTGTACTGTGTGTGTTTTGGTGTGTGTATGTGTCCTTGCTATACACAAATGAATGTTATCAGTAGCTTCCCATATTTACACAGGGGGCAGAATCTGCCTGCTTAGGCAAGCTGTGAACACAAAGACTCACTTATAAAGTGTACTGTCCATGTTTGTGTGCAGGCACACTGATGCATACAATCACAGTCAAAGACTCTGTAGATGTATCTCATGTTTATGCAAGTGATTAAAGCACTGTGATAATTTTTACAATGCACTGAAAGGAGACCCTGATATACTATACCATTTCAACAGGACATCAGAAAGTGAGCATTAATTTAGCAATTTGAAATCTTTCTGTCATCAAGCTGTGCTAGAAGAAAACCTGTGAAAACCTTAACATCCTAATATTCTTGTAATATTTTTGACTTTAAAATCCAGAAGCAAGATTTTGAAAAAAGCATCCATCACATTTTAACAATGTACCAGCTATTGTTTATGAACCTTAGCATACTAGTAAGGTTCTACTATGAAGATGGACTTACAGCTGTGTGATTTCCTTCATCTTGTAAAACTTGTTAACTTGAATTACTCAGAAGACCTGGGGCTCAAATACCTGGGGCAGGAACGTTTTGTTGTTACAGGCCAGTGACCGTTCCAATAAAATATTTCTCAATGAACTAAAGTTTAACATGATCAGCAGCCCAGAGTAAAATAAATAAATACATAAATAAATCAGCTTGCTGTCTCGCAAGCTGATTGGCCAGCTGCTGGGTCGTTGGGGCCAGTGATTATGTCACCACCAACCACTGTAGTGACTTGATCTGTGAAACAAACACGCTGAAGTGACCTTCGCTGACCACTAATTTTGTTTCTTGCCACCAGCAGCCAATTTTCACATTATAGGAAGCCTGCAAGGTTACTGTGTTAAGGAGGCTGTTATTAGTGAAAACTCAGCAGGAATGCTGGCTGTGCTCGACAACACGAGCAGTTCACTTGCATTTCTGACTAAAATAGATGTATGCTGACAGTAAAATATGTAGGAGCATGTGTGTGAAGTATTACAAAATTTAGCCCAAGCAGCCTCAGTGTTTCGACAAAAAAAAAAAAGCGGCTAACCCAGCTGCAGTGAAGATGATGATGTTTACCGTAGTTCACTCCTCTACAATTGAGGCCTTAATTCCTTAAGCAAACTGATGACAAGCAGTTTAGCTAAATTATTAGAGAGGATTATCTTGCAACAGTGCTATGGCTTAATGGAACTATTAGGCAAGTTTCTACTTGTCATACGTTTTGCATGGCTCTACCCTACGTTGAACCAGCTCAACTAAATTTGTACCACAGACTTCTTTTTCTTGTTTTAGCATGGCCCTTTCAGCACTTCCGCTCAATACATGGATGCCGCTCAATACATGGATGTGAGGGTTTCAAAACATTATGTAGACCAGTGATGTATGAACACATGAACATTTGTGCACATAAGGGCAAACGACAGAAACTCACCCTTCTCAGTGGTCTTTTCTCCCACAGATGCTGGTGATACATTTTCTTTCTCTTTTCCTTCTGTGACTTCGCCAGACAGTGTGCCGTGACTTTCACTCTGTTCTAAAAACAGCACATCACATTTTAGACACAATAGTTTAGTTTACACCATTAGAGGCAAACAGCAGGAAAGTTTTTCCAAGTCTTTTTTTTTTTACAGTTTATCTTAGTCACTGGTTTTGTCGACACATGAAACATACACACAAAATCTACCAAAACTACCAGAATTTTCAGCATTCATTACTCGCCATAAAATTGTCTGATTTGCAGCCAAGTTAAAGTTATATACAACCCAATCTATGTGTTTATTAGTTTATCCCAGTAGTTGGATTATTGTGTCTTTACTGAATACATTGTATAATCAATCACACTTGCAAGCTGGGAAAGTAAGTGAATCTCTGTAGTTATGACTCTTCCAGACGGTACTTGGAGTAAAGTGTTCCAATTAAGGGGATGAGGCTGAAAGTGTGGGTTATAAAAAGGTGCCCCTCTCTGTGTATAAAAGCATACAAAGTCTGGTTACTTAATGTCTAAGCAGTAAAATACTAAATAAGAATGGTGTTAAGCACTCCAAAAAAAAAAAAAAATACTGCCATGTCTTATGTTTATGAAAAAAAATACCTAGAAACACTTGAAGATGCTTGAAACAATGTTCTCTGGACAGATTAAAATGTTTTTTTTATATTGTACTTTTTGGTGTAAAGCATATGATTAGGCTTGGAGGAAAAAGGAACTGAACCCAAACAGTCAAGCATGGTGTTTTTGCTACTACAAAACCTGGACACCAAGAGAACAATAAATTCAAAATTGCATCATGAAATGTTACATTTTAACCATTAATTCCAAATGAGATGCTGTATAATGATATGGTAATAAGCCTTGTTCTCATGTTCATTTTGGTAACTAGCCAGATAAAGCTGTGGTATGGTTGCAGTAACTGGGTTTAACCTGTAGCATGTGGCAAGAATCTGCAGAATGAGCACTTCTAAAATATCAACTTGGTCTGAGATGCTGAACTTATTTCAGGTTTGTGCCATGTGGGAGGGAATGATGGTTTAGACTTCTAATTTATAAGGATAAGGCTTCTGGCAAACAGGAAGAGTCAACGGTACAGCGCAGTGTGTCCCAGTCATATGCAAGGTCTTTTCTGGGTCCTGAGTACAGTTATCTTTGATGTTAAAACAAGTCCATTTCCCAGACACACCCTCCTCCCCCCTTTTATTGCCCATGGCTCTCTCCCATAGCCTCATGTCTCTCTTTGCTTCCTTCCCTCCCTGCGATCCATCTCAATCACTGTCAGACATCAGTTAAGGAGAGGTTACCTTCTATAGCCAAATGCCAACTTCAAAACACTGACATGTTAGAGCATGTCTCCCGTTAGCCACCCAAAGACTAACAGGATGAGAACATGTGGCATTAGCTCATCGCCTCTTTAAAATAAATTACAACGTGAAAGTATGTTCACTGCTGTTGTGTCGTGTGTGCGTGTGTGTGTATGGCTACAAATTAGGAATGACTTAATAGCAAATACAAATAGTTGTCTCTGACATATACTTTATCTGTGACATCATAGAGCTGAAACAGTCAAACATACGTATATAAAAACTAACCATGGATGCAGGAACACCTGTGACCTCAACTCAAAGTTTCTGTATGACTCAGTGTTATAATTAGAAGTTCCAAATGGTTGTGTGTGTTTGACTTATTGCTGAAACTCACCCTAGAAGCATGTCTACCCTCACTTGAGGTGCCACCTAACAGTCTCCATTTTCACAGAACCTCAGTGATTTAAACAATACACGTAGGCATTACAGAACAAAAGCTACACTGTCCAGTATCAGACCAAACCTTACAATATACAGTTCAATGTATCAACACTATCAATTATTCCCTTAAACTGAGAAGAGTCAGAAGAGTGTGCAGTGTATCTTGGCACATGTTTAGGAAAAGGTGGGTTACAGGCTGGAAAAGCCCAGAGTCTATCACAGGGCTGACACAGGCTCAAATTGCAAGAGATTAATGGAGCTGCCTCTCCAGAGGGTTAGGGAAAAGTTCATGTCCCAGCACTTGGTCTAATCTAATCTAATAAGATCTGGTGTAATGTAAATGAGTGGTGTTGAGTGGCTCTACAAAAAGGGATAAATTAATTAGCTATAAGGAGAAAAAAAACTGATATATGTGAGAAAACTTGTTATGTTGTGGTTACGTTGTGATCTGCAATATCTTAGTTATTCCTAATATATGTCCAAGCTTACAAAGAGAGCATTAATGCCTGATACCTCTGAACCTTTAGTGAAAACTTCATCTCACATTCACCATAAACAAGTGTGTCGTTTGTTTTTTGGTCTGACTGATCAAAATTTGGGAGTAAAACTTCTGAGACAACCACCGTCCAAAATCTGATCTTGTTTTGAAACTCACAAGCTGAGTCCATATCATTAGTTAACATGATGCTCTGATCTTGAAAACTGAAGAGTTTGGAAAGAACAGAGTTGGTCTCGCCCTGCTTGACCTAAAAGAATATTATGTTATGTATGGTATACTGGGGTACCCCTGGGTATCAAGCCAAATGGAAATCCATTTAATTAAAACTAGCTAAGATTTAACCTCAAGCTAAGCTCTGACATAAAACAGCTCAAGAGGAGGCAGATTCCATTTCAGGCATCACTATGAAAATATTCTGAGATTATCAAGAAATTCCAACTGGAAGGTGACAAACTTAATAAGGCATTCACATTCGACTGAAAAAGTCACTTGGATGAGTGACAAAAACGCTATGTCCAGATGAAGAGAAGGCATTCACAGTTTCCCACGTTTGACTCAGCAAAGACAGCTAACACATTTTTAAAGTGAAGTGGGAAGGAGAAAACAGCTTTTTGTAACCTTGTTGAGAAGAAAACACCTTCAGATCACCTTCACATTTACAGGACAATAGATATACAATTGTGGAGAGTTTCAAAACATGACCTGAATTCACTATAGACTACCAATATACAATGTAACCAGGTTTAGAACATCTCTTTACAATGTATAGCTAAGTGTATAGAGGAGTGTTCCCTTCATCACCTTGGAGGAACAATGATCCCCCACTGGAACCTCCGCCACCAATCCCCACATGCCCCACAGCCCACTGCATTCCCCAAGGTCTGTTTTTAGACACACCTACGTGCATATCTATGTATATACACAAACAGAAAGACAAATACACAAAACCAACACAAACATAGTGATGTGGTTACTTGCAGCTATTACTACATATGGTCAGAATCCCAACTCCCACACAACCAGTTGGTAATGTGAGTGTAGGTAAGCTCAGCTCCGGGCTTTCTCTATGACTCAGGGATATAATGAGAAGGTATGAATGACAGTGTGTTTTTCTGCCCACACTCTCTCTGCTTCTCTCTCACTCTCAATGTCAGTTTCAGATGACAGAGCACTCTGCTGATTCCTCAGTGTTCAGGAATTACTGCTGATGACACGCAGCCTTTTGAAGGTTGTGTTTTGGTGTGTTTGAAGCGTCTCTTGTCCCCTGGGAACAGGCAGCGCAGCACACCTGTAGCTGGGATTGAATAAGCTTTAATGTAAGCCTGGGCTCAGCAGATCCTGCAGCCTGGGAGCTTACTGACACTGCTCAATGGAGGCTTTGAAGTGCTGATCATTTACAAAAAGGAGGGGTGGTAATGGACACACAAAATGTCTTAAGGGAAGAAACACAGAAGAGGACGAAAAACATGAAGACAAATAGTCAGAAACATGTTTGACGTTTACCATGTTCCATTTTTTCTTTAATCTGTGCATTAAGTTTGGAAATGACATGCGACACCTGGGAGTCAGCGCAGAAAACACAAGGTTTTACTATGAGTAGTAAGCAGAAAAGCTGTTACCCAGCATTTTTGAAAATTGGAAATTCTAGTGTGACATAATGACCCGAGGGTAAATGACAGGACTTCTGTCTACTAAGCAATCTTTTCATATGTTTGGTGATGTAATAAACATACAGACTGCTGACCTTAGGTTGCACACTGCAGAATCTAATTTATTTTGCAAAAGAAAAAAAAATCCTGCAGGACAAACAAGACATGATGAAAAATATCATTTCTTATTTAAATCAGCATTGTGAGTAATTAACTGATCAGTCACATCATTCACAATAATTTATTTGTAAGCTAAAGGTACAGTCAGTTGTTTCAGTTTATTTATTAGAAAAAGAAAGAATGCGGTTGTTCATACGTCATGTAGACACATTATTCATATGTGCACCAAGAAATGACCGATGATAGCTATGTTTTATAGGTGAACAAGGGCCAGAATTATGGCCCAAGCTCTCACTGTGGTTGTAGATATCGAATGGCTCGAAGAATCTGGGTGGAACCAAATAACTGATTGTTGATTTTCACAGTCAAATGATTGAGTTTAAATAATTTTTTTATATATATATATGTTAACAGCACTGACACTGTGCTCTTGAAGTGAAAAACAACTCTAGCATTCAGAGCTGGCATTACAGTTAACTAAGTGTAAAACAAAAAACACCTAACTGTGAATTAACCTGTTCGAGTGGAAACATGTCTGTGGATATTCTTCAGCTAAAGCATCTTATACTCATTAAACCAGGGGGCATAATCTCTTATGAGATAGAAGGCCGAACAAAGTTCTTGTTATTTTAGCCTACTAGACATGACTAATCAATCTTAAGTCTGCAGACTAGTAAGTCAGACAACAAGGACACAAATGGGAATTTTTTTACTCTCTAAATATTGGCTTTGGCACCAAAATTCTAGTATGCTACTGGTTGGCAACAAATGGACATGTAGTCATTTTATTTCTCTGGCTGATTCCTAAAATGAATTCAATTCAGTTTTATTTACACAGCACCAAAACACAACAACAGTCGCCTAAAGGCATTTTATACTGTAAGGTAGCCCCTACAAAAATACATACAGAGAAAAACCCAACAATCATATGATTCCCCTATGAGCAAGCACTTTGGCGACAGTGGGAAGGAAAAACTCCCTTCTAACAGGAAGAAATCAATATTTTAAAGCCTTTATTTAGAAGCATTCTACTAAATGCCCTAAACTTTGAGGGAAGTCTCCAGAAGAAGAAGAAGAAAAAAAGAAGAGGCTAGCTGAAGTAACAAAAACAAACAAAAAAAGCTGTTTCCCTCAATTCTGAAGGTGGTTAAATAAAAGGCTCCAAGAACAACTTATTGATTTTAGCGGTCTCTTTCTTCAATATTTTACATTTTAGTTTAGAAATGTGATCAATAGGCTCTATTTAAATAGGCTGACTAGAGCAATAGCAAGCAGAAAAAAAAAAAAAAAACCTACACAGCTAGTACTAATATAGAAAAAAAGGGAGCGAAAAAGGTAAACACAAGAACAAAAACAGTAGGAAAGACAAAGAAATGAACACTAAGATAATCTCTGAAGTCTGTGGTTATGAGAGAAAGAAAGGGGATTTCCACAAAGAGGCCACGGTCCACTTAAAGAAACACAGACCCTCCCCTTTACTACTCACAAAAGACTTTTCTGGACATGCTCTTAAAAGCCATCACTATAAACCAGAATGTGTTCTTAATTATTAGCAATTTTAAATCTAGTTTAAATACAATACTGATTTTACAGTTTACATGACCGTTAAGGTCTTGAAAGTACTGAAATAACTGACTGTTTCCTATGAACTGCTGTGCCATGTTATTCACTGGGTTTGTGTGCCTGCATGTATCTTAGGGTACAGTAGGAAAGAATTATCATTTGGACACACAAAGGCAAGAGGACGACAGGAGGAGGAAATTAGATAAAGGGGTTAAAGAAACAGTATATTCAGGAAAATGCAACCAAAACACACACTTCAACTTGATGAGCAGTTTGTGTAGAAACTAAAACATTTAGTTTCTACACATTTAAATAATCATAATTTAACTCAGTTAAGATGAGACCTTTTGTTTCCTGCTGAAGACTTTGTGTGTTAATATGTTAGATTTTGAAACAATACTCAGTGAATTATTTTAGGCCTGTGATAGATTGGCTGTCTTTACCATTCCTTTCATCCAATGGCAGTCACCCTTTCTCCCTGATGCATATTCAAACATGTCGTGATCTCAGAGTTCTGACCTTTTCTGTTAGTTGAGGACTTAGAACCCCATTTCATTTTCATTATAGTAATTTAGAGAATTAGTTCTTATTTATTCTTAGTTATCAATTTGAGCTGCGCCCCGTTTCTACAGAGTTTTGGGTTTAACTTCTAATTCTTGGGTTCTTATAAGCTTCAGTTCCTACACTTGAATTTATTTTGTGCGTTTTCTTCCCTTTGCTCTCGTCTGCTCCTTTTATCTGACAACTTGTGTTTGATAGTGCCAAGTGTTAGTCTTGGCACTATCAAATGATGTATAGTAAATAAACATCCAGCATCATAGGCACCTGATATCCTTCTGCAATTTACCTTAAACAGGGAAGTCATTAAGTCAAAACATGGTTCAACTTGTTTAAATCCTGAATGTGTTTACAATATCTAATCTTAACCTCTTAACTATTACGCCTCAAAAGGACTCAATCATCAAGCATCAGGCTCCATGAGAGCAAACAAACACATACACCTACACTTCTATTTGTCACAACAGTCTGGGCTTACAATAACACTTAAATAGCCAAGGAGATCATCTCCTCTCAGACAGTATGTTGTCATTTTTCAAAAAGGAGACGGCAACTAAATCATTCTTGCGGTTTGTTTTTGAATGTTTGTCGCTTTGCGTGCATGAAACCGACAGACAGGAGAAGCTCCATTATTATTGGCATTAATCGGTGGTTAGAACTGCAAACAGAGTCAGTAACTGATGACAGGGGAGTTGAGTAAAAAACAAAAACAAAACAAGGTCTTCGCATGCGCTGATTCAGTCACTAATGTGGACAAAGAAATGAAAAGTCCCTTTAGTGTATTGGTACATCAATGGCTTAAGAGTATAGAGGCCATGACAGGGCAGGAGTAAGAGAATAGATGTTGCAGGGTATGAAGAAGGCAGGAGGGAAAATAACAGCAAAGAAAAGGTTAAGGCTGAGGAGGATGGAGGCAAAATGAGAAAGAGAGAGGGAAAAAGCTGAATAGAGTAGGAAAGAGTTTCACAGCAGAGGATAAGTTAGAAATAAAATTGTAACTGTTCTGTTTAACCATTAACTAAGTTTGAGCTAATCATAAACTACATTTAAGGTAAAGCTTATGTAAGAACCAGAATACCGGAGGAAAATAAAAAAAAAACCCCCCAAAAAACCAGAACAAGAGACAGTGGACCCCACAAGTCTGGGGATGACAACTTGTAGGAATAAGTTATTATCTTCTGATAATAACTTCAGGGAATAAGTTAATTGTCTTGTGCAAACAAGAAACTAACTTTTAACTGCTCCTATGATTTAATTACCCTACTTTGTACACAAAATTAGTAAGTAAACATAATAATCGCATCTCGTGGACAAAGTAAAAACTTCATCTGATGAAACTTGGACAAAGAGGATTGGGAGAGAAAACAGGACATAATGGATGGGAGTGGGCCTGTTTGGCCCTGATCCCCTTTGACCCATGGGTATTGACCTCTACCACACCCTGTCATTCAAAGTGTGCCTCTTAGCTGTAGCTCAGGAGGTAGAGCAGGTCACCTACTGATCGGAAGGTCGGTGGTTCGATCCCTGGCTCCTCCAGTCTGCATGTCAAGTATCCTTGGGCAAGATACTAACCAACTTGCTCTCCGATGCATCCATCGGAGTATGAATGTGTATGAATGTTGTTAGAAAGCAGTAGATAAAGTGCTTGTGAGAATGGGTGTGATTGGGTGAATGAGGCATGTTGTATAGAGCGCTTTGAGTACTCCGTGAGAGTAGAAAAGCGCTGTATAAGAATCAGTCCATTTAATATGGCTTAAGCCTTACTGCAAGGTCAAAGTTCATTCCCAAAGGGCTAAAGTTCAAACAAGAACTCCAGCGGCTGAGATGCATGAGTAATAAGTAACACGTAAAAGGCAGGATATGATAAATGTTAGCTTTGACACTGTTAATGTTCTTAATACTGAGAGAAAAAAGGGGGGATGTGGTCATTGAAAAAATAAACAAGACGAAGTGCATGAAAAGAATCAAAGCAGTCATTTATCTATTTTCTAACATGTAATTACAGCTGTCAAACTACACAGATGAAAGAATCGAAACAGAATGTGATGCCGCTAATTTAAACCCCAAAACATGAATGCCATGCCATTGTGACATGATGATAGCTTGGTCTAACACAACACCTTTATCCAACACAGTTAGATAAAGGTAAGTTTGTTGCCTCTATTATCACCAATCAGTCAGGTCTACCCTGCAGTTTCTTTGTGGGTCAGTATGAATGCATATTTTACATCCTTTGTTGGTTTTACTGTTTTTTTTGTCTTGTTTTTTTAAAGCATTTTCTATTTAAAAAACAGTGCAGCAGAGAAAACTATTTTACCCTTTTTGGCAAGAAAAGAGATGACCCAAATGTATGTGTATGCAAAACATGAATAACCTCTTTAACAAATTATGCCCTAGATTTTAACGGAAGTAAACATAATTAAGACAATCCATTAATTATTAACATGGCACATTCTCTGCTCGAGTCTGAAAGCCAAGTTCCAGCACACAATGTAAACAAAGGTGCTTTATTCACATGCATGAGCACAAAACAGTGCTTCTTTCCTGCTCTTATTTGATCACACACAAGCACGCTTCTCCTTTTACCTCAATTATATAGCAATACACACACTCCATGATAGCCAGAGGGACTCCACAGGGTGTAACAGCAGAATAGGTCAATGTTGTGTTGGAGTATGTGAACACACACACATACTTAGAGAAAAGGAAAGCAACCAGGCAGGAAAACCTTCAGGGTCTAACCCTGGAGGAAAGTATCTGGGGCTCAGTATGATCTGAGCCAGCAGTGCTTTCCTTTCTTTCCTTTAAAAAGATAAGCTTTTGTCTTCGCACAGTCTTATCTCCTCTCCCACCTGCAGCCTCTAATCCCATTATCCAACACATTTATACACAAATCACAAATAATTAATAAGGCTCATAATTTCATCTAATTAAGGACCGTGTGCAAACAAGCGCAGAATTTCAAACCAGCCGCCTGCGTCTCATTTAATGAGGAGAGATGAGGACACGGAAACTGTTGTCAAAGTCTCTTGCTTTGTGTTTTTTCTGTGACAGCTCCTAACTTATGAAAACATATTTAGATGCACTATCAATATAACTATTCTTTAACTTAAAACAAACTATGCACATGATGAAACAGATTAGTTGGATAGCCCATAAACTGATTAACAGAACAGATCAGTGATCCAACAACTATGTCAGTGATATTTTAAACAGAAATGCCATTCATTTTCCATTTCTGTAATTCTGTCATATGTTGATTTGCTGTGCTTTTAATTTCAGTCTCATGTCACATACCATTGGTAGAATGAAATGATTCTTCAAGGGGTTTTCTAGGAGCGATCACATTGACATAACGGGACATAGATTTAGCCCCCATTTTAAATGAGGTCATATGTAATAGTAAAGATGTTGTAGTGCAAGATTTAACATCAGAGAGGCCAAGGACCTGTAGTCCACTCCAGTGACATAAACCATTTCGTACCTTAGAAAATATGGAAGCTACTACTTCCTTGATTGGTTAATTTGCGCTATTGTGAGACTTTGTATTTTATTGTGTTAGTTTTGAGTACTATGTTAAACTGCAAATGTTACACTGCTTTCTTGAGGTGTGTTTTTTTCTATGTAAAGACAAGAAGCGGTGAAAATGGAGGCAAAAGAATTTATATGATTTCAAAACATTTTTAAAATTAGCAAAGAATACTGGGTGAGATTCACTGATGGGCAGGGGATTCCAATGATGCCAATGACAATCAAGCAAAGGAAGAGGAGAGGAATGGAAGTAGACTAAGTGAAATAAAGATTTCCTAGTAAAGACAGGTGTACTTTGAAAGGACTACCCAAAACAACTACCCTGACCAACTTCTTCTGCCTTACAACACAAATCTAGCTAATACAGAATTACATCATGGACTGATTGAGTAGGTGTCATTCCAAGTGAACTACCAAAGACCAACTAAGAGGAAGGACAATTACAACAAAGCCTTAGGAGAAAAGCTTACTAGAAAGCATTCTCAACTGAAAGGTCATAGGTGGGCTAATGGAGGTTAGAAAGCTGACATACTTGGGGTACTAATCAATGAAATTCAGCCCAAAAAATTTAGACTACCAAAAACCAACAAAAGATCCCCCAGATAAATTCTCACACTCACACTCACACACACGATGAATTTGGCTGTAACACAAACATCCGGCCATCCTCTTCCGCTTATACTTATCACTTTCGAGGGAGGACTGGAGCCTATCCCAACTATCACAGAATGAGGCGGGGTGCTCTCAGAACAGGTCGCCAGTCTGTCACAGGGCTTCAAACATCTCTATACAATATTTTACTTTAGCAACTCGATTGCTGTTGAGAAAGGCAATAAATATGTTAATCTCAGCCTGACCTTTTTGCTAGCAAGATTTAAAAAAATTTTGAAAATTAATAAATAAATAAATAACAAAGGTAAAAGAATGAGATCACAGATACAAGCGGTGGAAATTAGCTTTCTCCAAAGGACTGATGGGCTTTTCCCTTTGCGACAGAGTGAGGAGTTCAGTCATTCAGGAGGGGTTCAGAGTATAGCTGCTACTCCTCCACATTGAAAGGAGCCAGTTGAGGTGGTCACCTCCTGGGTTCATGTTCTGGTGTGCCAAAAAGTGATCGCTGACCAAAAAGTGAATGTCTTGTTGGCCTAAAATCTATGAAATATTTGTCACACATATCTCTTGTGAATGCTATCTAGCCATTTTAAGCCAGAAAGAACATTTCTGTAATGAGGCAGAAGCTGCAATCAGTTTTTGACAACAAGACTTTTATATATTCTTTAATTACAAAAGTAGAATTCTGACATTAAAAATGTCTTTTTCAAGAGATCAAGCCAAGAGAGTAGAAGAAATTGCAACCAGTGTAAAATAAGTTGATAATGATGTGGAAAACAGTATGTACAATAACGCAGAGTCATAAAGACATTTGCAAAACAGGTCACTTCTTTATTTTTACGTATAACCCCTTCGTAAATCCTGTTGACTTTAGACTATTTATCAATATACGCAAACACACAAACACTGGAAAACATGTTTTGACACTGGCTGAGCATGTCCTACCGGGTGGACGCACCGTACTAGCCCCAGGATACAGTGGAGAGATTATAGCTATTGGCTGATCCTTAACTATTTTTCAAGTGGTTGTCATAGAGCTGGGCGATAGAACGATAACGATATGTATTGCGAAATAACTTTTTCTTGATAGAAAAATTAAACTATTGCGATAGGCCTCATCTCTCTTGTCCTCTTAAGAAAAAAAAAAAAGAACAGCCAATCCAAATTAAGTAGCGCAGAGCCGAACCAATCACAGCCGCAGCGTCACATCACGTGACTTGTTACGTACAGCACAAGTGCCAAGGCGCACATGTGTATTTGTTTTTGCAGCCGGGCTGCCCAGGTAATGGAGGAAATGAGTGCGCCGACTAGAGAAAAATCAACCGAGAGCGTGAGCGAAGGTTACCGAAGAAAAAAACGATGATGGTTCCAATACCGGAGAGCTTGTCGAACGGAAGGGCCACAGAAGTTCTGTAGTGTGAAGGTATTTCGGCTATTTCAAGTCTGACGAAAAACAGAGTAGCGCGCACTGTAAATTGTGCCGAAAGCAAGTCTGGAAATACAATAAAGCGGTGCATGCTCAATCTCTGACTGAAAGCGCTAATTCGTCATTCGGCTTTTGTCAGACTAAAGTAACTGTTAAAACTGTTTGAAAAGCTAAGCTATACAACAAGGAGAGATTAAGAATTAACTTTTAGTTCTCAGTTTATTTGATATTGACAAAAGTTAGTCAATTTTGTCTGTTCTTCTGTAAAACAAACTAAGATTTATTTTTAGAATTAATATTTTGTTTCTAAGTGGAATTGACAATTTAGTCTGTTTTGTTTGTTCTATTTTGAAACTTAAACGCTTTAGCGGCTGCCCTTTGTGTAGTTTGCAATATTTGCCTTTATTTATCTGAAACTGAAGTCTCATGTTCCTTAAGTACATCTACCCTGTTGAACTTATTATGGGAAATAAATATTTAAATCAAAACAAGCTGCTGATTATTTCACATTTTACTTGTGAGCAACAGCACATTTAAATCTTACAAATATAGTTATTTGGCTTATATCGTGATATATATCGTTATCGCCTGAAATGAAAAAAACATATCGTGATATGAAAGAATCTTATATCGCCCAGCTCTAGGTTGTCATGAACTGTAGAACAATGTGCATCAATCATAATGCACAACACAAAGCAACTTTTCAAACAGCTTCTCATCTGGACACCTGCAGTAGTTGTGCAAGACTAATTTTTTATTTTTATATATAAATAGGTCACAAACTTTGGACTCTGACACAGTAAAAACAAACAAACAAACAAACAAACAAAAAAAACACCTCTCTTGTCATTGTTTGTGCGGTCATTCCAGTTCTGAGGCCTGAGGCCATTTATTTTTATGCTAGCTTGTTCCAACACAGACTATTTTCAACTATTTAAATAGACTAATTTTAAACCCCTCTAACCTAAGAGAATGTTCTGTTAAGGTCTATGAGCTGTGAAAGAAGCATACTTGTTTTATATTATCTTACTCCATTGTTACGCTGTCTGAAGCAGAAATGAAAGCAAAAGCATAAAAAATGTAATACACCAAGTTGCAAAGGTAGTATTGTGTGCCTGAATCATTTATCATAAACCAAGGAAGCAAAGAGAGGGAGGAAATGGTGCAGTTACTGTTTTCACTAAATGATCCCAAATAGATTCTGACGCAGTCTAGCCACACACGCACACACACACTAATATACATAAACTACTGCAGTGTGTCCGCAAGAGCCAAATAACAGATGGACAAAGAGTCAAGGTCAAAAACGGTGTGAAAAGGGGATAAAACAGATTTAGAGAACAGATGGACACAAAATTCACCAAATAAAATGATAACAATATGATTGCCTTAAAAAAAAAGAAAAAGAAAAAAAGAAACTTTCATCTGGGTTAAAAAAGTGAAACTGTTTGTAGTGCTGGATGTTATAAATGATCAATATGGATAGAAAAGAAATTAACTAATACCAAAGAGATCTGTAAAATAATGGCTAATACACCTTTGACCTAAAAAGGTAAAATTTGTGCAATTATAGAATTTGAACTTGAAGGTTTGATATTAACAAAACCTAGAAACTGCTGGATGAGCCAGTAGACTATGTTATGAAATACTGGTTTGCAGCAAACCTCTGCTATTCTCAACTAATAACATTCCTTACCCTCTCCTAGTCATTGGTGCGGTAATTTTAGTGGTCGTTAATAATTGAATTATTCAGAGTTCCAAAATGGGTATTACATTATATGAGAGTATTTAAATTCAAATGTATGCAGGCTACACAGCACTGGTTGGAGGAAACAGTTTGGGGGCACTGAATAAAATGAATGCTGAGTCACTGCACTGAGGCTCAAGAAGCAGGCGGACAGGAAGAAAACAGCGTAGGTATCATGGGAGCCTGCTGAGGAGAACAGGACACTGGCATCTGCTACTACACCAGGGGAGTTGTGGGAAAAAGAAAAAAAAGAAAAAGGAAAGAGACATATGAGGGCAAGAGAGGAAATGGAAGTACAGCACAAAGAGGAAAGGAGAAATGATGAAGTGCAGCAGAGAACTGAAGGGTGAAAAGAGGGCAACAGAGAACCTAATAAAAAAGGAGAATAATAGAAGAGCAGAGAAGGACAGGAAGAGGACAGAAGGCAGAAAGGTCTAAGAGGGGCCAGGATAGGGACAGAACAACATCTACGTGTTCTCAATGCTTCTCAGCTTGACTCAGCATAATCTGAAGTCACTCAATTCTCCCTTTATTCCTGACTCAGCCTGCTTTTGGACGTGGCCCCAAGGCCCCTATGGTCACAGGATATATACATTTTTTCCATGAAAAATGCTCATTAATATGATATGCAGTTATAACTGTAAATAACAGAGGTTGTAATTAAAGATTTTATACATACATTACCACTTTTAAAAACAATGAACTTTAAGTGGCTTCAAAAAAAAAAAAAGAGCATTTGCGATATGACATGAACTTGAGAAATGGCACAGATCATAGTTGATGATTAATGGAATTATTTTTGTTAATCATTAATCACTTGGTTTTTAATGAAATGTCATAAAAGCTGTACAAAGGTCCATCTCACTAACAATCCTGCACTCTAATGCAACAGTATTTTGCTAGTCAAGAATCTTTAGCATCAGCATTTGGGGCTTTAATTACAGTAAAACTTACCTTTATTAAAAAAACAAAACAAAACAAAAAAACTAAGAAAAGAGCTTCCTTCTTGAACTAATCTGGACCATGAATATCCAGATTAGTTCAAGAAGGAATTTCTTTTTAGTTTTTTTGTTTTAAATACAGACATACATACTTCATGTGGAAGCTGACAAAAAAAAATTACAAAAATTGCAATTACAAACTGTGTAAACCATCTTGGTATAAAAATAAAGCTGACACTTCAGATCATAACAGCAGATGCCACTGTGTCAATGTAACTCAGGATAAAACACAGAAAAATATGAAGGAGATTTTCCTGGCCTGGTCTTTTATAGCATATAACCCCATTGAAAATATGCTGCAGTAGATCAAAAAAAATGAAGAAAACCACGAATCAACCACAATTTAACATGTGGATTTTGGTCTTGACGTACACTGAGAGAGCTTTGAAGGAAGATTTTATCGTGGTGGTAGCAAGACAGAATTCACATCGATGTTTTCCAAACGTAAAGCGTAGTTTTGGTCTTTTGCTGCTGGTTCAGCGAACTTTGATCGAAGAGAGATGAAACCTGCAGTTTCAGAATCGGCTTTCAGCACCAGTTGGCGTGTCCGTGTATATGCCCTCAAGTATGTGATTACCTGTGCTTTAATCATTTGGTGTTTTATCTGTTTAGTTTGCTGAAATGGTCTTTTGAGCTTTTAGCTGAGATCGTGACCTTTCTTGCAAAATACATTTATATTAAAAAAAATTGATTTCAGGAGTTTTTGAATGGATATTGGATTTTTCAAATTAAAGTCCATTTGAATTGAGAAACTGATTTTTTTAAACCCACCACTGAACAAATGTTAACTTATCTGGTGCACATGTTAACATTAGCCATTAAAAATTTGGCATTTACTCAATAGGCACTTTCAATTTTCTTTTTATAATAATTTATTAAAAGGTGTTTCATCTTTTGTTGTAGCCAGCTGCGAAGTTTTAAAATCAGACAGTTACTTGCTAAATCTTTCTTAATTAGTATTTTGTAACTTCACCATTTTAGCATATCACTTTAGCCAAAGTTCATTTTAAATTTTTTAATCAATGTTCTCCTATCACAGTTTCGGGTATGTGGCAGGTAAATTATGGAAAACTTGCCACAATTCTTTTGTGGGTTTAATATGTCTTATTGTCTTTGGCCTTTTAATGTAATGCCAGTATGACTTCTTGATGCTAAGATTAGTGCTCTGTGGGGATGTACTAGTTGATGGAGGATAATTTGATCTCCTTGGGCTGAAGGAAGTTTTTTGTGACTGTGGCAGACTGTTCTGGGAAGTTCAGGTTGACTGTAAGTCATGTCCAAGTCTTGCTTCATGAACAGATCTATTTTCCAAAATGAACAATGTTCTAAAGTTACCAAGCAGAGGCACTGTGTTTCAAGATTCAAGCGGCTGAAATGCTAATGAGAGCGTGGACCACACATCAACAAATGTGTAATGACATTCTGATTATTCTTAAGCGTCACTAGCAGACAGAGTGAGTGAAAATGTAAAAGAAACGGACTGTTGGATTCTGTCAGAGGCAGTAAATGAATCAGCTCATTCCCCCCCCCCCTGTTGTCTTCAGGGCTAGACAGCCAGACAGGCTGGCAAATAAGGATGACTCATCCTGACTCTCTCACACACACACGCGCGCACACACTTGCCCTTCTTTCTGCTTTCCCCACTACACTGACAAACAGCCCTGCAGCCACCAACATGTGACTCATCTCTTAGCCTTTCTGGGTCTGTCAGGATGCACCCCAAATACATACACACACACATACACACACTTAACTGTGTTTTGTGAAGATGAGACTCCAGTGGTGAGGGGTTTCCATGTCTTGTGGAGGTGATACCTGAACAACCTTCAAAAGAGATAAGCTTCTTTGATATGTTCAGTTATACCAGGGACAGCTGAACTGACACACGCATGAACACACCAGAAGCCCGTTTTTTTCTAAACCAGTCTTTGGGAGATGTCAACTGACACCATAGTCAGAGTCAGAGTGTGCCTTACCAGCATTAACATTTCCATAAAAGCAAAATATTTTGATTTGTTTGTGGCAAGCAGCAAAACAACAGACATTCAAAAGCCCTTCAGTAGGAGACAAAAACCTAACAAGCAGTTTAACATTTATAAAGCGGTAAACTGTAGGAAAAAAGGGACTGAGGTGAACAAGGGGCAACTGTTTTCACCCTGTTGTAGCAGAGTTCTCACGAACAGGTTTGTGAATAAAGTGTGTGTGTGTGTAAGTAACAGGATCAGCATGTGTGCCACTAAAGGTTAAGTGATGAATGAGTTACCAGAGTTTGAACGGCTATTTGCGGAGTGCCCCAAAGTGTCCCTCTGCTTTGTAAGTTTCTGCTCAACAAAACATGTTCTGGTTGTGAGTGCATGAGTACCTGCTTTTGGTTCATTGTGGCTTTCATCCAGTTCCAGGCTGTTCATGCATTTAAGCTCCCAGTCTTGGACCTCTGTATTCCACAGGGCAGGAACCAACACAGTATACTGGGCCCTTTGATTAAGAGACAGTACAGGACACATTACTATGAAAATAAAGTGTACATATGATAATGCAACTTCTGATGTAGTATTCAATCTGCTTAAAATCGCATCCAAACTTATTCAAATGGATTCGATATGGTACGGTTTCTATAATTTAATTTGGGTTTATTGCTTCCAGCTTTTAAAGAAACTGAAATTAACAGCAACTGAGAAGATGATTGATAGGTGAGAAAGAAAATGTCAGTCTAGCCCCAGAGTTGACTGCAAAGGGCATCTGTGTTAGAGAGGCAGATTATCTGTAACATACAGATTTGTAAAGTAAAAAACTCAATGATGGATAAATAATAACTTATCTGTATGAATGATTTATGCATCAGGGTAATCGACTTTAAGAACATCTAGCATAAATAAACCCGACTTCAATATGTACTTCACACAGAGTCCTGACACACATATTGATCTTCAGTTCACTCTAAAAGCAGACAAGAAATTTTAGTTAAAAACCATTTTTAACTAGAATTGGGATAGATCACAAGGTTCAGCCATGTCCCAGCATAGAATGACAGATGGCTGCACATAACAGCCAGAGCACTTTCTGGAACATGGAAATTGAGTGAACTTGTGGGAAGAAGATAGATGAATGAGGCAGAATTTTGATGGATCTGGGTTTTTGTCAGCTCATGAAAAGATCAAGCAAACGTTTCAGAGCCGGTGATGGGCTGCTGATGTATGGTAAGCAGAAATCCGTCCTCACCAAACAAACTGATGCCATAAACATACACGACACACAAAAAGGTTTCAGTTTGTGAAGAACAGGCAAGAGATGCACAACAGTTCTTTCAATTTTCACAAAACTTTACTTACAAAACTAAATAAACCATAATCCTCCTGAAGCTTGCACCACTAAATAAACAAACAGAGCAGACCAGTATTGCTTTTACTGAAACTTTGCTCAACTCAAGTTTGTAAGTTAGATAAAAGTTCTTTAGTTGGACAAAGAATAACTATAGTGGTATAATTTGAAATGATCTGAAGTTGTATCCACTTCACTTACAAACCCTCAAAGCCAAAGATCATCGCTCAACTTCAGTGTTTAAGAGGAACACAGTGAACGTGAAAGACATAAAACATGGCTTTCGAAATAACATGTGATCTGCATCAAACTAACTTCAATGGTCTATTGTGAAGGTGTGGTTAAGACAATGGTTCCCAAACTTTTTTTTGCCAGGCCCCCTTTTGTTTTACAAGAAAAATGTTCATTTTGCTTCATTGCGGTTTATTTCACACCTCAAACATTTAGTAAATGATTAAGAAAATACAAGTAAACGGCAATAAATTACAGGTAGTAATAAAATATACTGCTAACTCTTTTACGCTACGTCCACACCTACACGGGTATTTTTTGAAAACGCAGCTGTTTCTATGTGTTTGGGCTTTTCCTCAACACGTAAACGGCGTTGCGATTCACCAAAAACGGAGATTATTTAAAACTCCTTTTTTGCGTTCATGTGTGGACGAGGAATACAGAGTTCGTCACGCAACGTCAAAGGTATGTGCCTCTTTTCACGTCACGCTGTGCGCCACGTTATTGTTTACACGAGATGAATTGCAGAATGGCAGATAGAGACAAAATACTGTTAATCTGACTATCTTCAGGTTTTACACGCTTACATACACACGCAGTTACTGTCCCTCCATTTAGAAAGGCAGAGGCGTCAGGGTGTGATTATTTTACGTGTAGTTGTTTTTTTCCTGTGTAATAATATTCAACATTGCTGTCAATACATTTTTCAAAAAATGCCTCTCTGTGCAAAATGGGTTTAAACACATAAACAGCTATAGGATGCTGTTTGTCCGTGATTTGGAGAGCCCAGCGCTGCTCCCGACGCAGGGAAACTAATTTTGCAGGGGAGACCTGGCACTTGTGCAGGTGAAGCCAAAGGGAAGATATGCTTCACCATATTTTCTAATCTTTGGCTTGGAAGGAAGTTGGTTTGGAAACATATTTGACGATGCTTCATCTCCTGCTTTGCGTTTGTGTGGGAGCCCCGTCAAAAACCTGTCCATTATGCTAGCAGTGTCCCAGCGTTCTTTTTTTTCTTTTTTTTTTTCCTTTTCATACAGTGCCCCCCCTGTAATGGCTCTGCGGCCCCCCTAGGGGGCGGGCCCCACACTTTGGGAACCTCTGGGTTAAGAGGAGGTCACCTAGGTACCTAATAACTCTTTACAATACAACACATCGGCACAGCAGAGTGATTTTTAATTCATTTTACTTATTGAATAGAGTGAAAATCTGTTTTTCTTATCATAATAAAACACATAATATTTCAAATATCACACATTATCAATATGGTAGAAATATAAGTTTGTAAGTAAGGTATGGTACGTAATATAAGTTGGGGTTTTTTGGGGTTTTTTAAGGAAGGAATTAACATACTTTTAAAGTAGTTCAAAGTATATACCAGATGCAAACACATGCTCTATACGACACAGCACAAGTTTGATCAATCCCAGACATTTTTTTGTATCAGGTTTCTAGGAAAGTATTTTAAAAAGCTAAAGTAGTTATGTGTTTTGTTTCACTAAGACAGAGCAACTGAGCAACCCTCAGTGTGAGTGCACCAGAGACTTTTTTGTAAGCCACCCTTGTCACTGTGAAATAAACAAATGATGTGTCAACCCCTCCAGCTGAACTAGAGTGGCAGTGTGGATAAATGAATGAATGAATGAATGAAAGGGCGCATAGGAGAGGAAAGGGGGATGCAGAAAAGAAAATGAGAACACAGGGGAGGAGGGATAACCCACACTGTTTTATGGGAATTGGCTATTGCGAAGGAGGGGGTAAACAAAAAAGAAAGAGATCGGACTGGTGGCTAAGAATGCTGTGTATGGGAAGTGAGTGGGAGGGGGTGCAGAGGGGGAAGCACAGAGACAGGACTCTGCACAGGAGATACTGAAGACGGCACAATGAAAAGTAGCTACTGAAGGAAAGCGGTAAATGAGTTGGAGGGGTAGTGAACGTTTCAAGGTGATTTGAAACAAAATTTAAAATAAAAAAAATAAATTCAAGCCAATTTTATTTGAAAATGAAGACTATAAACCTAAAAATAAGTAACTTTTAACTTGAAGAGTTATACGTTTTACTGTGTCTCTACATGCTGTGCTCTCCAAATGCACCTAAAAGTAACATACTGAATAAGCAGAAGTATGCCAGCAGCCTCTGGGAAAAACTATCTAAAAGCAATGCAGTGTATCTGACTGCTTTATCAGAGGTTCTGTAAGGTCATCTATAGTGCAGCCTCCTCGAGTCAGCCTCCAGCTAAATATGAGGCTGACTTGACCTCAAGTCAAGATAACAACACTCATAAAAATAATTAACAAAATAGGTCTGTAGTTTGTGGCAGTAACAGCTTAGGTAACAGCTTGTTAGTGGGCAGACATAAAAATCCATCCCCGCCCCTCAAAATAAAGGAAAAACAAACCAAAAAAAAAGATTACAGTGAAAATATTTCAGAGCTGGACAGTACACAGCAGGCTTCTCTCTGGCTGACACACACACCCACACGACAAAGAAATGACATAGTGGAAACAACCAAGGTGGAGTGACAGATAATGTCCTTTTAAATATAAGAACTCTTCTGCTTTGAAAGTTCAATTAAAACCTTTGAGGTTAAAAAGCCCCAAATTTGTATCAAACACACACGAGTAGAAAATGAATGTTTTCAGCTGCTCCATCCAGAACACGCGTTTTACTCAACCACAGCAGGTAGTTAAACAGCAACCTCCTGGCTAATTTGTTTTTCTAAATTCATGTAAAACCTTTCTTTGAAACACGCATTTGAAAAACTAGCATGTGAATTCAGATGGAAAAGTGTGAATTTTAGGCAGCACTCCATTTTTCTTCACCTCATCAACACATTACATCACACAAGGAAGTCTCTGTGCAATCTGCCTTGGTGTTCTGTGCAGTAGAGGGTGGCAGTGACTCCAAGTGGTAGGAATTGTGTGAGCTGGGTGCGTGGGGGTTGCACAAACTTGAACCCTACAGGACACGATTCCAGAGTTTTCATGACATGAAGAGCAATGGAGCTCATTTTAGTATTGCAAATAGTTCACATGGAAGATGCCAACTTGTTTGCAAACACTCGCAAACATCTTACCAAGTAGTACTGAAACTGAAAATACACAATGCAAATCGAAAACAGGCCATTGAAATAAGTCTGTTGCAGTGGAATGGCACAGCTTTTAACTTGAAGGTGAACATTCTCCATTTCCAGTTTGGGTTGTACTTTAAGCAGCAGTGAAACTTCAAACGAGTAAGTGGTGAGTGTTCGTAAACAAGTTAGCATCTTCCAGGCAAACAAAGGGTAGCCAGGGCAGTCTTCTGGCGACCAATCACAAGGAGGTTTTTGGTGCAGTGCATTCTGACCAATTTCACTTAGCATCAAAAGCCAAGCTTTTGTAGGGGGGGATAAACTCCACTGCAATAACAGCTTTGAATTTTAGTGAATATGTAGACATTTTTTTTCCACCTGAAAAATCTAGTTATTGCTTTTTTAATTTATTCGCTGAAGTTGAAGTTTTTAAGGTGCCGGCTTTATGCTGACAGACTGCTATAGCCTGTATACATTTAACAGGTCTTCATAAACAAAGGTACATATATATCCTCAACAGAAAGAAAAAAAAAAAAAAAAAAAAAAAAAAAAAAAAAAAAATCACTGAGTTTATCAATTTTTTTTAAAGAGCCATCATCACCATCATGTTGTTTTGTTTATACCAACAATATGCACTACTTACAATATTAATGAGAATATTGATCATTATCAATAAAATCCTAGCGATAAGCATAATCATAATAAATACTGTGTTCAAGACAGGTGGCAGCTAACAGCTAACAATAAGGAAGAATGTCATTAAACCCAGCCTCAGGGGGTCACAAGCTAGTGTATTCCTAGTGCTGGTCCCAAGCCTAAAAATAGGGAGGGTTGTGTCAGGAAAAGCATCTGGTGGAAAATCTGTGCCAAATCAAAACATGTGTATCCAGCCGCTGTGCCAACCACTTGGAACTAAAGGGGCAGCCAAAAGTACATATTAGGGTTTAAAAAAAAATCCTAATCAATTTTCAGTTGATGAAGATAATAGATTTTTATAATATCAAAGAAAAAGTACCCTAATGGAGCTCAGTAATACAATTTTAGGTTAAATGATTGAAAAACAGTTTTTCATAAGCTGCTGACACTAACTTACTAGGCAAATCTTTTTAATCAAGAAAAGTGATAAAAACATCTATTAAACTCACATACCTGGACTATGCCTGGATCACAGATGCAAACCAAATTATAGAGTTAAGAGCTGAACTAGCTCTTACATGCAGAACAGCTGTGAGTATTTCAAGAATTTTAACAGTTTATAAATATTGGTGCAAAATAATGTGATATCTCATTTTAATCTGTAATCACCTGAGATTTTAAAAAATGTGAATGAAAAGAAAGAACAAAGAGAAGTGATTCTAAGAGTCACTTGGAAAAACAAATAGCAGAAGTTTAAATTAAAGAAAAAAGTACGAAAATAATGTATGAAATACAGAAGCTGCTCCTTTACTGGTGATATTGGCTGTGTTTGGAGTCATTATTATAGACTATGTCTGAGATGACAGCTGACTGACAGCCCAGTGTAGACAGACAGTCACATGAGATGGATGAGCCTCTCAACCACTCATTAATCAGAATGGCCGATGCGGCTGCATGACAACACCCATTTATACCACTCACAGAGTAAAAAAGAGCTGAGAGGCTTAAAGAAAATTAAGGAGAGGTTGAAGATCACTGCCCCTCTCCTCCTTCATTTTTCTCCCTCTCTTTTGCCCCCCCCCCCTAAATTTTCTCTCTCTGACCCCCATTCATCCGTTTTCCTTTCCCCACTTGCCCCCTTTCACTCTTTCTTCAGCAGTATCTTCCCAGTGTAAGGAGATCCTGCCCTGGGAGACAGCCGGACCACTTAGTGTTGACTTCTGACCAAGCTTCTGCAATGATGCCAAGCAGGCAACAAGGACTTCTCAATGTGACGTGATGGCAGGCTGCCCACTGAACGCCAGGGCTAGAACAAAACGGGCCTGTCAGTGCTGCCCTTGATGCATGCTTTTACAAACTGCAGAAGAGGTTCACAGATGGATCGAAATGTTCTGTTTCTTTCATTGTAACATAAAAGAAAACACAACTGATTGCTTTTTTAAGCGGAATGTAAGTTAGCTATAAATGTTACAAGTACAGCATGATTAAACAGTTATTAAGCTGTTACACTCAATAGTCCCGTATAATTGGTCCTTTCTAATCTACTTTGCAAGTCACTGGTGCGTATCTAGTACATATGCTCCATCTCTGGCTCATGATAAAGTGCTTTATCACTACCTGTGACATAGTTACACTTATAGAAACTACTTGGCTCCGTTGCCTCCATTTGTCCAGGATCTACTTTACAGATCTTTGTCCAAGGTAAACAACCTTGGGTCCACACAGTGTCACCTGTCTACAACGAGAAGCACACATGAGGGTAGAATTTAAGTAGCTGAAGGGAGCTTATCTATTAAAACAAATATGATAAACTGAATTTTAATATTCACTGTGCAGCTGCACGTCTCTCACAGACAGACTGTATACACAAACCCAGTGACCCTGCTGAGTTTCCATAACTACAGCTCCATGTCAACAAAACATGTCCGTCGGCATGTGACGTTTATATTCAGCATAGTGAGAGAGAGACAGAGGGCTTCAACCAAAAGCACCATGGGCTGCTATTGAAGAAACTAATTTAGCAGAAAGGATGTTTAATCCAGACATGGACGAAAACAACCTCGCCAAAACACTAACACTCTATTTTTCCTGGAATGCTTGATGTCAAACATGTCCAGTCTGATGAGCTGATTGATATTCATGAGCTGCCTGGAGTTTTATTTAGTGCCTTAAAACTGAGCCCTTGGCTCTGAGAAATGTGCAGCACATTGTACCCATGCAGCTCAAGCATGAGGGTGGTCTGGGAAAATATTAATGCATGAAAGCTAATGCATGTGACAATAATAGATGTCAAAAATAGAAGGATAACTGTGCACTAATGCTAGAACAGCAGAGCATTCAGAAAGCTTTACATTCTCAAGTCTCGTTTTACTTACACATCAACAGGTACTCTTAACAGCAGGGGTAATATTGCTCCTTCATCCTTCAGGTCCATTAGTCGGGGCTCCAAGAGCTCAACAATGGTCAGAGCGGTACGGAAGACAGCTGACAAGCCTGTGGGAAGAACAGGAAGTTAAAGCAGTAGTTCAACATTTTAGCAGTTTTTGCTTTTGTGCCCAGAATTAGATTAGAAGATCACTTTTACTGTCATCTTTACTGAAATCTGCAGGCCAGCAGCCAGTTACTCAAGTGAAGTTCTGTGACTGTGCACCCACCGTGTAGAATGATGAGATCCCAGACAGTCAGGACAGAGTCCCAGCAGGGCAGGGAAGTGAAAAGGGTCAGGAACCATGGCATCACAAAGTGGACTGACAAGATTCCCACTGACTCCTGAAGGGAGGATGGAAAAAAAAAAACAGGAAAGATTGGCAGTCAGTACTAAAGGGTCATGCCAAATCAATTTCCTTACTGAAAAATCCTTCCACTACATAAAATGATAACAGTCATACCAAGCAACCTTGCAAAGGCTTTTTTGGTGTTTTCCTGTAACCATTTGCTTTAGGAAAGAACACACACTCTGGTGTGGCATTCAAGATGCCTCCTGGCTCTGTGTGCTCAGATCTGGTGTGTGCAGCACAGGTGCAAAACTCTGTTTACAGCTGGTTTGCCTCGACTCTGATGAACAGCTCTACTACAAAGGAAATGCTGACCCCTGATCTCTAATAGGCTTCTTCTGTAAGGGGAGGAAAAAACTGCCTACAATAAACCCCTGGCGGTGTGTGTGTGTGTTTTGCCTTCAGAGACAATTAATCAGCACAAATGGTATCAGTGAATAAATTTATGGTGGTTCTCAAACTGAGGCTGGCCACACTAATGGACCATAGAGTCATTGCAGGTGGAGTGTGGATGACACAGGAAAATACAGAGCGAGACTAATTTGAATAAGTATACTTTTGTAGGGAAAACAAGACTTTGTTGATGTTATTTGTTGTTCATTATTTAACTAAATAACTAATTCATTTTTTTTTAAATTGGTAAACTCATGTATATTGATTTAAAAAAAACAAAAAACAAAAAAAAAAACCCCCACAGTGGCATAGGATATGATTTACAGCAACAACAAGAGAACAAGAGCTGTGCATAAGCCTCCGGTGACGACTTAAAGCCCACGCTGCTTCAACAACCTCCAACAAAGCACTGCAGTCTGCAAAATACAACCAGACCACGAAGGCATGTTGCACAGAAAGAGCAAGTGACGAACAGAAATTGACGCAGCTAAAACGGTAGAAAAGCAGAGCATTAAGCAACTAGTTAACAAGCACAAAGCAAACCCTAAGATTAAACATCCTTGCCAGGCAATATCTGTAAGGTTTGTTA
Source organism: Oreochromis niloticus (assembly GCF_001858045.2). Taxonomy (NCBI): domain Eukaryota; kingdom Metazoa; phylum Chordata; class Actinopteri; order Cichliformes; family Cichlidae; genus Oreochromis; species Oreochromis niloticus. The sequence continues at coordinate 5,836,588 of NC_031972.2, forward strand.
TATAAGACAACTGAGTGCAGGCTTATGATGTTAAGTTACTTTAATTTAACAATAAATAAAGTATTAAGCAGTTGTGTTACACTTTTATTTAACATTTCTGGGGCAAGCGCTACTACTTTTACGCTTACATTTGACTTGCGCATACAGAGTTTACATGGTTGGAAAAGAAAGATAGAAAACACCCTTCACTTTGTTTGCACTAATAAAAATGCTGCTGCCTTCAAGCTGCAATCACAGATAAAGTAGTTGATTTGCTATATTCTCATAAATATCATTATTGCAAATCTGAGCCTAGATACAGGCATTTTCAAAATGTTTAGTGAAGTATTTAGTACACAAAATAAACTGACATCTGTAAAGAAAAGCTCAAATGAAAAAAAAAGTACAATCTGTGGTTCACTAAATGAAACAAGTGTTACTCATTCAGTAACAGTAGGCCTGGTGGCAGAAAACTGCACAGCTGTAGGTCTTCGCCCCGTTTAAAATCACTCATTTTACAACTTTGACAAGTGACGAACCAATAGACTGAATGGGAAAGGAGGCCCAACTGATGATGGAGACATTACAGGGCCTCAGCTTGCAGATGAATCAGTCATCACATAGCTGTATCTGCCATTTAGATTCCCCAAATAATGCCAGCAGAAACAAAGGCACCCAAATAAGCAAAAGGTTTTCAGTGTTTGCTTATATTAGGGTTCATACGCATTTTTCAAGGTCAAATTCAAGCTCTTTTTAAGCACTTTCAAGCCCTTTTTAAGTTTTTCCAGCACATCATCAAAAAAAAGAATGCATGTTTCATTTTGCATCACCTCACTAAGACCATGTAAAAATTAAAACAAATCATATTTGTTCAACTTAAATGTCCTTTGTTCCCCTTTTGTTAAAACAGAGAAAAACGCACCACACAAAAATACTGAAAGAGGAAATGGTTGCCTTATATGCATATAGTTTACAAACTCAAAAAACAGATTTCTCTTAAAAATTAAGATGTGCAAATGTGAACAAATCAACTTGTTAGTGATATTCATCTCCGCTTGGAAAAAACAACCCCACAAAACAAGAAAACCGCACCAAACACCACAATAATACACAACAAGGCCAAATTACTAAGTCTTCTCATCAGATATTGATGCTTCTTTCCTATGTGACACAAAAATAGGAGACAGATGTTTGTTCTTTTAACTAGTTAAGCACCCACGCCCAGAAAAGTGGGGGCACAAGGGAGGAGATCAAGTTTAATCAGTTATAACACGAGGTCAGAAATATAAGTGCCGACATGAATAGTGTCACAGGTAATATCCATATTTTGATTTATGATTTTCTGGAGTTGTGATGTGAACCAAAGCATATTTTCAAAGTTGTTATATGCTATAAAATGCTAAAAACAAAAATTAGGTGAGGGAAATAAAAAAATCCCAATATTCTATATTTGAGTCACAGTAACTTTGACAAAGTAACATCTGCAGTAATATTTACACCGCTGATGACATTTCACAAGTGTTAGCTTTATTTCGATACCAAGATTGTTTACATAGTTTGTAATTGCAGAGAAATACTCCATTTATTTTGGTCATTCCATTTTCGAACAGAAAGGTCAGAAAACCCCTGGGGGCCTAACAGGTTAAAGTTCATTCCTAATAAAACTTACTGTGAGATGTTTGACAACATTGCTGTCTGTATTATTGTTAAAGTCATAAATGATCACCTTTAAAAGTGTTTGTGCTAATAACACCATGTACAGTAAGACAGGCATGGAGAACAGCACTGACTGGAAGTGCTGAACAGATGACACACTCAGTTCAATTCAACATATAAGACTTTAAGAATGCACAAGCATCTACCTAAAATCTATTTATTTCGTCTATCATCTGTGATGTAATTATGTAAAGTTATAATGTATTTTGTTCATCTCCCTTAAATAAATAAATAGGCAGCCTTAAAGTATTAAATATTCATATATTAAAACACTTAAATTTGTCTCGTGTCTCAGTGGTTGATAGTGCCCCACACGCCTCAATGTGAGCTTGAAGCCATTTATAATTTTTAAGTTGTTTAATGTGTAGGTGCTTACAATAAACAGATTCTGAATGAAAGCCGGGGAACTTCAATAGCTGACGACTGACGATGCAGAGAACATTTTACTGTGAAATGGAATCTTCATCTGATGGCAAAAAGCACCGCACAGAATACAAAGTGGTCCATTAATGTGATTCACTTACACGATCATATACTGTACTTGGTGACAAAGTCAGAACAGCTGTGCATCTCTTCCTGATTCTTATAGATTACAATGTGAAGTAAATGATTTGGCCCACTGTAATTAGGGAACATAGTTGAATGGACATTAGATGGGCAACTAAATTCAAATGTGTTGTCTTCTAATATTTTACTAGTTCTGCTTTGTTTGTAAAAATCCTTCTTTGGTTCTACCAACTCTTTCAGCATGTTTTTACATGTGTAAAAAAATATTAACAATAACCGTATACAGACAGTTAAAGCTTGTGTCTAATACACATTTTAAAAATACAAAATTCTCTAATGTTCAGGCACAGCATCGGGCCAATTTAGGGCTCGAATAATTCATAAACAATCCTGTAGTAATGTTAGCAAAAAGTTCACAACAAAACTCTGCTTTAAGCAGGGTGTTGAATGTTTCATGTTACATTCTGTCATTTTATTTGTTTTGTTTCTTTATCTTGGGATGTGTAAGGATGTTCATGTAGAAACAGATCTACCTATATAACAGTTACATGTCTCTTTGTATTGGTGTGCCCTCTTGTGGGCACAACAGGACACTCAATTGTTTTTTTCCCCCTTTAAAATAATGTGACTTTTGGGCATCCCTAAAATGAAACAAATTACTTCCAGGATTTTTGTAACTCAGATAGTAATTTAACAAAAATTAAAGTTTATCATCCAACTTTCATTGTTTGCAGAAACCCAAATAGTGAAAAGCGGAAAAGAAAAGGACTCACCATGTGCTTGGAGAGCTGAGGCTTCCTGTGTTTTAAGAACTGGTCAAACACCTTTACCTGGTGCTGCACCCTAATCAAGAAGAAGAGAAAAAGCCAGACAGTTTAGCAGATCACAGACACACAGAGACACCAAAAAACCCCAACAACAAAAGGTTTGTAATTATTGTTTCTGGGAGCACTTCATGATAACCCAACTATCAGATAAAACAGATGAAAATTTCTTTTCTTTTCCTTAATTTACATCAGTTCTATCCACACAAACTACACCCTGGTTGTTTATTTTCTTTGTATTTGTATAAAGGCCAACAATAAGAACTGAAGTTTTCTTACTTGGTGAGACTAAGGTCAAACATTTCACCCAGATATTTGGGTTTATCCAACAAAGCCACCAGAGCCCAAAAGGCCTCCTCCTCCCCCAACTCCATCAGCAGCACTGCTGCTATGTAGGACATCCCTATAAAATGCACAAAGATTTTTTCCTGGATGAAGCACAGGGTAACATGTAGCATTAATATGGTTTATCAAGAAAAATATACACGTGTTTATACGGGTGCTCGAGATCCAGCTAATCACGGGTGTGTGTCACCACATTCTGCACAAGCAAAGAAAGAATGTTGCTGTTTATGATCTCTGCACTGTGCTAAATCATCAGACATCATGCAAATAATGTTATACACAGCACATAACTGAAAGTTTTCAGACACACACTGTGTCTATCCGCATTAGACTGTCCTCAGGTTTGACTTGCTTTGACTGGATGATTAGTCTGACATCAGTTAATTGTTTTCTTCCTGCACAATGAGATTGTCAAGCACAGCAACACTGTCAATGAAACCGGCCATAAATTAATTTTTCTCCCACCCATAAATTTTAAAAGACATTCAAAATAAGACTTCTAGAATATATAATGTCATGCCAAAGAAGACCACTAGAAACCATTGTTCACAAAAGGGCCATCAAACAACATTGTGAAACGTTTAATATAAAACAAACAAGATACAAAATGTAATTATAAGTATTGTCTATTTGGTGCAGATAACTGGGATCAGCTTTCGGCTATATAAGATTTACAAAATAACAAATGTTCTCTATAGTTTTACACTAAGCAGTATTCTTACAGAGATAAAATATATTAAATATTTAAGAAGAAAATTGGGAAGACAGAGCAAAGGTGATGGTGATGTTTCAGAATTCCAAAACAATTATTATTATTGTTATTTCTGCATATCTTTAGGTTTTGAGACTAAATTATTCTAAAGTGCATCATGACAGAAATGTGTAATTAATACAGGAAAAGATATGATTACTGAGCCATTTTTAAAAAGAACTAAAACAGCATCAATTCTGCTCTGTATTAAAAGGTCATCTACCTCCATCAAGTGGTCACATTATGTACTGCAGTGTCTATAGAATAACTGAAACTGCAACTTTCAAAAAAGTGTGCTGACTGATGAGAGAGCACAATGTTAGGTTTAAATCTCCCACAATATGTAGCATAAGACCAATAAAATTTGTTAATATTATTTGCTGTGTAGCACAGGCAGACAAAAGGAAAGGGTACCACTATAGTGCATCCAGTTAAAATGCAGAGAAGTGAAAACATGCACCAACAGTTCAGTCATTCGTCCCATTACCTTGGGTGTATCCAACCTTTGGGTTGTATTTGGCGTAGGCGATCAGGACCCTGAAGAGTTTAGCTTGACCCTCGATGGCCTCGGGACTTTCTCCCATCAAGGACCGATGAGTAGGGAAGGAACGCTCTGTTGATATGGACCATTTCAAATGAAGTGCATTACTTTTATTCGTTTCAGCTACACATGGTGCAACATACAGAAACACTATGTGAAGTGATTAGGGCAAGACAAGTGATCAAGCTTTAATTTTAATTACAAATTTGGAGATGACGATTTCGGTTCGCTTTCCTTGTTTGATCTTGTGTTACAAATCAAGCGCACCTTTGTCTTTTATTGCATTCCATTTTATTGCAACTATGATATTTAACCCAGCTGATCAGCTCTTAATGCGACTGAATAAAAATGGTACATTTAATAACATAGTCTATAAATGTAATAACATTTTTGTTGCCCTGTCTGAACTCACGCAGGTCCAGGGCGATTTGTCTGAAGAGTGTGATGTCATCGACAGAGTAGCGGGGCTTTGAAGGGCTGGTGGGCTGTTGACGGTTTAAGCCCAGGTCGTTCTGAGTGTCGCTCAGTGTAGTGATTGCAGATAAGATGCCGTATTCACTGATTCCCAGGTCGACCAAAGGTCCTCGCACCTCAGACAAACACATCTGTTGAAAAGAATACAACATATACTCTGGCTAGAAATCCATCAATAACATTAATGGTTGACAGAGAAAGGCACTGAATGCATGCAGAGTAACATGGATAAATGAAAACTTCAATGAAACTGTGGCATTTGAATGCATTAAGGCACTATAGAGCAGCTGGGTTAGGGTATTAAATACAGGGTGTTAGGTAAAGAGCGTATTGGCTCAAACATTTTTTAAAAATTCAGTTGTTATCTTATGTATATTGTTAATCCATGAAGTTGCATTTCAGTGGATACAGCAGGGTCTTTATGTTCTTCTTTGTTGACTTTAATAAATGAAATTCACATCTAACTACTAAATTTGCACTAAACAACCTTTCTGTTCTATAGGAATATAATCAGAATACAACCAGCTGGCAGCCAGTTGACTCAAGTCATTCAGACTGATGGCAACATGCTGGCAATCTGTCTGAATATATAAATTAAAGAGCAATTATTTGCAAACCTTTGACAATCTCTCTAATTCTAATTTGCGATTCTAAATTAGCCAATGCTTGTCTGTCCCTCTGTGTTAACCATGCAACAGACTGGCGACCCGTCAAGTGTGCACCCAGACTCTTGCCATACGACAGCTGGGGTAGGCTCCAGCAACCCTGAACTGGATAAGTGGAAAGAAATTGATAAAAGTTACAAAAAAATCCAAAAAAAAAAAAAATCACTAGGGAGCCACAGATTTATTTATTTTTGTGTAGATGCAAGGAGTTTGCTGACCTATTTTACTTGTTTGACTGAGCTTTTAGCGCTCTCTGACTTAAGCTATATGTCAAACTAAGTATGCTCAGTGTTGGATGCTTTATTTCCCCTCGTTGAATCAATTAAATGCAAGTTTGTGTAACTAATGCCATTTCAGGATGATGGTGCAAGAGATAAGCCCTTTTGTTTGTATTATTCGCAGAGTACTTTAAATTATTTAATAAAAGATTGATATTTGGTATATCCGTATCGATACAATATCACCATGCAAAATATCAAAACTATGTTTTCACCACTAGTGAATCGACGTTTACAGCACATAACTACTTTACCTAACTTGTCATTATTATTCCAACCAGAAGGGTAATTAGCAAATACATTTAATTTCTTATTTGGTATTATTTTTTCCTCCCTCCCTCCCTCTCAGTTATTTTTGGTTAATTAAGTGAGATTCAGCAACTACAGGCTGCAGGTCTCTAGGCCTGTGCTTAGCTAACATTATTGTTAGCCGAGTTATTGTATAATGCAGTCCTACTGCTTAGTGTTACAGGAAATAACACAGGTACAAATGTTGGCTAGTTAACATTACTTAATTGCCAAATTGGGTTTGATTCAGCAGATGTAGAACTTACCCCCTTCTTTGCAACTTCATCTCACCAGCTGTTCACACATTTTTGTTTCACTTGAACTCATACAGTGAAGTTGCAAAATTATTCTTTTTTGTGCGCTTCTAGGCTGTCACTGTTTGACATAAAATGTTTTTCAAACAGTAGCTACTGTGTGGAAAACTTGGAGCTGCTCCCGCAGTGACACATTGCAGTATCAGTGCAATCTGAATCTGACATATCATTGGAAAAGCACATAGGTTTCAAACCTCTAGTCTGAATGTGACACTGCACGTAATGTGAAGGCACACAAGAATTTGTCATTCATGTCCAGTTGGGCAGAAACATTTCTCATCCATCTTCCAAGGTTGCAGAAATGTCAAAAATGACTAAAAACGAAATAAGTGCCCAGATCTCATGGGAGTATTTGTAATTTATTTTCAAATGAAAAGTATAAATCATCCTAATCAGGGCTCTAGAGTGCGACCAAATATTTTCGGGTAGCACAAAAAAAAAAAAAAAAAAAAAAATCTCTGCAACTCTCCGTGTGGTCAACAACAGACACACATTATGCCCCTATCGTGGACTAAACCAATCAGAGATAGTCAGGGGCGGGACCTCTCTGATTGGCCGTGGTCCAGTTGAAAGTGCAGGTGGAAGAGGGAGGTGAGTAGCTTGAATAAAGCGATATCAATTCATTAATACATCAATACTGAAGAAATTTAAACTTCTTAAATTTATGCAAAATTGCAGAATATTGCAGAATATTTTTAAGGTTATCTGCTATAAAACGCCAGACCAGGAAAATCTCCTTCATGTTTTTCTGTGTTTTATTCTCAGTTACTTTCACACAAAGGCATCTGCTGTGATGTTCACAATTCTGATGAAGTCTCACATGTATCAGTACTGATAAATGATCAGAATTATAATATTTCTGACTGTCTGAGGCTAAATTGAATCGAATCAGGACTTTGAGAACCGGAATCGAATGGATTATAGAAATCAGTGATGATACCCAGCCCTAGTGAGCAGCCTAGGCCTGACAGAAGTGGATGTAGCTGTGGGTAATAAGAAAAGATGAAAAGAACTATTGATAACTTTTGTGTTAAGTTAAGGACTGATCCGTCTGAAATTCATAGCCAGCTCTGACACGGTGCCATCAATCTTTGAATGCTGAAAAAGCAGCAGTGTATCCAGAAAACACATTATATGCTGCAATAAATGCACTGCCCAAGTGTCCCCTCTCCCCACTGCCTTTCAGCAGCAGGCAGCAGCAAACAGGTCGTCAGAGGAGCCAAGATGATGATTAAGTTTAACATTTTCTACAATATTGACAAAGCAATTTAAGCACAAGTTTGTTAGTTAATAATTTAGAAATGAATATTGTCTGTAGAGCTGGGCGATAAAACGATAACGATATGTATTGCGAAATAACTTTCTCTCGATAGAAAAATTAAACTATTGCGATAGGCCTCATCTCTCTTGTCCTCTTAAAAAAAAAAAAAAAGAACAGCCAATCCAAATTAAGTAGCGCAGAGCCGAACCAATCACAGCCGCAGCGTCACGTCACGTGACTTGTTACGTACAGCACAAGTGCCAAGGCGCACATGTGTATTTGTTTGGGAAGCAGCCAGCGGGCTGCCCAGGTAATGGAGGAAATGAGTGCGCCGACTAGAGAAAAATCAACCGAGAGTGTGAGCGAAGGTTACCGAAGAAAAAACAGATGATGGTTCCAATTCCGGAGAGCTTGTCGAACGGAAGGGCCACAGAAGTTCCGTAGTGTGAAGGTATTTCGGCTATTTCAAGTCTGACAAAAAACAGAGTAGCGCGCACTGTAAATTGTGCCGAAAGTCTGGAAATACAATAAAGCGGTGCATGCTCAATCTCTGACTGAAAGCGCTAATTCGTCATTCGGCTTTTGTCAGACTAAAGTAACTGTTAAAACTGTTTGAAAAGCTAAGCTATACAACAAGGAGAGATTGAGAATTTCCTTTTAGTTCTCAGTTTATTTGATATTGACAAAAGTTAGTCAATTTTGTCTGTTCTTCTGTAAAACAAACTAAGATTTATTTTTAGAATTAATATTTTGTTTCTAAGTGGAATTGACAATTTAGTGGTCTGTTTTGTTTGTTCTATTTTGAAACTTAAACGCTTTAGCGGCTGCCTTTTGTGTAGTTTGCAATATTTGCCTTTATTTATCTGAAAAAGTCTCATGTTCCTTAAGTACATCTGCCCTGTTGAACTTATTATGGGAAATAAATATTTTAATTAAAACAAGCTGCTAATTATTTCACATTTTACTTGTGAGCAACGGCACATTTAAATCTTACAAATATAGTTATTTGGCTTATATCGTGATATATATCGTTATCGCCTGAAATGAAAAAAAACATATCGTGATATGAAAAAATCTTATATCGCCCAGCTCTAATTGTCTGTATGGACTTCCCCCCCCAAAGAAAGTGCACATGTAAAACTGCGGTGTTAAGCGATGCGGTTGAAAAATTTGAGTGCGCCTAACTTTTGTGCCGGTACGCCTAAATTTTTAAAGTTAGGCGTACCGGTGCGCCCATGTCAAAAAGTTAGTCTAGAGCCCTGCTAATATTTAGTCAACACATCTAAAAAGTTGAAATGAGGGGATTTTTGTTGTCGTTTTTGTTGTTTTCTTGAGGAAATTGCCAGCATTTTTTTTCCAAGGAAGACTAGTGTGTCAATTAAATGGCTCAATGACACAACTAAAGTAAAGTTAAATGTTAAAGACAACATTTTTACTTTGCAGCAAATAAAGAAATCAAAAATATGTCTCAAAACTATTTCTGCTTAAGAGCTGAACATTCTGGGTTCACGAAACATACCTAAACCATATTGAATTAACTTGTTTTAATTGATAGCATGTTTTGTCCTTCTCTACATCAAGTAGATGAAAAAGAAAATTATGGAATCACATTGCAAATAATACTTGCAGAAATCTAAATATGCAAACTAGTCTGCACGCGATTTAAAGGAAGCTCTCAGCTGAAACAAAGCAAAGAATTATAAAACTCCTTCAAAAGAAAATCTTATGTGGTGACTGGGAAAAATCAGAGCAAAAAAAAGTTGAAAGGTTAAAAATGAAGGAAAACATATGAGTAGACTGAAGACAGAGTATCAGGACTGAAAACTCTAAGCAGTACGCACTGAAATGAAAACCAGCACAACAAAACAAATGGAAAAAAAAAAAATGGGCAGAAACAGGAGTCAGTATTTGAGATAGAACTGTAAGAAAGTGGCTGAATGAAACTGAAACGAAAACCAGCACTCACATGTACACAGAAGAAAATAAGCTTACAGTGAGCTAAAGAGAAACAATCCTGGGCTGCAGATGAAAGTGATGCTCACTGATGAATCATCAATCTATATTGGCCAAGAGATGATGCTCATACTTTTGTCTGGTACTTTTGCACCAATTGTGAGAAGGAAAAAAGGGACTTTCCTCCACTCATGTGATAAGGGGTTGATAAAGAGCCAGAGGAGATGGCAAGCATGACATCAACACTAAATTCAAAGCTCATAATTTGGATACCTTTTTCCTTTCCTTGTTGTAAAATATATTTGGCGAAGATGAAGTTACTTTTTTAGGGTGATAATGCACCTTTCCACAGAGTAAAGTGTTAACTCAGTGACATGGCCAGCAGTCCTGATGTCAGTCTGACAAATATTTTTCCCCCTCAATATTGCGCAATTCCATCTTTTTGCTCTATGTATAAAAATATGCCATATAAATTAAATTTGTTTAAGACATGTTCCATGAAGCCAGAATGTTCCACTAGTAAATAAAAATACTTCTGTGTTATATTTATAATATTTTTAACAGCGGCTGTACACCGTTGTGCAACTTTATGACAACCTGTCAGTATTAAAGTGTGCAGCTTTGCAATGTCATTCTTTTGGATGTCACATGGTATATTACCTGGTAGTTGAAGTCACTGGCATCTCTCAAAATATCAGTTGTAAGCAGGCACTTCCATACTCTGCCTCGCAGGCTTGGAGGGATACCCATTCTGATAAATCGCTCAATCTGAAAACACAGCAAGAGTGCGAAGAAAACAAGCATGTTCGAAATGTTGCCAAATGTGCAAAACACAAGATTTTCATCAGTGCTTTTTGTAGTTTATACAAGTCTTACTTGGCTCTTGCAGATAAAGCTGGCTCCATTCCAGTAGCTGAGCAGCTCACACAGCTCTTTCACCCTCACTGAGCTCAGCTGGGGGTAGCTGATAGACAACACAACATGGTGAGCTTGGGCTGATTCATCAGCTTTTTCAATCAGACAGATACTGTCATTTTCAGTAATGCTAAACTCTGGGCTTTAAGTGCTCAGTGTCTGACAAACCATGACTGCAGCTAGTCAGAATGTAATACAATACTCACTGGAGGATGTATTCAAGTAGAGATTTTTGCGTTTTCATTATCATTTCATGTGTATGACGTGTGGACATATAAGCCTGCAAGGTACACCTGAAATAATTTTTGGCAGAGTAGCTTTGTCTAACATAAATAATCAGCTTAACTCAGCTTTTCTTGTTTGTTTCAGCAACTTGTTGAACTTAAATTCAGTTTAATAAATGGATCAATACAGTTGGCGATAAATAATTTAAAAGACTTTAACCTTATTAATAGAACGAGGTTTTCACTTCTAAGAACAAGATAGTTAGAAACTCTTAGAGCCGACAGCTAATGTTACCACGACTATAACTTACTGAAGTGATTAATTTACATTAACAACAAGATTGAAATCAGACAGTTAAAGAACACAGTTGAGACAGTGAATACTGAAATAACTAGCGTTCAGGAGTAAATGACTCGGGTGCGGAGCATAATAAGCCAGGCTAGTCGCTTACACGGGAGCTAATGTATCGTGAACCTGTTCCGCACCTGTAATCGTGACACCGGTGATGAAGTTTCTGGTCCTTTTTCTTAGTGAGAGCAAAGCCGAATTCATCAAAACGCAAATTCTCACTGCGCCTTTTAATTGTTGAACTCCTCCTGGTGGCGTTGATACTGCTTCTCCGCTTCATGGTGATGAGAAAGTCCTTCGAACACTACTTCATCCGTTCCCAAAAAAGAAAAATGAAATTCACCTTCCAACTGATTTCTTGCCGCTTCTGTCTATTCGGTCGCTCTTGGACCGCCCCCCTTTCCTACGTCATCTCCAACCGAAAATGGGCGGGTTAAATCAGAGACTTTGAAACAAGAGTGACGCGAAAATGCCATGAATCTATATTACTAAACATAAAACAACAATATGATTCTTTTAAGATAAAGAAGCGCAAGACCTGAAATATATATAGTGAAATGTGACTTAACAATATTAATGTAAACTGAAGCAACGCAGTCTTTGAATGTATCTGGTCAGCATGGAGCTGATTTTCACAGTTCTCCACCCTGGGGTCAGGCGCTCGAAGGGTCACCAAGTACATCTGTTAGACTATGTGATAATTAATGTGGAAAGCAAAAAAGAAAGAGCAAAGTTCTTGAAACTTTAAATGAGAATTTATTCTGGGATTTTTTTCTTGCTTTTAGTTATGTGTAATTTTATAGTTTATTTGAAATGGAGATATATGACAAATGTAGAGGCGTAGCTGCTCGCTTTTGTGGAACAAGTTTTATTTTATACAAACCTTTAATATTAAAAATGTAGTTTTATCATCAGTGCTGGAGAAAAAAATGTAGTTTATTGTCAGTGTTTTTACTTTGACTTTTTGCAGATAAATGAAATATATTTATTCTATCACAGTTAATTATTACTATCTTTTACATCACCATTTTCTATCAAGTTTAAAACAAGGGAAATGAAGTAATCCACTCTGATACTTAGCGAGTTTTACTGCAAAGGGGACAGAATCAAGGTAAACATGTAACCAGTCATAACCAACAGGGGGCAATGTCACACTATTTACATCTGATTCACATCCATTTCCAACCATCTCAGCGCACTCACATAATAAAAGTCACAAACAGTTTACAATAGAACCTTCATCTATATCAAACTAAGAAATAACGTTTGTTGCAGATTATGGCAACACATTCACCACCTTTAAAAAGCAGATTCCACAATTTATGTGTCGTATTGAAGTTTTAGTCTCAATGAATAAGTCATTGGTACCAAAATAACAACTTCCTTTGACACTGTATAAACATACAGATATTAAAAGACAGTGGACCCAGAGGTGACGTCTCGTCTTACTGAATGCCTGCTGTACTAGACCGCTACTTTTTTTGAGGAGAACTGGATAATGTGAAAGTAAATCCTCTTAAGATGCTGATTTTAAGAGCATTCTACAAGAAGATGCAAATGTGCAGAGAATGAATGCAGCATGCACTCTGGTTCTGCGTAAACTGAGATCATTATGCTTTGATGTCTCAGTGCATGCTCAACCATAAATGTAAGGAAATCACAAAAAGCTGATTCTGTTCAGCTGGACGATGCGTTTTTCAGCGTACGTTTCACTCATCTCAACATTCAGATGAACTGAATCTGCTTTCTGACATAGTGTTTGATGTTGATGAGAATGTGTCGTTGAAAGGAAATGAGAGATTCCAGCACTATTTTGCTTCTGTCTGTAGAATATACAATGTTGACATTTGGTTGTCCTTTCCTTGCTCTACCTCCGCGAATCTTCACTCCTCATTGTCTTCATAAGCAAGCCGTTTGGGAGAACTCAACTATTCAGCTGACAGAGACATATTCTATGTTACATATTTCAAACAGTTTTTAAGATGGAATTCATCATTCTGAAAAACATACTGAAAACCGTGACATGTAAATGCTCTTTATTGTGTTGCTACAAAGTATAAAGTACAATGCTTAAAAAGGCTTCAGTTAGACATGGAACTTATGTCTATAACCCTTCACAGTGATAAAGGCAGCATCCATTGCCAGCAAAGGAGCACTAAACAACAGCAGATTATAAAATACCCTATGATTAGCTTTCCTAGATGTACGCTTTTATTAGTGATTTTTTTTATTGCATGATTTTCAAGTGATAATAGAGATTTTAATACAGGACACAGAATTAACCTACACATTCTCACACCCGACTCGTCACACACTGAAACTTGTTCTGGAACTGCTTCTTGTCATATTTTAACACTGGGGTGCCTAGTTGATATCAGCGTATCCGTATAGTGTCAGCACTTCACATAAAAATAGCATGCATTATATATGTTGGTACAGTTAATGGCCGTTTTGAGTTTAAATGCAAACTTTCTATTTGAATTTCTGCTTTTATGGCTCATAAAACCTTTCTCTAAATACAGTGATAATATCGTTATCGTGAGGGGTTTTTTGATCACAAAAATCATAAAGTGTAAATCTTATATTGTGGTAGACCAAGACAGAAAACAATCATGTTTTAGGTTAAGATACACCCTTTCATGAACTACACATTAAAATTAAACTTTTTAAAACATTTTAAAACATTTCTTTGGTTACCACATCTTTAAACAGCAACAACACCAGTAGAGCAATTTTTCTCATGATTTCATTGGGAATGTTGAATAATTACACTTAAGGGGTACCCAGCACATTACAATGCGAAGCAACTATGTCCTGAACAAACATCAGTATATGAACACTGTCGTAATATTAGTCTGCAATGACTTGGTCATCCTTGCGTGTCTCCACTTTGTATATTGTCTGGTAGCCATCATCCCAGGCATACAGCTGCTTGTCTCCGGGGTGATAGTGGATGCTGCTATGGCTGGTGTAACGTTTCGGGAAGAACATCACAGGACTCTCATTGCTGCATATGGATGGCACAGGGAAAAGAAAGTGGTTTGTCATGTAGATACTGTATGCATGTATGGAGGTGTATACTGCGCATGCAAGTGCGTGTGTACAAGCCAACCTGTGAATGGTGTCATGGATGTCATAGAGACACTGTATGGTGGAACGTCCTCCATAGCGTGTGTTGTAGACCACATAAAGGGTGCCACATATTAGGAAAGCTCCTTCAGCATCATGGCTTCTACACTGTGTGTCCCACACAGACTCTACTGCCAAGGTTCCTAACATATAAAGAAACAAAGGTGAACTGAATGGATATATGTTCTTGCTTTATGTAACTGGTTCCATGGCGAGATCAAACCATAGAGGGTATAAAAGATGGATGTAAGGCTCTGGGCAAAAGTTTTGAGTCACCCGTAATTTGCAAAAAAACATGCAAAATAGGTGCATTTATTGAAATTATATAGTATATAAGCAAAAATAGAGTTTATACAGTTCTTATAGTTTTAAAGCAAATAATTGGTGTGACCACAACACAGCCTTAGGGAACCCTTCTTGCTATTTTTTTAAGTAGTCTAGGGGAATAGTTCTCCAGGCATCTTGGAGGACATTTGATGTTGGCTGCTTTTTGTTATGTTCTCTCTCCCATACTGCTTAAATAATGTTTCTGGGCTCTGGGAAGGCCAATCCCTGACTGATAGTGTTGCATTGTGTGTTTTTCTATCCAGGTATGCTTTTATTACATTTGCAGTATGTTTGGGATCACTGTCATGCTGAAAAATGAAGCCAGTTCCTTTCAGATGCTTTCCAGATATTATTGCATGGGGAATCAAAATCGTGCTACTTTTATGCTTTGATGAGACCATTTATGGTAACGATAAACTGCACAGTAAATGGGTCAGTTGCAGGGCCAAATGCATTTGTCAGGTCCTGTGTCAGGTCTTTAGCAGAATTCTTTCCAATTTTTTTTAGTAATCACTTGCAATAGCTGTTGTTTTTTAGCCTTGTGTGTTCTTTTGACCTCCACTTGTCCAAATAAATAAATAAAGCACTCCTTTGAAAACTGTTAGGAGCAAGAACTAGAATGAGTGAACAAGCAGCCCATGTACAAAGAAAAACTTTGAAAGACCTTTAGATCTGTATAGTCCTCCTTTCTGACTTGTTGAATGACCGTAACCAACTGAGAGCATAAACTCATCATTAAGTGTTTAAAGCGCAAATAAGGTGATGCCTGTTTTCCCATACATTTCGCCTCCTGTTGCCCAGTAAAAAATTTTTTTTTAATACAGTCTATGCATCAGAAACCACTCTGATGCTTGTTTTATTATATATATATAGACTCAAAACCTTTTTTCACAGAACTGTGTATGTCTAGCAGGAGTAGTACTTTACCTATTTCCAGTTTGGTGATGACCAGGTTTCCTCCATACTCAGCATCTGCATGGATGACCCAGAGGCCAAGTTCATCAACAGCCATGTCCAGGTAAGTGTTCGGGTTCAGACTGTAGACGGGCATACGACCAGCTCCTGGAAGAAGAGTGCTGTCCACCACTGTGCCATTCAGCAGGTCTACCTTTAGGATTTTAATTGATATGAACGGACATCGTTATAGCATAGAGGGCCTTTTATTTAAGTCACTTTATCTAACCACAAAATTAGATTGAGTAACTACTGAAAGTATGTGAACAGTGGTGTGCTATTTTAGTCACTTTATTAGCACAGAGTTGGAGGGCACTGCATGTTGAAACTGGACTAAGATAAAAGTTAATGCTAGCATGCTAACAAACTTACGAAAGATCCATTTCAGACTAGCATTTTTGGCTTGGAGTAGCGTATACTGTAGGTATAATTAATAATATTGTGGTTTCGAGGGTGTTAAAAAGTACAATGGTAGACAGAGCCTTCAGGATTCAGGCCCCCTTTCTGTGCAACCAGATCTTAGTTTGGATTCAGGAGACAGACAGCCCTCTCTACTTTTAAGATTAAACCTTTCCTTTTTGATAAAGCTTATAGTTAGGCCTAGATCAGGTGACCCTGAATCCCTTCTTAGTTACGCTGGAATAGGTCTAGGCTGCTGGGGGCTTCTCATTATAAACTGAATGTTTCTTTTTCACTCACCTCTTTTCTCTTACTATGTATTTATATACCACTCTGCAATTAATTATTAGTTATCTCTGGCTCCTTTCCACAGCATTTCTTTGTCCTGTCTTCCTCACATACCCCACAACTCGTGGCAGATGGTGCTCCTCCCTGAGCCTGGTTCTGCTGGAGGTTTCTTCCTGTTAAAAGGGAGTTTTTCCTTCCCACTGTCACCAAACTGCTTGCTCATAGGGGGTCATAAGATTGTTGGGGTTTTCTCTGTACTATTGTAGGGTCTTTACCTTACAATATAAAGTGCCTTGAGGCAACTGTTGTTGTGATTTGGTGCTGTATAAATAATAATAAAATGAACTAAATATTAATGTAGACTCTATTTAATTTTGGTGACTAGTAAGACCCAACTTGGCTTGTACAAACCAAAGGCTTTAAAAATCCCAGGCAAGCCACCATATATCAAAATGTGGTTACTTTATGTACTACTTAAAGAAGGCTTCTGTAAAAAGAAAAAGAAAGAAAACCAGTGCACACATGAGCGACCTTACACAAATTAGCTGTGTTAGCAATACTCCCATATCAGCTAGAGTAGGTCAGAATCACTTGCATGGCAATGAGAGGGACACCACATTACTTACTATTTAATATCAAGATAGTGATATTAAGTACAACTGAGGCAAATATGACATTCCTCACAGACATGTATTATATTTGTGATTAACGGAATAAAATACTGTAAATTCTTTAACCCCCCCCAAAGTATCCTGACAAAAGTCTTTAGCTCTGCTGGAACAAAACTGTTTTCTCTGCTCACTGACCTCAGCTGACACAGAAGTGAAGGAAAGAAAACAAGAACGACTCCTCAGTGACTAAGCTCCCTGTTATGAAGTCTCAAACTGGTAAACTGCAATTGTATCCAGCAACTGTTGCCAAGCGACATGAACTACTTTAATCAACCCCTTTTGTACACAGAGTGCAAATCAACACAAGAATGCCTTGATGTGAAGTACACATGAACAACATCACATTCATGTTTGCCAAATCACTTACAAACCTTCACTATTTGGTTTGTTGTATCTGCTTTGTGGTAGTAGAGGAATCCATTGTAGACCACATGACCCGATCCTTGCCAGTGGAAAGGCAGCTGCACCACCTTTGCTGGAGATGAAGTCCTCTCTGTGAAGCTTTGCAGGGAAACATACTCCAGCACGGTGTCGTTACGAATTCCGCTGAGCAGATAAATCTGAAAGATTGGGACAAGCTGATAAGAGATTTTGCAGCTCAGCTTTATATTCTATTCTTTATGAAAAACTGCATAAAAAGGCTGTTTTAAAAAGCTTTTAGCATTTTGGTTGGCATCATCTTAAGTGTTTTGAGCCAGAAAAACAATTTTTGCACATAGTGGTGGTTAGTAATGTACATCTGTAGGGTACATGTGTGAACAGCCGCAGACACCATTTTATTCTAACTAACATTTAAATAAAATAATAGAATTTTACTCACTTATAAAGCTTGAAAAGACTTCTTGGACAGTCAGTTAACACACCTAATCATGCAGCTGTAAACATGTTCATTTAAAGCACTAAATTTTGCCACTTTAACACAGCAGTCCATGGGAATTGTCTCACTTTTGGAACAAGCCTCAACTGGCCAAACAAGAAACTGCAGTCTGGACTCAGCTTTTAAGTTCAGCTCCAGAATATTGGGAAGGTGGTTTTTTCTTTTGGCCAATCTTATATAACTACAATACACCCAGCCATTTACATCTGGGTAGAATTGTTAATTATTAGGAGCTCCATAGTATATAGTTTACACATTTGCCTAACAAGCCAAAGATTCCTGGTTCAGTCCCAGGAGGAGTTCCTAAAGCACTGGCTAAATGTAGCTTTGTAATTATTAAAGCCGTGAGCTATTGTTTATTCACTTGCTCACTCATTACAAGCAAAGAAAACAGTACATATTTAACAGACATACAGAAAAATTAGCATCTTTGGGAGCTGTTTTTCTGGATCCCTGAAAAACACAGGTCAATTTTCTTACCCTCTGCTGAACCATATTTTTTGTCACTAGCTCCTAATCAGGAAATATCTGGCTCTTTAGATACAAAGTGACAAATGTTACAACAGCTAGTGTCAAACTTGAAAGGAAAGTGAGAGCCAAGGGAGTAAAATTATACATTATAAAACCAAATGACCTGAAGCTGAGCTCAAAGATGTTAAAATGTTTTGCAGAATCCAGGGAAGCTGCTCAGTTGGTAATAATTGTATGTGGTTTTATCACCTTAAGCCAGCCATTTCCATCACAGGTGGTCATCTGATAACAGCTGATGCAATCATATAGGACAAAATAGTCCAAAAAGCATGATTCATTTTGATTATTCTGAGAACAGATCAGTGATTGTCCATTAACAGAGCCACAGTGAGAGAAAGATAAACAGAAGAGTGCAGCTCAGAAGGAAAAACAGCTCTCCCTCTGCTGCAAACAACCAGTTATTTCATCATCTATAAAAAAAGAAGAGACCTTGGCTGATCCTTCGGAGGGGTCCTTGAACCAGGAACCATAGGTGTCTCCTGCCTTCTTTACAATCTTGAGAGACTTGATTTGACTCAGACCAGTGCTGCAGTCTGGAAAAATCACAGAAGCAGGAATGAACATTTTGTTGTTTGTTTCTGTTTTCCAAACTTATGTTATGTGGACCTTTAAATATCTCGTCTTATTTAAGCACCATTTTGCACTTTGATCTTGGCTTTCCTTTTCAGCAGGTCGAGTTCTGCCGCTTTTATCTGCTGTTCCAGCAGTGCCTCCTCCATCTCAATTTCAGACTGACTGGGAATTTTGTTTTCCAAATATTCCAGCTCTCTTTCCATCCGGTCTACACGTACAGACATGCCATCCATCTGGCTCTTCACCTCTGATCTACACAGCAAAACAGTGCTTATTTCATGTATTTCATTCAGTCCCTAGAAATTTGTCATCACTTTATTCATTTTTTCACTTAAATAGTGTGTACTGAGAGAAACTTTGTAAAGGAGATCTTTCACACATGTTACCTGAGAACACTGAGTGTAGACAGATAACCTCTGATTTCACTGGAGAGGTCAAAGGTTCTTTGGGTGACGCTTGTGGTGCTCTGCTCACACTGATTCAGGCGCTCCTGGTTTCATGAGAAAAGGAGTTAAAATGTGAATATTTAGTTTGAGAACTGATGGAACTAATATCAATTTTTTTCTCTAACAACAAAAAGGTTCACGTAAATTTTACTTGGTCAAGTATGAAGAATACCTCACACAAAGCCTTGCTCCGCTTATTCTGTACATTAATAGCACTTGATGCTACATCCTCACTCGGTATGGTTTGACCATTGGCTTCTGGTGGCTAATGCTAAGATGTTTTGGGTTGATAAATTAAAAGAAATACTGGCGACCACCAGTGATATGCCTCAGCATCCTAATACATGCATCCATGGTGTGAATTTTAAATTCCTGCATTGCTTTGTTTTTAAGTTATCGCATTCACAAGAAAAGTTGACCTCTCATGTCGCCCACCCACCCAGCCGTCTGCCAGGTGGGGTGACAAAACCCCATCAACCCTTTTACGGCTCAGAGGTAAAAACTGAACGGTAGCCTCCCACTGTGATGGGATCAAGTTTGATGATCACTTGTTCCCTTAATGGAAGGTGTCACTGTGAGGGAATACTAAGGTTTTCTTAGCATTCACCTCTATTAAGATGAAACATTTCTGTCCTGATCATAGTGGTCTGTTTCAGCATGACAGTGACCTCAGCCACAGGGCATGGAGGTTTACTGAAGGGTGAACTGTTTTAAGTCATGATCAGGGCATTCCTGTTTATTTTTGTTTTGTGTGGAAATTATTATTTTTTTTTTTTTTTGGAAGGTTCTGGGAGTTGGATGGTTTCCCTCGCACCTGATCTGCAGCTCTTTGTGGAGTGGGCAGTATTTAAGAGCGCTGTGTGCAGCAGATCATCGCCAGATTGTCTTCACCTCTTCGGTGCCCACCAGCCGTCAGCTGAACTCAACTCAACTGGTCCCTGATCTCCAACCTTCTTTCGTGGAGATTTCCGAATGCTTCTCAGAACCAGTAAATCGTGCCCTCCTAACCGCTACCACCTGCCCACTCTCTGCCAAACTCCCCAGTGCTCTGGATTGTAGCATGGACTCCTCCTTCCTGATTATGGAAACATCACAGCAAAAGTAAGGCTGAAGACTTTGACGGCCTGCTTCGGGATTCATTCACTACCGCTCACTTACACTCTCTCTCTCCTCCACAGATTGCACAGCTCACCCCTGTTTTTTGTGAGAGCAAGTTTTGTGTTTGTTAGATTTCTGGATTCCTGGTTTGGTTTTTCTTAGCTAATAAACTGGAAACTTTATTGCAACATCATTTTGTGTTTGAGTTCAGTTTTTGCTTTATAGTTATTCCAGAGATGAGTTTCAGTTTTGCAGCCCTGCCTTTTGGCTCATGTCTTGATTTCTATTAGTAGTTTTCAGTTGCCTTTAATGTTGCCTGTGTTTATGTCTTGGTTCTCCTGTGCTCACTTGTCTGACATTTTGTTAAGTGTTAGTGTTCATGTCTGGGGCTTACATCATATGTTGATTTAGTTGTGTTTCTGTTTCCCCCCCTACTTTTTTCTTTCTTTCTTCTTCTCTTTCTTTTACTTGTACAGGGGATTCTCTCCCCCTCGCTCTATGACAGCTGGGACTGGCTCCAGCTGTTCTGTAATCCCACGCTGCATAAACAGTAAGAATGATGGAACTGGCATAATTTGTATCTTGACAGCCTTCAGCCAAACACTCTTTAACTGCACAGGTTCACTGATCAGTCTTTTCTTTATTTGCTCCAGTTCTGCAAAGCTTCTGGATTTTGATAACAGACTAAGCTAGTACCTGAAAGTCCTTCAAAATGTAGTAAACCCACCATAATGAGACATGGTGTATTTCTATAGATTGGAAAAACATACTGACTGATATTTTTTGTTGCCTCATTTCGATTTCCACAACTCTAGATGATCAGATTATGCAGTACAGATGAAATTTTCTGAACTGAACTGCAGCATTCAGCAAAATGTAAAAGCAAAGTGAGTAACACTACAAACAGCAGTTAACAGGTGGGGGCTGAGTCTATGCTCTTTGTGTCTCTGACCTCGTGCCAGATGCACATACATGTAGTTGACATGAAACAGAAGAACCAACATCAGCTTACCTCCATCTGAGCCAGTCTCCTCTCCAGGTACTGGATTATAAAGGCATCCTGAGAGGAGCTTTGGCTCTGGACTGAGCCAACGATCAGACACAAAGATATGAGAAAGAGAGGAAGTATGCCCGACATGACTAAAACTCAATAAGTCTGCCCAGAGTAGTCGGCCCAAGTTTCACTGCAGCTGCAGAGGCAGTGAAACTTGCCTCTTTTTGTTTCTGAAAAACTTGTCAGTATTAATGAGACCACTTCCTGTATTTCCGCAGCACTCCTGCAGCACAGAGCTCAGTAAAAGTTCTCCAAAGTGAGAGCGTACAACAGTTTTGCTGTTATAGAAGCAATCCCAGAGTCCTTAAGTGACTGAATTCTTCTCCTTCTGCTTTATTCAGGAAAAGTTGCAGCTCCAGAACTTTCTGCCTTGTTTCTCTAATAAGTTGTTCCTTCACTGGGTTTTGGATCCAAGTGAACCTCACCCACGGTCCCTCCCAGTCTCTCTCTCTCCTAGTCGCTCTGTCTGCCTCTCTCGCCCACCCTTCTACGCTCTGGTTTTTTGTGCATTTGAGGTATGAGAGAACCATCCAACAGAGGAGGGGGAGAAAGAGAGACAGTGAGAGCTAGAAATAACCCCGACAGTTTATACTCCATTGGTCAATCCAACATTTTTTCCATTGTAATACTCTCCAGATGGCCCACTGACACGTCCTCAGTTCTCCCACAGAGCGAACCCTGACCCAATAAAGTTACCAGTTGGATATATTAACCAAATCAGTGCTCTATAACCTGTCTAGAAATGTTTTTCAAGTATGAGGAAAAAGCCCATTTATACTAAACCCATTCACAAACAAACAAATTGTATTTTACAGGCAGGATTTACAGGGTTTATTTTAATATACTGATACAAAACAATAATTACAAAGTTGTCTTTTAATTTCCATCTACTTATCGTTGTCGGGGGGGCTGGAGATAATCCCAGCTACCATAAGAGGAGAGGCAGGTACACCCTGGACAGGTCGCCAGTCTAACACATAGAGACAAACGACCATTCACACCTATGGAAAATTTAGATTTACCAATTAACTGCATGTCTTTGGACTGTGGGAGGAAGTCGGAGTACCTGAAGAGGACCAACACAAACATGGGGAGAACATCCCAACTCCACACAGAAAGTAACCGGCCAGGTGCTGGAATCAAACTCAGGATCTTCTTGCTGGTAGGCAACAACTGTGCTGCCCGTCTTTTAACATTGGTAACATTTTTAGCTCTCAAACAAAGATATGTGAAAATATGTCAAAATAACAAATGTGTTTTGTATTATAGGGACATCTTGTGGTGATAAAACACAAGCCAACTAGCACCATCACCTCCAGTCTCATAGAACTGCTTTGTTTTAGCATAGCATGAACCCCAGACCCTGTGCCATGCTTGCTTGCACACTGCACATGACATACCTTTTACAATCTGCCGACGACTGGAGATCTGGTCGCTACAGGGGTCCAGAATTACAAGGCTTATCCATTGTCATGCAAAGCCAGCCACTGAGGGGCCACATTCCTGTGTACTCCTCATACTTTCCCCAGCCTCGGATAAATGGGGAGGTTTGCTGCAGAAAGGGGATCGGGTGTAAAATCTTTGTCAAATCAAATATGCAAATCATAAATAAATAAATAAATAAAGCATAAAGATGCAGCTGAAAGATGAAGAAGGAGAAAAAGATACAGCTGTCACATAGGCCATCCACCCATCCATCTATCCTCTTAACCGCTTGTCCATTTTATAGTCACAGGGAAGCTGGAATGTTTCCCAGGTGCCGCTGAGCAAAAGGCAAGGTACACCCCACACAGGCTGTTAGTCTATCATCAGGCATCATGTAGGTCATGCTTTGGATCATTTCTAGGCTGCAGTCTCTTGGTGATGACAAACATAAAGACAAGCTCCTTGCCCACATTCTGAAGAAATGAAGAAAAGTTAGGTTAAAAACAAAACTTTTAACTCTTTCACACATTACAACTTAAAAAAAAGAAATCGGGGTCACCGGTTGTCAGATAACTCCATAAAAAATGTTGCAAAACTCTGCACCACAAACAATTTTGAGATTAGCAAATGTGAGGCACACAGTTAGGTGTCTGTGTTGACATCTACCTAAACAGGTGAGTTATTTAAAATAATAATTTAAAAATAATCACTCCAGTACAGATAATATGAAGGGTGGAAATTATCTATAAGCTAATTAGCTGTAAATTGGGAGTATTGGGGATTAACTCACTTTCGTAGCCAGCCTCACTTCTGTATTAACTTCAATTTTTTTAGCCCCAATTGGTAAAATTACACTATAATTATATGTCATTAACATTTCCTGATGTAACTGCTCCTCTGAAAAACTTTAAATCAATGCCACTTATCATGCAGACATATTAATGATAAGCTTTTAAGACCGATATCTTACTGTGTGGTTCCAAGTTTAACCTATTTCAGCTGTGAGGTTTCTGCCCTTGCTCCCATCCCTGTTGATCCATGTGATATTCTGACTGATTTAGGTCCAAATGTTATCGCTGCCAGATAATTCTTGCTTAGCTGCTGTTTTTTCACAAGTCTCCATTGGCTGCTTCTCAGAGGCACGTGGAACTGTTTTCTTGGCTTTTGTGGTGACAGACAACATCTGGCTATCAGCTTTCTCAAACACCCGATCTGGGCTGGAACGCAGAGCTCTGGTTAGAGCATCAACTACATGCGAGCAATAAAAGATGATAGAGGAGGGCTTTCTAACACGTTAAGAAAGAAACATTTTTTTCTACCCAACCTATTTGTGAAAAGACACCAACACTAAATCCTGCTGTCATCATTACAGGTTTTAACCATGAGATGGCGCCACATCATAAAAAGAATACACTCAATACTACAGCACAGTACAACCCGACAGTAGGCACTGCCCTTAACATCACACCCCCACGGCAACCACCCACTCTCCCCACCACTTTACCTGTGGTCTGTAATTACAGCCTGCTGCTAAATCCTCTGTGGTGCAGTGGTAATAATGAGGACCCTATTCATGACCGCTACTGCATTGCTGTGGTTACCGCGGTTTTTTGGGGCTTGCATGAGGTAAAAAATAAAACATTGCCCATTAGTGACTGAAAATCATGGTTTATTGTTGCATGTCTATAGGTCACAAGCACTTTAACAGCTTTTTCTTTCTTGGATGGTTCCATCTGGAATATCTTAAGAGGAATACTCTCCGTTATCTCATAAGAGCGAAGTTATGATGAAAATATAAAAATGTACACATAATCAACTCAAGCTCATATTGTAAGAACTTTTTACTATTTAATTCCTTCCTATTAATGTTTTTTTTCCTACCGTTAATGCCGCATGAACGATTTGACAAATTACCTATTATATATTGTTCACTGTTTCATCACCTGTGAGTAATTTATTACAGCAAAGAAAAACACTGTCATTCACTTTATTGGAGTGTAACACAGTGAAGCTCTTAATTATCTGAAAGGATTATGTATTGCTTTCAAATTCTTCCTGCCCTTTGCATGCACATCTACTGATTTATTCTTTTATTCTTGTTCTTTATTCTTCTATTTTTATTTCTGCACAGCACTTTGGCCAGCTGTTATGTTGTTTTAAAGTGCTTTAGAAATAAAGTGAAAGTGAAATAATTATTCAGGACCTAATATTACCCCTGCTGGACCCACATTATAGGTAGATATGAAGATTTTTTTATAAAATTTTTAAATCATAATCAGCTTTTTTGACTTTTTGTACACATATAAGATATTGGGGTCCAGCTGTTTATTTGCTCTCATTGTACATAACAATGCAGAAAAAACTGACAACATGACACAGAAAATAACAACAGACATAGCATATTTAGTTCAATGTTGGAATTAATTTTCTTTTTTTAATTAGTTATGTGAGGTAAAGTAAGGTAATGGTTCTTGCCCTGTGTAAGTGGATCAGATTTCTCTTAACCACAACTGTATAATCTTCTGGTTGTGCACGACACATTCGTGTGGGCCCACACAGCCCAACCACACATAAACACACAATGCGATGTAACCTCATGAAAGATTCATTACAATTTGCGCAGGAGTCCTATAAAATATCCATAGAGTCACAGCAAGACATCTGACTGAGTTTGCATTCAGGGCTGCCAGAAGTAATCCCTCGAGCTTTGTGTGTGTGTGTGTGTGTGTGTGTGCATGTTTCTCTGTATGAGTCTGTATTTATGTAAGAAAGGAGCATGTTTGCAGTATGTTTGCTCATTTATACTGTATGGGTTTATATTTTTCTATACGTGCGTGCATATGAAGGATGCATTCGTTTACATCGTTTGACTTTAATAGTGTCTTTAAATACATGTACGCACCATACCAAAAGCTGGGTATGTTTGTGTGCATGCACATATGCAACATCTATGTGTATTCGGCCATGTATGTTACTTCTAGTGTGCACTAGTGTATGTTCTTGAATGTGTGTATATGTGTGTCTGAGTGATTGATTGAGTGATGCCAGCTTCCCACCACCCTCTGTCTCTTGACCTTTCCTACCAGTCTTTGTGTTTAGCAGATGATGAGATTTTAATGCCAGCCAGTGCAGACAGGTTCCATCAGGATACAGCTTACACTGAGCGGTACGGGAGGCAGACGGCGGGAAAGAAATGTCCATCATGTCATTGGTAGTCCTTAAAATTGAGTTTTCATTGACATTTCGACATTCTCATCGCTAAAGTAAACATCCAGTAGATTTTTCTTTTAGTTAAAAAAGAAGCTAATTTAATTTCTCCAAAGTTCATTGTGAATGTACAATAGTCTTTTTTTAAGATTTCAATTGAGTCATGTAAATGAATGGACAATTATAAAACAATAGACTCAGAAAATGCAAACAGACTATGGTTCAAGTCTGAGCTTGAGTATCTAAAATACAACATGCTACTCTGATGAGGAAAACAGACCAACGATCATCATTACATACTTTTAAAACAGAATAATAGGAATTAAGAAGGGTGGCAACAAAAACGCCCTCATAATCAAGATATGTGTGTTTGCCTGGAAAACAACACTACAAATACCCTCGTGGGCCGTACCTAATCAAGATGAGTGTTGAACTTTTTTAATTCTTCTTTAAACCTTTAAGTAACAGTAACAGTGATTTGACCTTTTTTGAAAAAATGTACACAAACTGTGTATAAAGGTACCTATCCAATTCTTTCATATTTTTTGTCATTATTCATTGATATATTGCTACCGCTATAAAAAGTCCATGTGATGTCTGAATGCACTGATTTGCAGCAATGTGATTCACAGCTTGCAAGTGGTTTTTCTGTGTCCTGCCTCCTACCTCTTGCAACACTGTACGAAGGCACTGTCTAATTTAAGCAGAGTATTTTGATAATATTTTGATATTTTAATGTGTTGTGTGTTATGTAGAAAATGGTATAACCTGACCTGTTTTTCACAACACAGAGTATATGTTTGAAATCAGCTCGAAATGGAAATCAGAGGCCGCTGTGGTTCAGGTGGCAGACCAGGTTGTCTACCTATCAAAAGGTCAGTGGATTGATCCCTGACTCCTCCGGTCTGCATGCTGAAATATCCTTGGGCGAGGTAGTGCACCTTTAGTTGCCCTTGATGCATCATGTGAAGTGTGAGTGTGTGTGTGATTAGGTGAATGAGAATTATGGTAGTGCAAAATAAATACCAGTCCTTTTATTTCACCAATGATGAACGAGCTATAATCTGGCCTCCCTTTTGGCCAATTTTCTCTTAAATGAGAGATTTCTATTTAAATGGGATTTTTCACTAAAGCAACAAATAAATAAATAAATATAAGAGCAAAATAAATACAAATCGGAGGAGAGGATGCAAATACTAATAGGCCAGGATGAAGGGTTCGACCAGCATGCTTGAGATACAAAGAGCAGTTTAATTAACCCCTTAATGTCAAGTGTATCATATTCCCACATAGAAAAATTGGCATGGCCCAGATCTGGCCCACATACCGAAAAGAACGACGGCCCTTTGGTGGCCCAGATCTGGTTTGCCAGAGGTGGCCCACACATGGGCCAGCACAAGGCCAGTTGCAGACACGCTGCTGGCCCTGTGCTGGCCCAGAACAGTTTCAGCTCTGGCCCCAGATGTCAGCCTAATTTGTACCTTAATTAAGCCATGTAATAACAACATGTGCCGGAACATAATAGTGCAAAAGTGAATGGACTGATTTTTATATAGTGCCTTTCTACTCCTGTGGATTACTCAAAGTGCTCTATACAACATGCCACATCCACCCAATTTCTCTAAACTGAGTGCTTCCTAACTACATTCATACACATTCACACTCTTGACATACAGACTGGAGGAGCCAGGAACCACTAACCTTCCGATCAGTAGGTGACCTGCTTTACCTCTTGAGCTACAGCCACCCAGTGGTAAACATGAATAAACTGTCACTAAGTTTTGGATAAAGTGTACACTCACAAACCTGTCAAACCTGCATTTGAAACGTTGGCTACCATAGCAGTATAGTATTACAACATGGCATTTGGGTCTTCTAACTAAAATAGGAAAATAGGAACAAAACAGTGCCATCATTGCCAGACCTGGCCCACATCTGGTTGACATACACCCTGCAATAACACCAGTTAGTCAGAAGTGCCAGCTTGATGCCGGATCCGGGCCAGGCCTGTTTTCTATGAGCCTGGGCCACATAATCCAAATCACAATCGGGCCAGATGTGGCATGCCATCACATAAACAGTGCCATCTAGGCCAGCCCTGGCCCACATCTGGATGACATACCACTTACCATGCCAGAAGTCAGCCAGCAGTGCCAGCTTGACACCAGATCCGAGCCAGACCTGTCTGCTATGTGGGTTCGATACAGTTTTTTTAGTTTGTAAGAGTTTTTGAAATGTCTACATCATCAGTTTTACGACTTGGTTGGCTGTTCAGTTTTATCTTTGGTAAAAGTGCCAAAAAATATATTTTATTTTACAATTTATTTGATTTGAATTAGTGCTGTCAGCGTTAATCTCGTTAAAATGACGTTAACGTCATAACCGCGTTAACGCGGCAAATCTAGGTTACCGAGTTAACGCATTCATCCCGTGCTTAGGGCTGCATGGCGTCAACGCGTTAGCGCGGGTAGCTCGTTAACGCGGTAACTCACTAACAAAGATTTGCTGCGTTAATGCAGTAATGGCGTTAACGTCATTTTAATGAGATTAGAATAGAATAGAATAGAATAGAATAGAATAGAATAGAATAGAATAAAATAAACCTTTATTATCCCACGGATGAGAAATTTCGGTGTTACAGAGCTCTTACAGCAAGGGAAAATAAAATATAGAAGAAAGACACAAGGTGGTCCTATAAAGATTAGCAACTGAAGTTTGTATGTACAGGTATATACAGGTAACAATGTACAGAATATGTATAGAAAAATTGAAAAATTGCACGGAGATATGTATAAAATGTAGAGTAAACAAACAAGCTGGTGGACTTCAGCGGACAGTCCAGGACAGAGCTGGCCCTCCTGACCAGTTTGTTGAGTTTCCCCCTGTCCCTCTCTGCCATTCCACCACTCCAGCAGACCACAGCATAGCAGACGCCACCACAGTGTCATAAAATGTCCTTAGGAGTGTCCTGTTCACCCTAAAGGATCTCAGCCGCAGTAGCAGGTGGAGATGACTTAGACCCTTTTTGTAAAGTGCATTTGTCTTTGTTGACCAATCCAGTTTGTTATTGAGGTGAACACCCAGGTACTCGTACTCCTCCACCATTTCAATGTCCAAACCCTGGATGTTCACTGGTGTAATAGGGGGTGGCTTCTTGCTGAAGTCAATCACCAGCTCTTTCGTCTTGCTGACACTGATGCGAAGATGGTTCTGTTCAGACCAGCTGACGAAGTCATTGATGACCCCCCTGTATTCCAGTTTGTTTCCCTCCGACACCCGACCCACAATCGTGGCGTCATCTGAGAACTTCTGGAGATGGCAAGTGTCCGTGTTATAACTAGTGTCCGTGTACAGGGTGAAGAGGAAAGGGGAGAGTATTGTTCCTTGTGGGGCTCCCATGCTACAGATTACCACCTCAATCACACAGTCCCGCAGCCTCACATACTGGGGTCTCCTGGTGAGGTAGTCAATAATCCATGAGGACAGCTGATGGTCCACTCCCGCTCCCTGCATCTTCTCCCTTAGCACTGAGGTTTGGATTGTGTTGAAGGCACTGGAGAAATCAAAAAACATGACTCTCACAGTGTACCTGGCGCTCTCCAGATGAGAGAAGGTCCGATGCAGCAGGTAGGTGACAGCGTCATCCACCCCGATGTCTGGCTGATAGGCAAACTGCAGCGGGTCTAGATCTCTCCCGAACTAGTGGGCGAAGATGGTGTAGTATGATCCTCTCCGTGGTCTTCATCAGGTGTGAAGTCAGGGCAATGGGTCTGAAGTGGTTTGGCTCGTTGGGGTGTGTTGTCTTTGGGACTGGCACCAAGCAGGAGGTCTTCCACAGAATGGGGACCCTGTCCAGGCTGAGACTGAGGTTAAACATGTATGTGATAAGCTCACAGAGTTGATCTGCACAGTCCCTCAAAAGTCTGGAGCTGATTCCATCCGGACCCGTGGCCTTCCTGTTTTCATCCTCCTTAGCTGACTTCGCACCTGGTCAGTTGTGATGGAGAGGCTGCAGTGTAGGGTGTGGGTGGGTGGCTCCTGATGACTGGCGTGGGAGGAGGCGGCAGTAGAATCGCTGAAGGAAAAGGGGGCAAGTGAGGTGCATTTGATGTCCCCGTTGCTATGGGGGGTTGCAGAGAGGTGTGACGAGCTCTGGTGGATGGGGGAGGGAAGGGCTACTGAATCAAACCTGTTAAAAAACTGGTTCAATCTGTTAGCCCAAACCTGGTCTCCAGACTCTGGACCCCCTCCGCTCACAGTGCTCCGTCCAGTGATGGTGTTCAGTCCTCTCCACACACCTCTGGTTTTGCTCTGCTGACAGCACTAATTTAAATATATTTTACATCATCTGATGTTCATCTGGTGTTCTCAGGATCTATGAGATTCACCTGACATTAATCAGACTGAATCAATGTCCAAAACACAGACAATGCCAAGGTAGCAGACGCAGTTTGTATTCAGTTGTAAGATCTGAGGAGATCAAGCATGAGAAAATGGTACAGACTGAGCAACAGAATGAGAGCAACACAGCATTGAGGAGAGCGTGTATTGATTACATTTCCATTTAAAGGGTGGGCAGACAATAACTGGGTTGTAAAGTAGAAGAAGAAAACGAATAAGACTGCTGTTTAAACCACAGTAGTGTGTAGAACTATAGATGACATAGAAAGGATATTCCTTCTAATATATCACAGAAGCAGTGTTTTTTAAATGCTATTTTCAGATGGTTATGTTATCTTGAATATTTGGCTTTGAAATTGCTCATCTATGGATAGTCACAATTTGTCATTTAGTAGTAATTCATATGCACAGAATAGCACTATTTATTCTTGCCAAGTTCATGAGAGGATTAATGCCACGTTAATGACTGTATGGTAAAGAATAGCCTTTGAACTGCGTGCACAGACTGATATAAATATGAAATATGAAACATGGTGAAACAGCTAGGCTAGCACAGAAGGTACCCAAGTCAGTATTTCTAAGGCTTTATACTTGCTTGCAGTTGCACACAGAGTTGTAGTTTTTCCTATTTCCTACTTTTAAAGCACACATTTAAAGAACACATTCCCGGCTGATGCCCTTTTAGTGTAGCAGTTGTTTAGACAGGCCAGGGCAGTCACAACATATTGGTGCATCTGTTGACAAGACTTCAGGAAATTACTGCTTCCTGTAACGAAACATACGAACGAACGAATACATACAGGGAGAGAGAGAGAGACAGAGAGAGAGAGAGAGAGAGAGAGGACAGGGATTTTGTTTTTCTGCATATAATGTGTGTTTGTTGTGTACTGTGATTTTCAGATTGTGCGACAAATATTCAAGAGTATCTGAATAAATGCTTTAACCTTTCACCTGCTCCACCATTACGGTGATATTTTTGGTTTTTCATACTGTGTCTTGATACCTGATAGTTTGTATGAGGTAAAAAAATAAAATAAAATAAATAAATCTGGCTTTTTATTGTGTTTACTATCAATATAATGGTGAGTATCATATGCATACATCTGCATAACATCAGCATTGGCAGTTGTGGAAATGCTCAGTTCAGGCTCAGTTTACTGCAGAACAGCTAGCATTGCAGTAGATCCTAGTGTCCTTTGCATTTATTTCTTCCTCACTGTATGACTCGCCATCATTCAGAATGCAAAAGAAATAATCTGCTGCGTGCCAAAGCTCCCTTTGGTCCTAACATTATTTCACTATTGGTCCCTGACCTTTGTTTTATCGCACTCTTTCACCTCATCTGTTTCTCTCTCACTCTGCGGGTCATCTGACTTCCCATGGCTCCCCTTCTAAAAATTTCATCACCAGGATGGTACCTGCTGCCACGAGTCAAAGTGAATGTTGTGTCAACCTCAGGCTAAGATATTAATTACAAGTTATTGTGGCAACAATGGAAATAGGAGGTTTCTTTTTCTTTTGTTTTCTTTTCTCACACTCACTGGCAACTTCATTACCAATTTAATGTCTTGTTAATGCAAATATCTAATCAGTCAATCACAGGGTAACAACTTAATGCATTTAGACATGTACACATGGTCAGCATGACCCGCTGAAGTTCAAAGTGAGCATCAGAATGTCGAAGAAAGTTGATTAATGGGACTGTGAGTGTGGCACGGTTGTTGGTGCAAAATCGGCTGGTCCCTGGGTCCTAGACTCAGGATTTTGTGTTCTGTTTCTGTTTTGTAGCATCACTTGTGTTTTAGTTTGACTCTTTTGTATGTTTGTATGGGTGATAGTTTTCTCTCAATTTTTTTATACCCTGTTCTTAGGTGTATATTCTCGTTCATCTTCTTGGCTATGTAATATTTAGTCATCAGCTTTTGTGATCTTTTTCTGTTCCCCAGTTGTGTTCCCGTGTCTGGCTTGTCTCACTGTGTTCTGCCTCCCTGATTGTCTGCTTTTGCCTTTGGTATCTCCATTCTTTTCCCTGTGTGTGTGTCTGTGTGTGTGTGTGTGTGTGTGTGTGTGTGTGTGTGTGTGTTTTAGTTCCTTTTTTATTCTGATAGTCTCATGTCTTGTGTGTTTTACACTGAGTTTGACTTCCTCTGTCTCGTTTATCCTGATTTGTTGCAGCTGTCTTCCTGGTGTTTCCCATCTCCCTAATTACCTGGTATGTATATGATGTCTCAGTTGTCCCTTGCGCTTTGTTCAATTCAATTCATATAATGCCAAATCACAACAGATACTGCGAGGTGCTTAACACTGTAAGGTTAAAACCCTTAAAATTAGACAGAGAAACCCCAACAATCATATGATCCCCTTGAGCAAGCACTTTGGCGACAGTGGGAAGGAAAAACTCCTTTTGAACGGGAAGGAACCTCAGGCAGAACCAGGCTCAGGGAAGGGCAGTGAGTATATCTGCCAAGACAAAATAAATCCCAGAATAATGTGGAGATGCTTTCACTTTTTTGTTCCACTGCAGTGAGTCAGCTCTCATCAGCCTCATAGCTCTTTGTTTCCTGGATGATAAACTGAGAGATAGTTTGAAGTTTGACATCTTGCAAGATTTATATAAAGTATAAAATTCCATTTGCTGTGTAGGTAATTTAACTTTAAATACTTACACTGGCACATATATAAGCACATACAATAATATTTCAATAATACTGGTAGACTGAAGTATGAAATGAATTCACTGTTTTGCTTTCAACCTTGTAAACGAACCGTGTACGCTCTGTCTTGAAGTTCTTGCCTTGTTCCCAGCATCATCAGGCAGCTGTTTTCTGTAAATAAAGCTTTGATGAAATATTTGCATACTGTTATGTTACTCTTTAAATCTTAAATTACAGTGTTTCTGCCATTACAAAGTACTCTGTTATGTCACAGTATGACCTACTGGTTTAATATGAGTTTGTTAACAAAAATTAGCGTGCAGATGGTGGTTGTATGATCATCAATAACAGTATGATCTTGTATGTACTGAATTTCACTCACTGCATAGAGAATTGTGCCGTTTTCTCAATCACATAACCAGCAACAAGTTAATATCCACCAGATTGATGGCTTTCAGTAGCTTCCAAAAAATTGAACGTTGTCCTCTCTCTGTCCTCTCACACTAGCTGACCCTAGCATGCTCCTGGATACAGCTATTGCAGCTGTGAACCAAATAGTTGGAGGCAAACACATTTCAAATGTGTCAGACTTTTTTTCCACATTTATATTGCAAACAAAAATGTTTTTATCAGTGTTTATCGGAAAGTGTAAATAAAAAACTGACTAAAGTAAAAGTATAGCATTAAGATGAATAGAAAGTAATCTGACTACTGATTAATCTGACTACAATAAGGCTCTAATTTATAATGTGTTACACCTTGTTACCCCTTTTGTCCAATACCACAAGACAGACAAAGTTGGGCAACTGTGTCCATAAAGAGAAAAGCAGGACTTAAATTCATAAGGTGGAAAGAATGAATCATTCCATACAAATGCTAATCATTCCTTTAATGGCCACTTAAGGCTTCTTCCAAAAGTGAGCGCACAGACTCCATAGACTCGCATTTTAAAATACACAGTTTACTGCATTTAAAAGCATGTTTACCGTCTGGTATACAAACTGTTTTGGCCTTCACTGACAGTTTGCTCTTTCATAACATGGATGCTGGAATTAGAGGCACAGAGCTCTTCTGTGTCTGCTTACTGGCGTCACTGAACTGAACCTCTCATTTACGTTTGTGTCTTTTTTAATGGAATTTGCTGACAAATAATATAATCGGTTGTGTGGGGGACTGTCCCAGAAGTTTGTTCCAGTTTCTTGGCACTTAGGTGCTACTTTGTACTTATTAGCATATATGTGTGTTGGAGTGTTGTACCTGTATGTTAGCTGATATCTGCCAATATGGTCACATTAAAGTATACTGTCACCCCCAGAGCTGTCCGTAGTGCTGAAACTAAAAAGTTTACATTGTATACTCAAAAGTCAATAAACTCAACACTACCAACCTGATATTTTCACATGAATCCCGCTTTGCAAGAACTGTGCCTTTTTCCACTTTAGTAAAGCATCTGCACATGCTCACAACTGTTACTAACTGGACGTATAGGGATGGGTATTGATAAGATTTTAACGATTCCGATTCCATTTTCGATTCTGTTTAACGATTCGATTCTTTATCGATTCTCTTATCGATTCTTGTTTTTAAAAAGGAGAACACTAAGGTCGATTAGCTTAGAACTGTTTTATATCTTCTCTTTCAACAAGATAGAAATTTAGGAGTAACATGGCCTTACAAACCCAACAGTGAGATCTTAAGAGATCCACAGCCTACAGCTCTTCAATGGGGTGTCACAGGGTCCCCGGGGAAAATTGTAAACGTAAAATAATAAAATAAATATTCTTCTGTAGCAATAACAAAGTATAACATAAATTATTCTGTAGCAATTACACAAGAATATCCAGTAATGTCCCTGCCTACAATTAAACACATTCACTTACCATCTGCTGTGGCAAATGGCTGCAAGGTTTTGACCACAAACTAGTCACTGCTCGGTGACATGCGGGCCTGAAAAGAGACACTACCGGTAGACTGCAGCGACAACTGCCAGCGAGCGCCAGCCAGACTCTGTCTGTCTCTCTCATCATGGTCACCTAAATGCACAATGGCAGATTTTGTAATAAAGCAGATCGCGCTAACATAATATGCACTGTTAGTTGATTATTTACCTGCCGCATTAACGGGAGAGGACGTGCAAACGTTACCGCTGCTGCTGGGTTGAGATTCACGAGTCCGGAGCGGAATTAAAGACATTCATTTAAGTTCATCGCGTGTTTTGTGAGCAAATGCTTTTGCATATTTGTAGTGTTTCCTCCCTTAATGAAATATCTACTTTGCAAGTATTGCAAGTTGCCCTGAACGGATGACAATCCGTTCTCGTAAAGTATAAACAAACTTTTAAGCGTTTGAGCCGCTTAGGCACCGTGTTTCCTGCCAGGTACGCTCCGACGCTCCGCAACGTGGTGACTGGAATCGATAAGGGAATCGTTTGCAAAAATGGCAAACGATTCCAAGGAATTGAAACAGTGGGAACCGGTTCTCAACAAGAACCGGTTTTCGATACCCATCCCTATGGACGTATTTAGCTTACGGCACCATTTTTGGAAACTCTTCACACTGCGGTGCTAAAATCACAGGAAATTCAGGGGCATTACAAATAGAGTGATGCTTAAGACACATTTCATGTCCATTTCAGTGCTTAGTCATGCCTTTTTAACACTCCTTTTTTCTACAGCCTAGCTTGTTTAAATGGAAAGCTATGCTTTGGATTAGTTTTGCAAACAAGGGGATTCCCACCATATCTCCGTCTGTGAGTAGTTTCTTTTTACAGTACCCCGTTGTAAGAGATGTTACAACGCTTTATTCTCTCTCACCTCAATTTGTGGCTCTATGGATAACAGGCTCTAAAAGCACAGGAGACATCAGACATGCATTAGGAGTGGACAGGATCATGTCATTAGGCTATTAATATTAGAAAACTTCAACACAGTGCAGCGCACAAAGAACTAGTAGTGCTGAAGGAAGTTTTGCCTAATCACCAAGTGGAATGTGAAAGAGAGGTAGACTTCTGAAAAAAAGATGGAGTCCACTGTCTCCGTTCAGGACATTAGTTACCATAGAGACTAGTAAGGTGTATAGGTGTATGGCAGAAGGAATGTAATGGTAAGGTTGCAACACACACCTCTCCAAACACACACAAACAGCCATGGGTATGAACAGCAACACATAATCTGAAGATTTATTGTGCGACCTTTTCAGGATTTTCGCAAGCCACAAATCACATTGGGAAAGACAAACTACCTTCTTTTGCAAAGGAAAAAAGGTTGCTTTCATGGTGTGGCATCTAATTGGGAACACACAGGGTCACCCCCCAAGACACACACATTCTTTCATAATACTGATTTGCATTCATTGGAATTATTTTGTTGTGTAACTAGAATAATGGGTCCTTAAGGAAGGTGTAAAAGATTTTTTTAAACTACAGGATGATAAAATTGCCTGCAACAAGTGAGAGATGACAACTGAGCACAAGAGCGATCTGGGTGGGGGGACTTCAAAAAGGAAAGGTATGGAGGAAAGTGGAAATGGGATGGAACCTAGACACAGGTGTAAACAATATTATTATAATAAAAACTAAAAGAGTGGGTGAACTTTACAGACAGAAAACACCAGCTGATAAATGAAAGCTAGTAATCTCAGCAAATGAAGAAAAACCTAACAAATACATGAACATGAGACTCAAAGAACAAAGTGTAAGGAAACCAGAGAACCTACAAAGACCAAAAGGAAAAAATCTACTTAAAAAAACAAAACTATAAAAACAAACTTGGAAAAAAATACTTGTATGAAAACACAGACATGTATATTAATTTATCATTGTTCTTTTTATATTCTTATATATATTCTTTATATTACTGTATTAGTGAAATAACAAAAACTCCTGTTCATAACCAAACAAATCAATAATAAATGCATATATTTATTGCTCTTCTTTATTGCAAGCTACGGGTTCATTGTATAATACAAAGTAATCAATTACAGGCACCAACACCGACACATAATTCCAAGAATCCTACATGCAGGGTATATGTAATCATGCCATTCATTTTGAGAGCAGTACTATACATGATATATTTTGTAAGGATTTGGGCGTTATAAACATAATTCCCAAAAGCTGTTTAGGTATTGATAATCCTGGTGACCTAGGCAATTTATTCAATTCAGTTTTATCCAGATTGATTAATGCTTCTGGGAAACAAACACATATACACATGCATATCATATCATTAAGAACCAGTAAGTTTTATCAGGCACTGAAAACTACATTTTAAGTTCAAAAAGATTACATGGAAAATTTTAACACCTAAAAAACACGTTCCCACACATTTTGAATGGACATGTCTGTAGGATGATATACAGTATAAAGGTTTCTGCACATTAAGTGTGATACAATCAGTGGACATGAGGGGCAACTGTGCATTCCCCCACTGTTTGGTGAGCGGTTTCCGTCACTAGGTAAACTGTTCATAAGAAAACCACTGCACGAAAAAACAAAACAAAAAAATCACATTGTCTTGTGCATGCTAAATCATCCAGTTAAAGAATCTTACAATATTGTGACTGCATATTAATGATCAAGAAACTGACCCTACAGCCCACTGTCAGTCAGTGGTGCTAGTTTCAGTCATTATGCAAATGCACTGTTTAAAATTTTGGGGAAACTAGCAGTCAGCTGAGACTGAAGAAGACACTTGGATGAGTGATGAAATGTTTCTCCCACTGAAAACGCCTCGTCCAGATGAACAGAATCAACTTTTTGTGATTTCTTTGGTCACTAGTAGATCATCACGATTGCCTGTCATTTGCATGAATGACACCAACTTGTCTGCCAAGACTCACTTGGAAAACAGTGAAAAAGGTGTGGTGCAAACTGTAAATGCACAATGATCACCTTTAAAGTAAATGTTTTACCTCAGCATTGCATTCAGCATGCAACATACAGTTTCCATTGTTTTACTTCTTCTCTTACAGCAGCTGGTAGGTGTGTACCATGTAAACTTTGGGCAGCTGTTGTAGCAACGAAAGAAGATTAGTGCAAACCAGCCATATTTTTATTAATTTTATTCTACATGTGACGATGATTATCACATAGTTATAATGACAGACAAGTTACGAAGATATGATTAGTGTCTACAAATCCTGAGTAGGGAGGATTCACATCAATTGCTTCAGTGCTTGATGGTGGGCATGCAAATGAACAACAGAAAAAACAGACATAACGATTGTGATCTTACCCATTTTGATGCTTCAGTGTCAGTATCAGTGTTTTTTTTCCCTTTTTTTGACCCTGAAGTTACAATATTTGGATGAAATGATAGAGATAGCTATCATTAACTAGCTGCGTATATAAATTATATGGGGAAAATGCAGATACCTGCTACTTTGTGCCAAGTCTAAAGAGCTTGGAAAGAAAAGCATCTCAACTTGTTTAAGTTGCTTGAAGACTTTGTGCCAAGTAACAGATTAATAAAAGACTAGAACTTCATAAGCACAAACATATTGGATGGTCTGTACCAAACACCAAGCCATATTATTGTTACATAATTCCAGTTTAGTGACTCCAGTTAGCAGAGGTAGGGCCTTGCAGATGTGGATTGGCTCCAATGGGCTATATGGGGATACCTTCCAAACAAAGCAGCCCCTAACTCCAGTATCCAGAGAGATGAGTTATATAAAAAATCACTCCACTCAGAGCTATGATGCAGGATACTATCCACAGAGATAAAAAAAAAAATGTTGTAGTCTTTTTGTAATGCTCGAAAAATGGAGTCTGTGGGGATTGATTTGCCTTTGGAGAAACTGCAGTGTAGGCACAGAGGGCTCAGTTAACAGAGCTTCCATTAGCAACTGGCACAAACTAAGTTTCTCGTTTTGCTGATTGTACTAGTTAAAAACATTTTGAAAGGTTACAAAACAGAGTGATCACTCCCCACGATGATGAATCTTGATTATTGGCAAACAACAAGCCCACTTTATGTAGTATAATTCTGGTTACAGAATGTCCGAGTGTGTGTATATATTGTGCTTTATCTTCTTTGTAGCCAAATGCTAAACTAATTAAAGCAAAAGTCAATAAGGATAACAAGATAATTTCATAATGTACATTGTCATAATTGCATTAAATGCTTCTGCAGAGATTCACTGAACCTGCTCCTGTACTTGCTGCCACTTGATTTAAGAGCCAGTGCATGATGCTTAAGAACACATAATCAGCTTATACACTTACTTTACTGGTTATACTTTCCAGTGCCTTATACTGAGGAGAAATCCTTGGGTGATTTTTTACTTTTTTTTTTAGCTTACTTGGCTGGACATCGTATAAACAGAAACACCAAGCAAACGGAGTCATCCCCTTACACTGAGATTTTTTTCAACAGAGGTCCACAAAGGGTTTGAATCTGCATCTAATCCATCACAGCACTCCCAGCAAAGTGCTAGGAGTTCATTTCCACCGTAGCTGCGCAGGAAACCACACCCTGCTAATAAGCAAATGCTCTTACTCGTTCAGGGACAAACAAACTTACAATCAGCTGGGAATGCAGCTCACTGAAGTGTGCTGTGCATTCAGGTAGAGCCACTGATCCCTGTTGAGTGGGAGGGAATCACATGACAGATGTTCTGTTTATTGTATTTAGAACCAAGAAATAAAAAATAAGACTTAAATATGTTTTTATATTTTTTTCAGTGATATGCGCATGCACCTGCAGTAAGTTATTATGAATGACTATAGTGGCACATCCTCTTTGGAAACAAAACATGCAAACAATGAATTCTTTAAAGGTTTAGCTCCTCCTTATTCTTTAGTAAAGT
Organism: Oreochromis niloticus; assembly: GCF_001858045.2. NCBI lineage: Eukaryota > Metazoa > Chordata > Actinopteri > Cichliformes > Cichlidae > Oreochromis > Oreochromis niloticus. The sequence goes on from NC_031972.2 coordinate 5,876,816, forward strand.
CTGAAACAGAAAGCTAAAACGTGGTCATTCATTTCCTTTACATTCTGATTAAGTCTCATGATGTCTTTTAGTTTACATTTATGCAACACCCCCTTTAACCTCTTCAGTATTAGTATTGGATCTCACGATATATTTATAATAGTGAAATGACAGGCTTTTATCTTCCATTTAATTACACCTCCTGCATAAATCAGATGGTAGCATACCTACAGGGACCAGGAAGCCAAAGCTTTGGCAGATAAAAAGGTCCTCTATAGTGTTTGACTGAAATTAAATATTTAAACTCCAGGTATTGCCTTTCATAATTTTGCACATAATAAAATAAGAGAGTAACTTCAATCAAAGACTCTTTTGGACTACTGAATAATTTATGTCAGTGTAAAACCCCCCCAAAACTAAGCCAAAACTAACAAACAAAAAAACTGGGCATTTTGTAAGCCTAGTACTCCCCCCCCATTGTCTCCTCACTTCTGTGCCGATCGTTGGGGGCCTGACACACACAGTTTTCACTTAAGTTAACACTTTTTCTTGGCTGTGTAAATGCTTTTTTAAAATCTCACACAGCTTGGGGTGTGTAGGTTGCCAACTTTCCCACAACCAGAGGTGGGTAGGGTAGCCAAAAATTGTACTCAAGTAATAGTAGCACTACCTCAACATAGTTTTACTCAAGTAAAAGTAAAAAGTATCCATCCAAGAAATTAAGAGTAAAAGTAAGAGTAAAAAAAGTATTTAGTAAAAAAGGCTACTTGAGTACTGAGTAACTGATCATAACATCTGATTTAATGTTTGAAAATGAGATAATCAGACAGACAAAAATATAAAGTTGAGTGCAAATTATATAGGAACTGGGTAAAGTACTACCAGTGAAAATATATGGCACAACAACAAACCTTATGTACAAACAAGAAGTCTCACTTTGACATAAACTGTAGGTTTGTGACTGTGTCTCATGCATTTTTGGTTAAAACGTGTTTATTATTCATTCAGTGAAGTTACTGACACTGAGAAAAGTAGTAGTTCTTAATAATATTACTCAAGTAAAATTAAAAAGCAAGGTGTAGTAAAGCTACTCCTAAAAGTATTTTATTTTTCAAAAAAGTTACTCAGGTGTATTTAAATGAGTAAATCTAATTAGTTACTACCCACCTCTGCCCACAACTTACATTATTGTGTCCAGGGTGTGTGGTTGGAATTTTCCATCAGACTCCTGAGCCTACCTGGGATCTGCCCCTGGGCAGGGCCACCTCCTCCTCCAGTTCCTCACACCTGGAGCTGATTGCAGGCAATCAAGCCAGAGTGATTTAAGCCTCAAGCTGACGTTCATTCGCTGCCAGTTTGTCATCAACCTATGTTGGTAGCTGGCGCTCATGTTTCAAGCTCTCTTTGCGATTTACCTTGTTAACCATACTTTCTTCTGCTACAGTTCCTGGATTCACCTTGTCTCAAACCTCTGGCTCACGCTCTTGGATTCAGGATACCAAGCCACCATTTTGGAAATCACTCTGTTGTGCCTCACCTGCTCGCCCTCCTGACCCCCCCCCCCCAAAAAAACCCCAAAGATTTGATTGTATCAAAGTATGTGGAAAAAGAGACTACCTGCTTCCTTTCTCTATGACCTCGATGCCCATTACCCGATTTAACAATGGGGGACCTTATCCTTGGAGCCACTAGAAGGTTTGTTGTTTACAGTATCAACACAATGTCAGGTTAAATTATTAAGTAAACTCAACATTGTTTCAGTCTGAACTTTACGATATCTGTCTACTACAAACAAAACACTGCACACACTCCTGCACCTGCGTGAGCAGCCACGTTTGCTGTTAATGAGGCAGAAACCACGTCAAAACCAAAGTCTGTTTAATGCAAAAATACTATTTCCATAAAAATAAAAAATAAAGCTGCAATTCAAGTAATTTATGTATTGTATTATATAGTATAAATTTTTTTTTTTTTTTAATTGAGCATCAACAATGTAGTACAAAGACATACATATAGCAAGGCCACAATGCTCCTTTTTACATATTTACCCCACCCCAAGAACATATTGGACACCGATCTAGAGGGGAAAAAGTAAATAAATCAATAAAATGAATTAAATGAAGTACAAGGAAATTCACCGTATTTGAAGATGTGCACTTAAAGGGGAATAGTTTGCACAAAATTAATCCCAATCACACACAAAAACAAGGATTTACGGCAGCTGTCAAGCCTCTTTCAGGTGGGTATGGTTTTAATTTTCTCTAAATGTTTTAGCAATGTATCCCAAACAACAAAAAATCTCTCCTTCGACCCCTTGAGAGCGTACTTTATCTTTTCCAGCTGTATAAATTGTGTCAGGTCACTAAACCACAAAGCCGCTTTGGGTGGCTTTTTTGACTTCCAAAGCAACAATATCCTTCTGCGTGCAAGCAATGTAGTGTTTTTATGACTCTTCCTTAATGTTCTATGTCCTCTCTCTGTGACACCAAATATACCCATAACTGCATTGGGTTGAAGCTCAACATTCAATGCTTCGTACAGTGTATTGAAAATTGTTGACCAGTAGGCTTTTAAAGTAGGACGTGACCAAAACGTATGTGTTAGATCTGCAGAGGGATTTCTACATCTCTCACAGCTTGCATCTATGTTTGGAAATATTCTGGCCAATCTTGCCTTGGAGTAGTGAATGCGGTGTAGAATCTTGAACTGTATGATGTTTAATTTAGCACAAAAAGTGCTGTTGTTTACTCTTAAGAGCGCTCTCCTCCAAGTCCACCCCCAGCTCATTCTCCCAGTCCGCTTTAATCTTTGGCATTGTTATATTCTTAAAGGAGGCAATACAATTATTAATTCTTGAGATAAGGCCTTTAGGCTTAAATGTCAGTTTCAAAAGATCATCTACAGCAGTAGATGGAATTATATTTGGAAAGTCGGGGTTATGATGCTGAAGGAAATGGCGAACTTGAAAGTATCTAAATAAGCTGGACCGAGGGAGGTCAAATTTGTGTGACAAATCCTGAAAACTTGCCAAGACACCGTCTATATACATGTCAGAAAAGTTATGGAGGCCTCGTCTCTGCCACAGAGCAAATTCAGAGTCTAATCTGGCGTGAAGGAAAAGGTGATTATTGTGTATATGGGTTAAATGGAGAAGATTTTCAAACCCAAAGTTCTTTCGAAATTGAGCCCATATTTTGAGGGTGTTATTAACTATAAGACTGGTGGTGTGCTGCCGTGAGGAAACTGGAAGGCTGGAGGTGACCAAGGCTCTGAGAAGTGGAGATGCAAGACGCTGCTTCAATTTGGCACCAGTCTTCATCAGGGGTATTGAGCCAGTATATGATTTTTTTTTTTTTTGAACATTTGAGGCCCAATAGTAATGGCGAAAATTTGGAAGTGCTAAGCCGCCTAGGTTTTTAGGCCTCTGTAACAGATCCAGGCATATTCTAGGTTTTTTCCCATCCCATATAAATGAGATCAGAGTTTTATCAACAGATTTAAAAAATGATTTTGGAAGGTAAAGTGGGATACATTGAAAAAGATAAAGAAACTTGGGGAGTATATTCATTTTTATACAACTTACCTTCCCAGCCAACGATAAATGAAGTGGCTTCCATTTCTTTAAGTCTGACTTGACCTTTTCAAGTAACGGACAGAAATTTTCTTCATAGAGATTATGCAAATCTCTTGTTATATTTATGCCTAGATATTTAAAGCCGTTTTTAGCTGTTTTGAAAGGTGTAGCACTGTTCTGTATTTGAAGAGCCGAATCGTTAACAGGATAACATTCGCTTTTACTCAAGTTCAGTTTATACCCAGAGAAGGAGCCCAAACTGCTTAGGGTGTGGATGATATGGGGGACACATGAAACAAGATCAGATACATATATTAACAGATCATCTGCATAAAGGGACACTCTGTGCTCTTTATCCATCCTATGGATACCTGCAATTGATTGCGAGGTTTTGAGTGTAATAGAGAGGGGCTCTATGGCCAGGGCAAATAACAATGGACTGATTGGACAGCCCTGACGGGTACCCCTTGTCAACTTAAAATAACGTGAACATTTACCATTTATGATTATAGAGGCTTTGGGTGATGTATATAAAAGTCTTATCCATGAAATGAAATTGGGGCCGTAACCGAATTTTTTTTTAAACAAGCGAATAAATAACCCCATTCCACCCTATCAAATGCTTTCTCTGCATCCAGCGCAATAACCACCTCAGGCACCACTCTGGATGCAGGAGAGTGGATGACATTTAGGAGCCGACGGACATTTGTAAATGAGTGACGGCCTGGGATAAAGCCAGTTTGGTCAGCAGATATTACGTCATGGATTGTGGTTTCTAGGCGTAGGGCAAGAGCCTTTGCCAAGATTTTTACATCACAGTTTAGGAGAGAAATGGGACGGTATGAACCAGGCTCTGTGCTGTCTTTACCTGATTTCAGCAAGAGGACAATAGATGCTTCAGTCATTGTCTGTGGAAGTGACCCACGAGACAAAGAATCATTAAAGACGTCAAGTAAAATTGTTGTTAGCTTGTCAGAATTTTTTTTTTATAAAACTCAACGGGATACCCATCAGGGCCCGGTGCCTTGCCATTCTGCATCGCCTTTATTGCAGTACCTATTTCTACATGACTGAGTGGAAGTTCAGTTTCAGTCCTATGGGCCGCTGTTATAAGAGGAACCTGAAGATTGTTAAAGAAATGCTCCATATCAGAGCAATCACTTGTAGTCTCAGATGTATATAGATTTGAATAAAACGTAGTGAAAGTTTCTTTAATTTCTTCAGGGTCAATTGTTAGCTCACCATCATCTTTTCGTATTTGTGTGATTTGTTGTGCGGCTGAGCGGCATTTAAGTTGGTGTGCTAATAAACGTCCGGCTTTGTCGCCGTGCTCATACACATAACCTCGTGATTTTAACAGAAGACGTTCAGTTTTTTCAGTTGACACCAAATTGTACTGTGTTTGGAGATCTAGCTTCCTTTCATAAAGCTCAGGAGAAGGAGAAGCAGAGTACTGAGCATCTAACATAGAGATGGTTTTAATTAGTTCCTCTTGCCTAATTTGATTCATTTTATTTTTTCTAGACGAATATGAAATGATTTCTCCCCTGATTACAGCCTTTAATGCTTCCCGCAAGAGGGAAGGTGAAACATTATCTTTCTGATTGAAAAATAGAAAATCATCTATTTTTTTTTTTTATATCGTTTCACAGAAACCCTCATCTGCCAGGAGAGTCCTGTCTAATTTCCAGGGTGGGTATTCTGATTGGTAAAAAGGAAACACAAGATCTAAAAGTACAGGGGCATGATCTGACTCTACAATGGTTAAATATTCAGTTTTCTTGACTAGTGGGAGAAGATTCTGGTCAATGAAGAAATAGTCTATTCTACTATATGAATGATGTACATTAGAGAAAAAAGAAAATGATTTACTTTGTGGAAATAAAAACCGCCAGGGGTCAACACATCCTATTTGGGCCATAAAAACGGATAACTTGGCTTTTTTGGAGAGATTTGTAGGTTTACAACTGGAACGGTCAAGTGCTACGTTCATCACACAGTTCAAGTCTCCACCAAAAATCAGCTGTTTTGAGTTCATATCTGGAATTAATGAAACTATTTTGCTAATAAACTTATCATCATCCCAGATCGGGGCATAAATATTTATCAGAACCACAGGCTTATGGTGCAGGAGTCCTGAAACCATCACAAATCGCCCCTGCGGGTCTGAAATAACAGTGGATGCATTAAATTGAATTCTTTTATGGATTAGTATGGCTGTTCCACATGTTTTTGAGTTGAGGCTCGAGTGGAACGTTTTTCCTACCCATCCTTTCTTAAGTCTGACGTGATCTTTTACCAACAGGTGGGTTTCCTGGAGAAATGCAATGTCACATTTTAGATACTTAAGATGATTAAATATCCTAGCTCTTTTAACAGGCCCATTCAAACCCTTCACATTCCAGCTAATGAATCGCACAGCAGCCGCCCCCACATCAATACCATTCACCATGTTTAACTAAGGCAATTACAACATAAGAGCAACCATCAAAAAAGGTAAGCAATGAGCATATTTAAGTGCACGATTTGGAAAATTTCAACTCTTGTGTACATAAAGGTGAACAAACATTGCAAAGATCTGGTGGTGTCCCTTCCCTTACTCTTGTCCATAAACAAGGGTGAAAACAAAACTAGAACTAAACCTATACTTGTCACTCTCTCTGAGGCAAGCTGCAGGTTAATATAGTATAAATTTAAAATAATAATTATTAATGGCTGTGTTACAGAAAGCACATGTTTCCAAAATCCCTGAATACAGCGTACTACTGAATTATTAATGCTTTTTCAATTCAGAAAGTCATTACTAACTGCTGATTTAAAAACCCTTGTGTGCATGAACTCTCTGCAGGATGTTTAAACATTTACGTAGTTTAAAAGCTGCTAACTTTAGGTCTTGCGTTTGCGTGAGAGAGGCATCATTAGTGGTATGAAATATAGAGAATCCTTAATCTTATAATTTTATATACATGCCAAGGAAAAGAATAAACAGTCTTAGATAATTTAGAGACAGATATATTCATGAAGCAAAGGCTGCATTTCTTCAGAATGAGAGAAAGAGACGGGCAAAGAATAAACACCTTTCATGTAGAGCATTAACAAATGAAAGTTTTAGACAATCCATAATTTTATCAGTACATGAGTGAAGTAAAATCTGTTACTTTTACCTGCTCATTATCCAAAACAAGTGCATGTTAAAATGAGTACAGCATCAACAGTAGTACATTCACTGGGAGGAAAAGAATATCACAAAGGAGAGCTGTGCTTGAAGGAAATAGACATCAAGCGAACAGTGAGAGATAATTCTATTGTATTAGGTCAGATTCAAAGCAGATGTCTTGGTTCAGTCAGGGAATGGCTAATAGGAAAATCTAATTCAAATCCTGTCTAGATTACATTATGAATTCACTCCAGGCCATAAAAAAGAACCTTTCAATTCATGGGGTGTGTCAGATACTGGAGATAATGGATGGGCTGAAGCTTTTCCCAGAAACGATAAAATTATGAAAGTTTTCCAGTTTATTCCAATGAATGCTGTGATATTGTTTTATTGGGCTGAATTAGACGTTTTCTCCAATTAAAGAGCTGCAAATGTATCTACAGGTATATTCAAGAATACAAAGGTTGGTGAGACTGAGGAATTTATATCTCTGACATTCACACAAAACACTACACATAATCAGAGAGATGGTTCAGCAGCTATTGAATGAATCCACCGTGGCCATTGTCCAAATCAGACTGGAGGCTGAAGGGATAAAAGGAGGCATTGAAGGGTTTTGATTGCACTGAAGGTCATTTTGTGTGAACGGGAGTGCTAACCACCACTTGAAGGAAAGATTTTTATGAAAGGTAACAGTTTCTGTCTGAACAGCGTTCTCCACAGAACAACAGTCAAGCCACAAGTCCTCTGTCTGCCAAAACAAGAGCAACACAATTTCTTTGACTTCTTTTGAGAAATTCTAGTCACAAAAAAATAGCTGAACGAGGGAATTCGGCCAATTTGTTTTACCTTGTTCACTCACAGCTTAAAAGATTTGAACAAACTATTATAGACCAAGCACAAGGTGTGATCTACACAAGCGCTCCAGTGAAATAAGATCACTTTCACATCACACCAGTTTAATTAATGAAGCATGAAACAATATTACATATTCTATTTGTTTCCCCAAAACATCTAAACATATCCAGGGATTTAAAAAAAAACATTCAGTCATATTGTGGGTTATGTTTAGCTGCTGAGATTCTAGGTTAGGTATATGTGGAGTCTGAGTGCTGAAAATGGCCCAAGTTTAGTCCAGTCAGTTAAAATAACATGTCTTTGTACCTTGACATTTGAGTTTACTCCACATACATAGATCTGTGTAAATTATATTCCTGTGTCATTATGTATGGCTCTGGATGTCTATGTGCAGACCCCAGGACAGTCAGTGCAGAGTTGAAAACAGTTTTTCTATAGAAATACAGCTAAAGAGATTGCCACAAACCAAAATCACCACACAACTGAGCTCTGAGGGCTTTTATAGGATGCTGACACACTGAGTCCAGGTGCTGCCAGTGCCACTGATGGAAAGAAGCCACACCAGCTCCCCAGTGCCCACAAATGAGACCTGCCACACCAACAGGCCATAAGAGAGACCAGACTGTGATGTCATCGTAAATGTGACGTGTGTGTTAAAGACTTGGACACAAGCTCATTATTTCACTTCAATGATGTAACCATTTCTCCATATACATCTTTTGGTGTTTGAGTAATACTTGCCCTATACATATGTATGTATAAAATCACACATTAACAGAAGGCAAATATTCTTGGCTTCAACTTTTCATGGATCTTGCACCTCAGACCGTGCATCCCAATCAGTCATGTGACAGCATGTGTTTTGTCATTTAAGGTCCAAAGCAGGTACTGAAATAAGAGAAAGCACACAGATTGATAAAGATCCTGTAACTGTGCAACAGTTTTTTCTCATACGTCATTTGCTGTTGATTTGCCCTTTAATAATTTAATGCTCCGTTGCTCTCTAAGAACATAATGTGGCACACAGCACTTTCCTGTAATACTTAGCCAGAAACAATTGCGGAGGATGCACATAACAGCATCTATGTATATGGTCTATGTATTGAATTCTCTTCAGTGACAGACCACACATGCTCAACAATTTCTGCACTAGGAAGTGTGCTTAGCCACTGCATTGGGAGACATGTGGAGCTGATGCTTTTATGAGAGAGAGCTGGATGATCAACCCATTATTTTATGTTCTGCTGTAACTGTAACTGAGTCTCATCAACTGTTGTCTAGAAAAAAAGGACTCGCAAAGCTGAAACAAGCCATGCAAGTAGCCTTTAAATGGAAGCCATGAAGCTTCTTTGATTTGTGAAGTTTTGCAACCATTTATACTGGAGTGCAATCACCATCAAATTTATGAAATCATCCCTTGATTTTTTTTTTGTACTATGTTCATCTAGTAATTTGGCTAGAACGGTTGGGATTAGGATGCATTTTAGCCACCTGCTGAACAGGCATAGTTTCAGAAACTAGAAGATATTACCTTTCAGATCAGGTTGTTTACATGCACTTAGCTTTCTGCTAGAGGATTTGGATTTGGGTAACATCCATCCATCCGTCCGTCCATCTTCTCCCATTAGGACATTTCTGAAAAACCTCCCCTAAAAAGTGTCCAGCATCCTAGTGAGATTCATCAACTGGATCCTTTTGATGTAGAGGAGTAGCGGGTCTGTAGTCCTCCATGAACAATGTTAGGTGTTAAAAATAACATGTTAGTGTAATCACATTACATTTCTTGATTCCCTTTCATACTCCCACACCAGTTAGAGGGTGTTCCTCCCATAGTTCAAGGCAATATGTCTGTGTAGATTCTCAGTGATCCAGGTCATGGTTATCTAAGGAGCTTGGGGGAAAAAGTGACTGGACCTCACCTCTCACCTGAGAAACTTCTTTAGAAGCTTCAAGAAACTTAAAGAAGTCTGGTCACATTACATTATTTAGTAACCCAGTGATGTAATGCATTCAGTAATTACATCACAGTTACAATTATGTCATTGTTAATGTTACAAAGATCCTTCAGTTATCAGCACGATCTGCAGAAAACTGAAGAACAAAACAAACATAAACTCATCTTCCTGCACCTTTGCGCTACAATCAACTGATATTGTCAGCTACTAATTATTTCAGATTGCATTTTAGGGCAAAAGTAATGAGTAATGTGTATTACATTATTTTAGAATTTTTTAGCAACTCATACTCTGTTCACGAATGGCTGAGCTCCTCACCATATCTCAAATGGAGAGCTATAGACACCCCTCAGAAGATCCTCATTTCTACTGCTTGTATAGGTGAACTTATTCTTTTGAATGTGATGTTCAGCTCTCCTCTCCAGTACCCCAACACAGAACTTCCAAGCGAGATTAACGAATGCGATCCTCCCAAAGTTGGAACTTAACTTGTAACTGGTCACTGGTGACCTGGTGGAAGTTAAGATGTTAAGTTAGGATGGGCGCTACTGCAACAAGATGCCAAAAGGTTCCAGAAAAGCAAAAAGACAAAACAAAAGTCGAATTGACAAAATGCTTTTAAGTGTTTTAGTAGGTTTTTTTTTAGTGAACTTTTGGGATTATACAAGTCAGAAGTACTTCTCCACCTTTGCTTTTTCAGATCAGCTTTATCTTTTTATGGCCTGGAACTTATTTAGGGTAATGTTTATACTAAAGTAGGCTAAAATTAATATTTACATATTATCTCCATCTAGGGAGACAGTCACATCTAACACACACATCTAGAAGGACTTTCCTGCCAGGATCTCAAATGCTAAATTGTGTGTTATAATTTGGAGATTTCAGACACGCACACTGTAACCTTTCCCTCTGATTTGCTTTTCTTGATTGCTCCTGGCTGGATTTCTTGTTTCTGTTGGCAAGATAGAGGTAGAGGTATGGGTCACAGTTTTCCACACTGGATAGTGCAGTTCACATGCTTTGCATGGTTCAGAAGAAAATTGCCACTGCTTGGTGCAAGGCAAATAGAATAATGAAATAGAAAAAGGGTTTTAGAGTGGTGGACGGTGTTGCTACTGCATCTTGATGGAAAGCTCCTAGACAAAGTCAGCAACTTAATACTGGACATAATGAAATGTATTAAGGTATGCTGAGGATTTTTCAACAACTTGTATCACTGTGAGGCCATTTTTCCAAAGCATAAAAGTAATGTGATACAAATTGCGGTTGTTGGACCTCTGACTGACAGAAATGACCAATTTAAAGCGAGAGAGAAAAAGACAGCTAGCTAGCAAACACTGATTTAAACATTGAATGAACAATAAAGAATGCATTTACAGAATATAGAAGATACTGACAGAAAATATAAAATGCTTTATTCACATAGAATCTACCAAAGAGATGGCCTACAGTTTGTGAACCCTGTAATCACTAACCCCTAAGTTGCAGGGATACTCAGACTCGGGAGCTGGTGAAGACAGCAAAATGGAGAATGATTAATATTTATCACGTCTCCTATCAGCAGAACTCAAATGCTTTCCACTTGACAGTCAACTGTGCACAAATAATGCATCTGTCCTTCTGCTGGAGGATGGTGATCCAGGTCAGGAGTCCTTGTAACTAAATGACAAAATAGCTTATGTCTCAGCAGCCCATGTGAATGCTCTGTGGTGTTACCTAGTCCCGCCATCAGTTGGATACATTAGCATTGTACTGGAATATTGTAACTACTGCAGTGTTGTCTCTAAAGTGGATGGCACTGCAAACACATGAAATTCAACAATGGAAAAACATGTCTATGCTTTTCATTAGCTGCTGTGTATAGCTGTATAACTCAGAGTGCTAAGACATTTTTATCTATCAAACACAAAGAAAGATTCTGCTTCTGCTTTATTTCTGTATGCCTGTTTCTATCCTTATGTCACAGTGCACTAAAACAGAAATGGTGCTGCTACTTATTTAGCCCTTTCAGTTGCTAATGTCAACAAGCAGGTACTCCCACTTAGAAACAGTGGGAAAAAAAGCAGGGAGCTCTGTCTTTGTCTTTCCTCATTTCGTCTGAATTCCTTTGAGAGGCAGCCCTGCCAGCTTATGTTGAGCAAAAAAAACAAACACTCCGCCCATTGGACATACCCCTGTTCTTCTAATGCAGCCTTTCAAATTTTTATCAACACAGTTGCCGCTGTGTGTCTTTCTTTTCTTCAGAGGTGTATCGACTGTTGTAACGTATAGTGGGGGTTTTAATGCAGATTGGGATGGGAGAAGGAAGTTTTTCAAAGTCATCTATTAACAATGCACACAATTATGCGCACAGATGCAGCCATTTCATTCCATTAATGACCTGCACAATCTAGTGAGGGCAGTACAAAATAATGGGTCAAAAACGTGTAGACCAGATGAGGGAGCGAGTCATCTACCAGCTACAATAACGCTGTATGAGCAGAGTAGTTTTGCATATGTTTCTCTCTTCAGATCAAGAAGAGAGGTAGGGGGTTGGTAATGGGTCGTAGAAACTGGGGAAAGCTATTCTCTGGATAAATCTGATAGGTCAGGTGGAGTGCATGAGTTAGGATTCCAGAGAACAGCTACATTATTATAAATGTAGCTGTAAAGACCTGTAAAGACCTGTATCTGCTGTAAAGACCTGTATCTAAATGCTGATCAGTGTAACTGATGTGTAAGTGAAATGCACAGTGTGACACATGCACGCATGGATAAATGTGCTAAATGTGATTTGATAACCTTGCATGTTGTGTAAAGCTGCAGGTGTTTGTTAGGGTCCAATTCCCAGATAGCAGTGGGCAACAAGCACTTTATGCAAAATCCAAAATTGCAGTCTAGAAATTACACCTGAACAACATACTGTAAGATGTTTTTCAAATCTGTCATAGAACTAGCACACACACTCACATATATGTTGGTGCTGTCAGCGTTAATTTTGTTAAATGACGTTAATCTCGTTAAATGACGTTAACGCCATAACCGCATTAACGGGACAATCTCTGTTAGCGAGTTAGCGTGGCTCGCCCTGTGTGTGGGGGTGCACGGTGCTAACGCATTAACAAGCTAACCAAGCTAACCGTGCTAAGGTGTTGACGCTGTGCAGCCCCACTTAAGGGGTGATCCGCGCTAACTCGCTAACGGAAAGTTGCTGCGTTAATGCGGTTATGGCGTCATCTAACGAGATTAACGCTGACAGCACTATAAATACATAATTTGATTTATGATGTTACACAGCTCTGTGTGTGTGTTGAAGACTGTATAGACCAGTCTTTAAATCTAATTAAAAACCTGAAACACTGCAAGCTTTGCTGCTTTGTTAAACAAGCGGATTTTATTGTACAAGGAAAAAAAATCTAATTCTGAGGGGTCAGGTGAGAGGATGACCCAATGTTCTGTTTTGGTGTTAAACATTTGTGCATTTTGCAGTAAACTGATCTCCAAACTCTGTCCTCAGCTCCTGTTAATATACATCTGTTAAGACAAGCTGAAAAAAATTAATTCCTTTTGAGGCCTAAATGGACAACCTTCAGCTCTAACACCAGGACACACATGGGAAAACGACATCTTTCGCCTCATAACTAAATCAGAATGAGATAAGAAAAATGTGAAGACATAATAAAAACCAGTCAGCTACTGAACAAAGTACAATAATGTCACAGACTTTGAATATAACAAAGTCTTAAAGTCTGTGACCTTCAAAAATATCGGCGGTTAGGTTTTTGTGACATATATATCTTGTTTCCAGGACCTGAAAGGGTTGAAAGGGTTAACACAATAGAAAATACACCATCTCTGGTTTTCCAAGAAAGAGCTTCAAACACTGCTATTAAATTATTAGTTTCTAAAATAAAAGATTTATTTTCTCCCCTGAGAGAAACATACAATTTCACATTAATTGATGATTATTGTTATTTTATTTTTATAGCTGGTTGAAGTGATCCATCTTAAAAGTGTCTGTTTGCATTACAGAAACAACAGGGAACTGATTAACCTGCTAGCACCCTCCTGTCCTCTGTGACATACAGGTTAAGGTGATGACTATGAACAATGACATATCCAGTTCAAATGGGGACCTCTCTTGATTCTCTCTCCCTTATTACTTATTTCCTTTCTACTGTAGCTATTTAATAAAAGAACCCAGAGAAAACCTGTTCCCAGGAAGTACTTTTATCTAAATTTGTTTAGCCAGTCACATTATGAGGGAAACATAATTGCTGCAAAGGTTACATTGTGCTTTATGCTGGGAACTTGAGTCCATGTGTGGTTAGAAATAGCCAATAAAAGCACTTTGGGTTAAGTTAGCAAATAATAGCAGTTTTAGCTAAATGCCTCTTTTCCCCATCAATTTTAAAACCACAATCTATCCCTTATCTCACACAAAGTGCCTTGAGGACCTATCCCATTAAAATGGTAATCACAGTTACATAGTTACATTTCACAGCTAATTGGTTGATCTGTGAAATGTATCCAAATATTTCTGGGAACGAACTCTAAATAATCAGATACCTTAGTGAATCTAATTTTTGCTGTCCAGAAGGCTTCTGTGTCACAGTATGTTTGGTGGAGGACTTAATTGCAAAATTCAGAACTAGTGAAAAAGTGAAAGGTTTATTTACAGTGTCGCACCAGGTGAAGATATATACATATACATAGTGAAATGGGACAACACAGGGCTCCAGGAAATCCAAGGGTGGGGCGGGGGTCCAGGGCAGGCACACGCTCACAATCTTCTTCACACCGTCCGTGACTCAAAACTCAAGCAGTCCAATCTAATACGCTCACTCACATCCACAGGGGTCCAAAAAGCAGGCTGGGGTCTGGAAAGTCTGTACAAAGAAGAGAAGGTCGTTTGGGGGAACGCTGAGAAACCACAAGGAAAATAGTCGAGAGGCCGGGGCTATACTGACACTAGTTAGCGCAACAATCCAGCGAAGAAGCAGAGCCTCCTGCTGTCTTAAGTAGTCTGAAGAGTCACGAAGAGAAGCCAGTGTATGGTTAACGTAGATGAGCAGCAGGTGTGCATTGAAGGTGGGTTCAGAGGCGGGGAGCTAGGTCCAGCTCCACCCTGATGAGAGAGAGGTGAAGGCAAAAACACACAACACATCCTCCTGAGAACCAAGTCTGTCATGAACTGGCTCAAAGCCGGTGACAAAAAGGAAGTTCACACAAGAAATTCATGTAAATATAAATTTATTTCACCTATTTCACCACTGACTTTAAACTTTTGCAAAGAGTAAACCTCAACTCCTGTTTCAAAGTCAGCCAGATGTCATGTGGAGGATCTAGCCATGGCTGGGCAGCTTTCAGCAGTTTCAATCGAAGAGTCCAGTTTCCAAAGCTGCACGCTGCATGTGAAGACTGGGACAAGGAGAATGATCATTATTTTTGTTTTACACTCAGGTGGTTGCATACCATGAATTGGTTCCCCAGGGTGAGACTGTCAGCGCATTACTCTGAACTACACTGTGTTCCATTGTGTGCCAGTACAAAGTGCAAATAATCCTAGCTAGCCACATACCCCGTTTGTCAAGGTTGACTCAGCGTGAGTTCATCCACTTCTCAAAAATGGAAATCAAGAAGAAAGACATACTGGAGGGGATCCAGAGTAGATCCAGCATGCATCTAGAAATAGCTGCCATACTTAAAACAGCACAGAAGGACAAGAGAAAACAACCTTGAGCATGAGTTTAGTCCAATTGATATCAGATGAGGGTTTAATCTTTTAAAGACTCATTCCTGGAACTCAGAACTTGCAAGTGCACGTTTGTTTATAAAGGAAAGTACTATAATAATAAAATAAAAGAAATAATTTCTACCCTTGCCACATCATTACTGCTTCAGCTTTTCAGTGTCACCTGCTGTATCTACCTTCACCATCCCAGTTTCCATCTGTACACACTGTGGAGTGTTTAAACCGGACTCTATATGTAACATATTTCTGGGGAGTGATTAGCTCAAAGCCTGGAGGCCAAACTCTAATTATATTTTGATACTGTAAACCTGTAATAAATAATTTGATAAATTTTCCTGGGTGAATTTAAATACGTGCTCTGAATGGCAGAAAAGTCAAAGGATGGTAGAATATACTCCTCAGGGGAAGTTTGGAAGTCTGCACTCCAGGAAAAGACTTCCAAAAGCCGCTGGGTTCTTTAGTTTGTCCAGAGTCGAAAACACTTCAGCAGGAAAAGGTCTCACTAAATGCTGGAAATGCTATGTGCATATATATATATATATATATATATGAGGAATTCAGCTTTAAGCCCATTCTGATTTTCAATGTGTCAAATACTGACATTTTGTCAAAAAAGGTGTCTTTTCAGTCATGACAAAAAAGGTTACGGACAGAGAGAGAGGCCTTTTAAACTTGTCACTTATGAAGACCTGCTATCACAGGCTTAGTATTGTTAAACTCAAATCACGGTCTTTATATAAACTTTGAAATTTGAAAATTAAAAAAGAATAAAATGTGCATTGAACGTCTAACAAGTTTAACAGAATGGTTCGGGATGTTATCCACAGCCCTTTGTATCTGTCACAATCACTCATGACACTCATCTCCCACTTCACCCTACTTGTGCTCCCTTCTTCACCTCTCTTGTGCACGGTCCATTGATCCCGGGTATTTAACTCACACACCTTTACTACCTTTAACCCTTGTAGTTTCATGCTTCCACCTGCCTCCCTCTCATTCCCGCACATCTATTCTGTCTTGCTTCTACTGTTTTTAAATCCTTTTCTTCTCAGAGGATACTTCCACCTGTCCAGGCTCTCTTCCCCCGGTCCCTACTCTTGCTACGGATGACTATGTAGTCTGGAAACATCTGCCCTCATACATCTGTTCTCTTCTCTGTAGTTCTACATCAGCACTCAGAGCAAACATCTGTATCACTCTTTCTCTCAATGAAGCCATACTGCTGCCTACTGATTGTCACCTCTCTTCTTAACCTAGCTTTAACAACTCTTTCCCATATCTTCATTGTTTGGTTCATCAGCTTTAGCCATCTAAAGCACCTACAGTGCTGCCAAAAAGCATGAAAAAAGAATGGGCTGATAAAAGCTCCAGACTGATAGACGGCCAATAGAAGAGCTTCAATAGTGCACTCAGTCTGTCTCGATTATTTAAAGCGAATCACCTCCGATTTTTTTCTACCCTGACATCTTTCTCTCTACCTTCTCACATCCTGCTGTCAAATGCCAAGGCCTTCAAAGACTCACTTGTTTGCTCACTGAGCGCTTGGTTCCTGTCCTACCTCCTTATTCCTTGTTTGACCTCTCCATAATAGCTGTCTTTCTTCCTGTTTTCTCTCCTGTTAACCTTTAGTAAAATTATTTGACAGATAGGGACAGGTGAACAGATTCAATTATTAATTCAGCAATTAGAGTTTTTTTTAAACAGTGGCAGATTTTCAAACTATATTAAAATGGATTTTACTGAAAGGGTTTGTATGAAGGATCTGTCTTCAGGGTGTTTTTGACATAGATCGGATATAAAATCTCAGATCAAGATCATCTAATATAGCGAACAGAAAAAAGATTTTGTGTAACCATCTGATTAACAACCATAGTTAGGCGTTCTCTAGTATTGTAACTCCCCTGAAATCATCTGTTCTATGTTTAATCCATGAAATGGCTATAATGACTGAGGCAAAGGTAAAGAAGGAAGCCAGGCGCTGTGGTTGTGGAGCCATAAAGTCCCCCAGAGGAGACAGAGGTTGATCGGTGGGCTGATATTTACACTTTATGCCTTTAACTCTTTAACTTTAAGCCTATACTCCACATCCATTCCTGCCATGTGCTTCTGTAAATAAAGAAGCTGTTATGACTAAAATCTAGTCAAACCTCTACCGCTCTAAGGAGATTGGAAAGACAAGCGATTGAGAGTCTATGTTTATATGAGCCAAAGGGTGAAAAAGGGTGTTTTGACTAGAACTTGCCTTATCCTATCATGTGACCATTGGTGGGTTTTAAGGGCCTGGGACGGGATCTTAAAACTGCATTGTAGGTGGCAGACAGTTGGTGTAAGCCACCCCCTCTGTTCAAGGATGGTCATTTACAGTGGACATAGATGGCTTCTTTCACTCCTCTTTCAAACCATCTCGGTCAGAAAGATGAACATTGGCATCCTCGTGACCTTTATCCTTTCTTGCCACCATTTTGTCATAGAACTAAAGAAGCTTCTCGAATGAGAGGTGAAACTTAAAGAAGTCCAGTCACTTTTCTTTCCAAGCTCCTTCGATTACTATGACCTGGATGACTGAGAACCTACACAGACAAACCTCGACCATTGCACCATAAAAAGGGTTATTTATTTTTTAGCTGGTATGAGCAGTAGCAAAGAACCCATGTGGATGTTTAGAATATTGATATTAATATACACATGCTATAAGTCACCCATAATTTCTTTTTATTTTGCCAGCAAAATGGGAAATAGGTACAGTAATTTACTGAAACATGCAATGAAATAGTGAGAGTTTGTGCAGTTCTCTTATGCTTTATTCTTTAACACAGCCTGATCGCTCTAAGGCAGGTTTTTGTGTCATTTCTTTAAGGAGTCTTCAGGAACAGTTCACCACCACATTATTATGTTAGAGCAGGCTCAAACACCAAACACAATAATGGACACAACACCACAATGAAAGTTTACATGAGAATATTTACTGGAGGCTGCAGAGAAAGAGAGATCTGAACAAAGGGCCAGCCCACAAGCAGTGGTACCAGCCAATCATCTAATCGGAGATCAGAAAATCC
The DNA here is from genome assembly GCF_001858045.2 of Oreochromis niloticus. NCBI lineage: Eukaryota > Metazoa > Chordata > Actinopteri > Cichliformes > Cichlidae > Oreochromis > Oreochromis niloticus. The sequence continues at coordinate 5,895,129 of NC_031972.2, forward strand.
GAAATAAGAGGATGTAATAAGTGCACTGGCAGTGCATCATGCTGACAAATGAAGCCATCTTTGAAGATGGTGCTGGATGCTGTATGGAAATCTGATGGCACTCTACTGTTTTCATGATTCCATCAACTTTTAGAGATCCCCAACACCACTGGCTGAAATGTAGGCTCAAACCATTACAGAGTCTTTACTTCATTATCTCCTCCATATATAGTGACAAAGATTTGAACCAAAAATTGGAAATAATTCCATAATATCTGACAATATAAACCACCGATTCTCAGTCCAGGTCTTGTGTATTTTGGCACACCTCAGCATGATCTACCTGATTGGTTTCCGTACCAAACAAACTCTTGTTTGAGTCACCCTTCAAATGAGAGCATTGCAGCCGGACTGTGTAAGGCCTTTTTTTTCTTATTTTTTGAGGACTTGGTATTTAGATCATTTTCATCTTCTGTAGATAGTTAGCCCTACTGTAGATAGTTAGCCCTACTGTAGATAGTTAGCCCTATCATTTCTTCTTTTGTCCTCCACCATACTGTCATATGCCAAATATTTAGCTGTTAGCACTTCGGGAATCAACTTGTTGGTGCAAAAAATACTATTTTATACCTGCCAAACTATGCTACATTTGACCTTGTTAATAGATTCAGCTAAAAAATAGAAATACATTTTGTGCTGTCAAGAGACAAGAGTAGTTCAGCCCTGAATCATTCATCAGTCAGTGTTAAGTGATTTTTAACAAACAAAAATAGAATTCCTCCAAAAATGATCAGGTACAAGGACTGGACAGAAAATCAATGGAAAAAATGTCCAAAGAAAAAGTTTTACAGACCTTCAGGAAGTCTGGAGAACTATTGTTTAAGACCACATAAATATCGCACGAAAGTTTGACTCATTGAAAACAAAACAAAAATAAGGAGGGGGTGCTCAATACCTTTGCACAGTACTCTATTACATATGATAGAATCCTTGTTGATTTGACCAGAGATCTTTGCATCTCTCTTGTTAATGAAAAACCCTGTACCATGTTGTTAGTGTTTTCCCTCTTTAATTGACCAATACATGATGAACCTAATTATCATGTGACTTCAGGGAGCTCTTTTATATGTTCCCACATGCAGTAAGCTCCTTAAACCTGCCCTGTACCTTGTAAACATAGAGGAGCATTTAGAAGCTAAAGAGCCAGATATTTTTCTCATAAAAACTTTACAGTTCTGTGGACAGAAATGCCTTCTTGATGACAGAGAGGAGGGAAAAGATGAGACTGGTGTGGGCTGACAGAAATGCTATAATAGCCGCCATAGTGAACAGAAAATTGTCAGAATGCACAGCATGTTGAACCTTGAGAAAGATGAGCTCCAACAGCAGAGGACTGAGCAGTTCCACTGCTGTCAGCCAAGAAGAGAATGAGAGGCGGCTGTTGACACACAGCTGTCAAAAGTGAACTGAAAATGTATACCCTGATCTGCTGAATCTCACTTTCTTCAGAAGACTGAAGTGGCTGGACAGCAGCAACATGAGTCCATGTATCCAGTTTCAAAATAATATTGAATACTTGTAATATACGTAATCCATATCACAAAGAACAACATTAGGGCCTACCAACTTACAGCATGATGTTTCGAATAAAGTCCTAAAGGAGTGTATAACTGTATAAAAAGACTGAACCACTGTACCACACATCACACACATACACAACCCAATTTCCAGTTCATGGAAATATCAATGATGTTGAATCAGTCAGTAAATATAGGTTTCTGTGTCTCTTGCTGGCTCATATTTGTACAAACAAAGAAACCAAAATGACCTGTTCAAACCAGTGGGTGTCCAGCACATTTACACAGTCTCAACATAATGTTTTCATGATTATTTTGGGGATTCTCAGCCTGTCCAAGCCCCTTAAGTGGTCTGCTTATACTAAGTTCCACCAGGCTACACCTTGTTGCCCATTTATATTTGGTTAGCACCACTAAAATGAAAAGAATACTTATTTTCATGTACCCCAAGTGCAAGTTCTCATGACACAATAGAGCAGTCTTCAGTAACGACAGATATGACACTGTTCATGTCTGAGACAGCACAAAGGTGGGCTGCAAAGCAGCCAGCAGATACGCAGCAACTGTACAGTCAAGCTGAAGCAGCTTAAATGAGGTTTGGGATTTCCAGCAAAGCCTTGGAAAGGCTCCAGCAAGGCCAGAACTCAGCTGCCAGGCTTCTAACACAAACTGAACTCTGGCAACATATCACCCCCATCCTCACAGATCTCCACTGGCTCCTGGTCAAGTCATGCATCACTTAGAAGATCTTTATTCTCACTTACAAATCTCTCAGCGCCCCGGCTCCTCAGTATCTGTCCGACCTCCTTCACCCAAACACACAGCCTCAGACGCCGAGCCACGTCTCTGCTTTCCGTGCCTCACACCAACCTCCGCAGCTTTGAGGACGGAGCCTTCAGTGTGGCAGCGCCTACCCTCTCTCCTATCTGAGCTCTGCAGTGCTTGTTCACTGGGGGCGTTGCAGAGAGCCCAGCGATGAGTTCTCCTCAAATCTCACCTCTTCAACAAGACCTTCAACCTCTAACCTTTTTTTTGATTTACTTACTTTTTTGTAAATAATGCTTGAATTTCCTTGAAAGGTGCTATACAAATCTAAGTTATTATTACATGTCGCACAGCAGAAGTTAAGAAAATGGATGCGGGGATGTGCAGAAGGGTATCAGCTGAGCCATGAGCTGATGTGGGCTGGCATTAAGATCAGAATAGAATAGAATAGAATAGAATAGAATAGAATAGAATAGAATAGAATAGCTTTTTATTGTCACTGTTACAAGAACAGTGAAAGGCAGTTTGGCATCTCTCCATGTGTGTGGAGTACACAATAGCATAAGTATTTACACAATAACAGACAAATTTACATTTACACAAGAAAGATATGTACAAGTTATACATACACCTGCAAACATACACGCACATACATACATATATGTATATATACATATATGCATCCGTACATACATACACACACATATTTCCACATACACGCTTACATCTATATACATACACATACATGCCATCTAACTAGCAGGTGCATTGAGAGGTGCAGTGTGATCAGTGATATTGCACATTGAGTGGGGTGGGGGGGGGTGCTGTTGGAACTATACTAAATAATGTTATAATAAATACAGTTTAAAGAGGTAATGTGAGGTAATGTGACAGGATTTTCACATGTGAGCAAACACATGTTGCCTACATCACAGATCTTGCAATAACTTCTGCTGTTGATTCTTGTCATTTGTCAAGTTTAAAAATTATATTCACTTCCAATTCATGACATCTTTTCTGACTACTGAATTATGGCTGTTGTGGGCTTTTCCCTTCACAATAGCATCCACAATCCCCGGTATAAGCCAAAGTACTACTAAGTAAAGTAAGTAAGTAAAATCTTATTTTTATAGCACCTTTCAAGATAAAAATCACAAAGTGCTTCACAGAAGCTTGACTATAAAACAACAACTACTAGATACATTGCAGTTTTTTTAAAGCTGCAAGACATTGAGAATCATAGTGACTATCCTTTTAACCTTAGTTAGAAGTTCATGTGCGGATTCTGCTTCGAGAGGCGTTTAAGAACAGAGCGACTGGTGTGGAGGCCGAACAGATGCCCTCTGTTTCTCTGAGGCAGCTGGGCTGGCTGTGAGCCTTGGCTGGATCCTCCAAATAATGCTAAATCAAACTCACCCACATCCACGAGAGACACAGACACACCCCAGGGCGACACACACACACACACACACACACAAACACACGCACAGGTGCAGTAATGTGTCCATGTGCATACATAAACGCAGTACAGAGACTTTAGAAAAGAACAAATAATGTGCACATGTGTACAGAGATGCAAACAGGGAAGCAGAGGCACCCACACAGACTCCCACACACACAAATCAAGCTGCAGAACACAGCTGAACAGAGCATTGCCATGCACAGCACTCGCTATTTGATGATGTACTGAAATTTTGGAGCCTCTGACCATCAAGGCTGACAGGATCGCATCAACTGGCTCATATAAGGAGATAATATCTTGAGTGGTTACTTCAGCGTATAAGCAGCTCTACAGCACATCGTGCCGAGTCATATAACAGTGGTGCAACGAGTTTGTGTATGTATGTGCTGAGAAGTAGGACACACAGGTACTCTGCACTGAAAAACACTCCACATGACCCCCGGTTGTGAAAAAATCAAAGTTTGAGTAGTGTCACAAGGGAGCACTTTCACTTGCTGCTGCACTTTCATCGCCACTCCATGATGACTTGTCAGCATCAACGACTCTATTTGTACTCTAGATAATGGTGTAACCTCTCTCTCAGCACTATAAATCAATTGAGCATTGAAAACACAAACTTTTGATTCGGACTTTGAAAAGATGAATGGATTATGTTTTTCATAAAAAAAACACCTGGTTAGTCGGCGAGCTTCATTCAGAGATGCAAATTAATCACGTTTCCAAAGAGTCTGATTTCAGAAAGCTGGTCAAATTTGAAGTAATGTTATTACCAGAAAACTGGATCCATGTAAGCTCGGGCTAAAGCTGTGTCTACCAATAAAAGGTGTGATAAGGCTGCCCTACCTATTTGAAAGTGTCAAATTTTGATAGGTACTCTGTGTTAGAAACTGCATCTGGCACCACATGCTGGGTTCTGGGGAGTTTGTAATTTTGGATTGCACTTTGGGCTGGAGGTAAGATTGTGTTTGTCACAAAAATATTCCAGCTACAACTTTCTTGTTCTTAAATTTCAACTGAGCAGAAACTTCAAGGCATGAAAAATAAAGCCACTGTGTAAGTGCCAAAAAACACCCCAGAAGTTCTTCCAAATGATGTTGCTTCAATTTCCGTGGACTCACATGTTAAAATGCCCAACTTAAGAGAGAATGTATTTACTTGATTATTTTCTTTGGTCACTTATAGCGTCACATTAAAGTCACTGTGTTGCCTGGAAAGCACGTTTGACAACTGATGTAGAGTAACTAGAAGAACTTGGGGTAATTTCTGCTGTAACAAAAATCGGGACAACCTGTCATCCGTCTGTACATCCATCCATCATGTTCTGCTTATTCAGTGCTACTGAATGCTATCCCTGCTGTCACTGGGCAAAAGGAGGTGTACACCTGGTCATATTGCCAGTCTATTGCAGGGCTCACACAGATCCAGACAATCATTCACTCCCATATTCACAACTATGGCCAATTTAAAATTACTACTCAATCTGACAAGTATGTTTTTGGACTGAAGAAGAGCATGGAGATGTAGGACATGCACATGCATGAAAGGCTCCTGCCGGCCAGTGAACTTGAATTCAGGACCTTTTTGCACCACAGTGCCACCCCTGCATCTGTTAATCACTGGCTATTTTTTTTTTTTTAAATTTGTTTTGTTTTTTGCAGTAACCTTAACAGGGCCACTCATTTTTCTGCATCCAACTGCATTACAAAGTTATAGTGCTTTGCTAGCTTTTTTGACCAACACCAGTCTTTTTGCTGGTGGAAATGCATGGAACCCATCCTAGATTAGGCAAGAGTACTGCGTTGGTGGGGTGTCAGTAATTGTTTTCCACTGAGAAGAGCTGCCTACTACTGACATGGAACCAAATAGTCATTTTGAAAGAAAGAAGCTTGTTTTAAAGCCAAGTTTCCATCTAAATTTAGCATGAAATTGAAATAAATTTGTAGAAAAGCTGAAAATATGACATTGCATTAGTTTTCTTCTGTGACTATCTTTATGTGAACAGAGTGCAAAAGCAAAACTATGATACAGGTTTTTTCCCCTAATTTTCAAAGTTTCTGGGTTCTTTCTTTATAACAGTTTTGTTCTAAGTTTGCAACTGAAACACCCTCAACAAATATAATATAATATAATATAATATAATATAATATAATATAATATAAGCACCAGAGATACTTTGTAGATACTGAAAGGTTCTCTTCTAACACTTTCTAAACACAGAGAATGAGGCTAAGATGTGGAGGTCTTTATTAGCCAAGGCTTTAATGTGACATTTATCCGTCGTTCTCGCCCTTCATTACTTCCATCAGTAAAGGTCAGGCTCGTACATGTGGGCCCTCGCAGGTGTTTGGGCCCCTTACATCTGCTACCCAGGAGCGCAAGCGGATATCACTTTATTACTCATGTGATTACCTGGTGAAAGGAATCCGATCTTTGACTTTTTACGCATGAGATAAAAGAGAATAAGGAGATAACCAGGGTGAGATTCCGTGACATTTCCGTTGTTTAAGAAGAGGTGCACAGATCTCTTGGCGGCTTTTCTTCCTCAAAGGACTTCTCGTTGGTGTGGGAAGGGGGGCGCTGATGGAGGCAGAACTTCCTGTCTGTCTTTTTGCATCCCAGTGCGTGGAGAAATAATTGAGTGCAGTGAAAGCCGAGCATTCATTCAAAGACCTTGACTGGCGCTACTGAAGCCTGGAGGCTCAGTAGTGATTCAGCAGCACCGCGGAGCAGCGCCTAGGAGACAGTGGTGGTGAGCAGGAAGGAATAAAGGGAAAAAAAGAGAAAAGGAAATTTCAAAAGAAGGAGGGGAACAACGTGAGCCGCGCGCCGATTTGGAGCCGCGTTTTCATCGCTTAACAACACCGAGAGAGAGGGGATTAAAAAAAAGAGAGAGAGAGAGAAGCCGGTGAAAACTTCCCCCATCGCGGCCAAAACCTTCTGATTTTACTTAAAAAACAATTAAACTCCGGAAAATTCGGTTTGCAGTGGATTCTGACGGATGCGCACCGGAGCTATCCAGGGGTGTAGCCGCGGTTCCCGTCGTGCGTCTTTGCGCTGTTAGAGGTGGTGTGTGACTGAGAGTGTGTAAGAGAGGAGGATACAGATAGAGGTGGAGGATCAGCCGGAGTGGCCGACCAGCCAGAAGGATGCTGGAGGGCAATGCCTGCAGAAAGAGAGGATGAGATTTGTCGAAAGGCGCTGGAACTGCTCTCGGACCTTTGCTCCAAGGGAGAGGTGCAGGACGACAACTGCCTGGATTTCATTTACTACTTCAGGGATCTGGCCAGACCCCGTTACACGGACTCAGGTTAGGCTCCATAGTCTTCTCTTTGATAAAGTAGGATAGTATATCCAACATTTTATTATGAGCTCCAACAAATCGCTTTTTTGTTGTTTTTGTTTTTATCTTTAGGAAAGCACTAAACAAACTCCAATTTCCCAAAATACACAAACACTTTCAAACGTTATTCCTCCAGTGTGTGTGTGTGTGTGTGTGTGTGTGTGTGTGTGCAAGACTCCCATTGTAGGAAAAACGGTTGCTCTTAACTGTACAATCACCACATTAAGAGAAACGTAGAGGGGGGGAAAAGCGTTTGAACCTTTTCGTTTTAATTGTATTTTTGCAGTAGTAGTCAGTCTAAACAGAAAAGAACTTTTTGCTCCATGCACATAATTGTATTTCACTATTTTCCCAGTTCACTATAAATGCATTAAGAGTGTGAACTGTGAACTTGTTGCTTGCATCCATTAGTGCCAGCAGAATCCACAAAACATTTCGGATCTATAAGTGAGTGTGAGTGTTTGTTTGCAAATGCTCCGGCAGCATCCATCAGCTTCTTCACGCAGACTGAAAGGGAGTGCTGCTTTGATTTCTCTTTTACTCTGACAGCCTGGAGAGAGGCAGAGAGAAAGCCCCACCCGATAATTCCACATAACTGCCATCATTGTGCAGACATGGCTCCAGCAAAAGGAAATAAGGATCGACAACTTGAATTAGTTACTGTATTTTACACAATCTATTGGGCTCACTCAATAAATTTCAAGTTTTTCAGCAAAACCTTTATAGATAAATGAAGTGTAAAGTCAATGAATTTTAAAGTTTAGAGAGTTTTTTTTATTACTACATAGTGATATAATGTCCTTCAATTTTGAAAGTTTGAATCTAAGAATCATCCATTTGCAGCCATTCCAGCCTCGCAGACCCCTGCAGCTGTCATTTTCACACCGTGTTTTCTGAAGTGCCTCCCACATCTTGGTTTGGTTCGACCGACTCTTTTTCTTTCTTTTAAATACCATGTGGTCAGGGGTTAAAGTGGGATTTGGCAGGTGTGCACTCCTTAAGATCTGCTGGAGCGGTGAAGTGCTGTGAAATGACTCACTGAAAAATAAGTCACTTAATCATTTCAACTGTAAGCTGCAGTAGATTTTTCTTTGTGGACAGGCTGTGATCGTCTGACCTGTGTTGCTGGAGCAGACTCTGATATTTATTGTTCCTTGTGCACTTAGTCAACGGCATTTTGCAACATGCAGATGTTACATGAGTTGTTGTGGGCTCTTTTTAAACCGTTAGCCAGTAAAATATAATATAAAGGTGGAATTTGGTGTTGCTGAAGCACTTCATTAAATAACTGCTACCTTTAACTTAACTGAGCAGAGAGCACAGTAAACACAGTCTACCCTACACCGGATCTACAGTACCCATTACTGTAAAGTTTGGCTTGTCCTGTATAACCTTTCACCACATAACTTCAGAATCAAAACATTTATACATTAATTGTCTGATTAAAAAAAATCAAGCAAACTTACATCACAGTTATCTGACTTTAACTTTCTAAACTTTTTAATTTTCAAATGCGATTACTGTGCCTTTAGCTAGCAGACAGATTTTGTGCCAAACTGCATATAAAATACTGTATTTGGTGATATTTGTTAAGCCGTTTGTGTGGTTCGCTTGAAAAGAATAATCCCATTTTAAACTCACTTCACTCTATCTGCAGTTGCTAGACGCTGATGTACTGCAGCCACAACTTTATTGAGATCTGCATGCATGAATGCACAACAGGGATGAGAAGGAAAAGAGGATGTGTGGAGAGTGTGCATGCTGGAACATGGAGACACATTACTATGTGATTTATTGAGTGAGTATCTGCGTGGCATCGGCTAGAACAAATGCCAAGCTGCAGCATATGAAAAATCAACTCAGTTGATGTCATTATGCATTAAACTGTTATTATCCTCTTTTTGATTCAGACACTTCAAACTTACATTAGTCTGAACATAACACTTTTTCCCCCAAACCTTTTAGTGGCCAGTCTCTCAGATATTGATTGCGCTATGTCAATGTTTAGGTGGCTGGCTCATGTCAATGTAACATCCACACGTAGGCCAGGACCTGAGGGTTTCCGGCAGAGCATTGCACTATGAAGAGGTGATTAATTTTCTCCTCTCCTCCTGTCAGTGGTTTTAATGCTGTGGCTCAGTGTATTTCTCTCCTTTTGTCCTCGTGTCTGTGTACGCATATGTTGTTTTTTGTAGATAACCACATCCTTTACACATGTTACGATTCATCATTAAGCATATATGATGAGGCGGAAGTTCAAACTTCCAGACTGGTTCCTCTGAGGAGCTCTGACCCACTTCCTCTTGTATTAGAGTGCTAAAAATGCATGCGCACTGTTTGATACACAGCAAACAACTGTCCCTTTGGGAATTGTGGTAGAGTGGAGCTGGGTACAACTTTCTGATATCATTTAAATCTGATAAAATCTGATTAAAAAAATCTTTGGTGGGTTTGACATGAAATGAAATGTAATATTATAATAATCCAAGTCATGATCATAATAAGCCAGGAAGTATTAAAATCAGAGAAGATCAAGGATATCCATTTTTCTTTGCGACAATCCGGTTGTACAGTAATTGGCTGCAATTCAGCCAGTGGCACAGCAGGGGGTGCTCTCAACATAGTTCGCGATGAATAGTAGTGTGTCATTATTATGTATTAATTTACACCTGCTTCTAGACAAAAAAAAAACAAAACCTCTTCCACATTTTAATTTAGTCTTTGCATTGAAATCAGAATTCAAATAAAAAATATTATCATGCCCTTTAGTTTTTCTCACAGGGAAGCAAATTTTGCCCTTAAAACACTAGCATTGCAGTAATGCATGCTTGGTGCATTAAAAAATCACATGTGTGAAAGAAACAGCTCTCTGATGTGGTTGAAGGTGACGCCTAGAGCCTGACTGATATAAGATTTTGAAAACTGACGCTGATACCAATATTTGCAAAGTTAAAAATTCGATATTGCGATACATCAGCCATTTTTTTCTTTCAGACACATGAAGGAAACTGATTTTCCCAACATTCCCCATCTTTTATGCTCTACATGACTCTGCATGGATCTGCTGGTTATGTGTGTTGCCAACAGGAAAGTTGCACATTGCGCTCTAGTGGACAAACTCTGCAACATCGCCACTCTTATGGCGTTGAAGGGTGTTTTTTCAGTCTCTCCTTTTTTGTTTCAATCTTTCATTTACTGGCTGTTACAATACATATTACAATATTTAACATCAAGTGACATTTGCTGAAATTCTCAGCCGCCTGTTTTATGTTTAAAATCAGAATTGATTGATGGGAAATTGGTACTATAATTTCTTTAATACTTACAGAAAGATTTTCATGAAGTCTGTAAAAAGTATCTAAAAATTGAATAAAATAGGGCTCCATTCATTCTAGACTATTTTGCGAGGACCCTGTGAGGGCTTTTATGAAACCAAAAGTCTAAAAAGCAGGAATTTTCAATTATACTCACAGTAGTCTGCTTTAATAATGTGCAGATATGCCTACCACACAGTTTAAACAGTCAGAAATTTCTAATGTGTGAATGCATCGGTGTAACAACCTGATTGGCTCTCTTTTGGGAAAGACGACAGGATAACCTTCACCTTTGCTGTGACCGAACTCTGCAACGATTTCTTTTCAAAATTGTCTGAATGCCATTTCTCTTTCTTAGAATGCCGCTGACAGTACTTGCCCTCAAAAGGCTGAGGTTGAGTAAACTTGCAGAGAAAAGATACTTTAAAAATGACAAAAATTATCCAAAAACAACAAAAAAGAGCACACACCTTAAGACAAAAACTTTTTTCTTTCTTAATTATACTGAAATTCCCACTCAGCATATGTATGAGATCCTAATTGAATGAGCAAAGAGAAAAAGCAAATAAAACAATGCATTTTGCATTTTTAAATGGATTTTCCACTAGTGCATTTTCTTTTTAACTTGTCCCACTTAGAGTGAACTTCTCTTCCATTTCACGCATGTCTCTGTTGTAAAGACAAAAAAGGAGCCTGTTGAACTGTGCAGATGACTTTATCCCTTCACACTTACCCACAACTATCACTGACGTGAGTTTGACGAGTCAAAGGCAAAATGTTAAGTAAAACTTACATTTTAGTTAATGGGAGATAACCAGTAATTCTACCTTCTACTCAAAGGCTTGAGGAAAAACTATACTGAACTATTAGACACATAAATCCAGCTTAAATATCAAAAAGATATGTACTAAACTGAGCAAAACAGTTCTACCCAACAATAATGAACTCAGAATAAAAGCTCATGAAATCAGAGGCTGCTTTTGGATCAAATCACCCCTGTGCTCTCGCTGGCCTTTGCGCCTGTTAGATTGAAAAGCATGCTTCTTAGTTTCAAGCTGAACTTCTCCTGTATCTCTATTTTTAAGTGTGCAGCCTGCTCCATGCTGGACCTCCATAATGGAACCAGCTGTGGGGGCAAGATTAGTGATGCAATCACCAAGCTTTTTTTTCTTTCCTGCCGTCTCCTATGTACTTGCTAAAACTGCTCCTTTCTGCCCATGAGAACAGTCCAATAAAAGGATATCTTTCTAGATTTTAAAATATTTTTGGAGTCAAACTTCAACTTCTTTTAATATATGTTAATGGTATCGAATGCAATAAAGTGCAAAAGCAGGATTAACCTAACTAATTTCTTCATCCATCATGTACTATGATTCTGCAATGCAAAACAGATTTATTACTAATATGTACACATAGGTGCTGTGCTGTGAGATCCGATCTCTGAGGAAGGTGAGCCACTAATTCACACATGCCTGGTTTCTAGTGTAGCTTCATTCAGGATAATTATATGCAAAATAAACCAATTATATTATGACTCCCACGAGCACTTCTATGACTCACATGTTACCTCTGTGAAAAAGAGTTGGGAATGGACGGGAAACATTTAAATAATTTGCAATTTGCTTCACCTGGGCAGGGATGCACCTATTTTTATATTTGTGTATACATTCTCAGTTACTGCTAGCTAGTTTAATTGTTAACTAGTGTTTTTCTGTAACTGGTTACACTGTTAAAACTTTATATTTGACCTCATGAGAGAAGTCCCAATCCAGGAAGGAAGCGTTTAGTGGATTTATTCATAGAGATGGTGCAAGTAAGGGTTACTTACAGGTAGATAGGTACAGCATCAGATATGTTCCATGACAGCAGGATGGCAAAAACAGCCCTAAGACCTCCGGTGGAAAGATGGAGAATAGTAGAATAGAGTCACCAGGTAAAAAAAAAAAAAAAGTAGGGCTACCCCCTGAAAGTTGATGCTTCCAAGCAACAGTTGAGGAGGAGCCCTGATTGAAATAGAGTTGAGCTGGACTGATACTTTAACTGGATGAGCCTTCCCATTAAGGAAATCTTGTGTGACATTTCTCCCCTGTTGTGGAAAATTTGCAGTCTGACTGCGTGAAAAGCTGCTTCACCCATTATGACGTTCTTACTGGCAGGTATGAATATGCAGCTCGAATGTCCCGTAATGCTGTTTCATTGTAGCAGCTATCCAGATGTTGTCATCACTGCTATGACAAAGAAAAAAAAGGCAGATTCATGTTCATGTTCATGCAAAGTTAAGGGAGTATCTCTTCTCCTCTCCTTTCATCCTTTGTGAAGAGTTGTTCCCAACAACAACTTTCAACTTTTGATCAACTGCTAAATTCAAAAGAGCAAAAACAAGGAGATCCAGTCCAGTTTTATTTATAAAGCCCCTTTAACCTTCGTGTCGCGTTCAGGTCAAGTCTCAGTCAAAACAATGAGCATAGGACACTATTCCAAACTGATATGTTAAAAATTGTTAAAAAAGATCAAAGATTTAAAAGTGGACAACACCAAAAAAATTAATTTTGTTCTATGATTTTTATATGATTGTGTAAGATGAGAGTGAGCCAGCTGTGATGCCTTATTCTTTTACACCCATGTGGTAGTCAAAGGAGTTTGCAAAGAAAAGCGTCTGGACTTCTTTAAGTTGCTTGAAGACGTTTCACCTCTCACTCAAAACTGGATTATAGATGGCAGACACACACACATATGGCGGTTTACGACACCAACTGTCTGCCATCTATAATCCAGTTTTGAGTTCCCTCCCCAGACGCCTTAACGCCCACTCACATCCTGGGCCATCTGACCTCAGGAATTCACATGACAAGGTGGGGCCAGGTTTCACAATGGGCTCACCCGAAACCCTGGCTGATTAGGTCCCACACCCGCTTTCACACCTTGGCGCATGTGATTAGAGGATCACCAGGGGGTCCTTTGTCCCTCCTTGGGGGGGATACTCCCACTGGGTTTAAATCTGGGACTCTCGGCCATTTGACCTTAGAACTGAAGAAGCTTCTCGGATGAGAGGTGAAACGTCTTCAAGTAACTTAAAGAAGTCCAGACGCTTTTCTTTGCAAACTCCTTTGACTACGATGACCTGGATGACTGAGAATCTTCACAGACACATCACCCATGTGGTACAGAATAACGATCAGATATACACTGTGTGTAAAAGTGTAGCCACTGTGACATCACCCATTGGTTATTGAGGTGTTGTTGTGAAGCCTTAAGCTTGGTATTTGAACTCGGATATGATGAATGAGGGACCGTAGATGCTCATGTGTGCTAGTCCCACGTCGGTGCATAGTCTCTGTTTTTTCTTTCCTTGTTTTTGACTCTAATAAGAAAAACATTTTATGAACTGAAACTCATGTTGTTTTTAATAAGACTTATTAGAATGTAATTACTAGATTATTATGTTAGTAGAGATCGAGTGCTGCTGTCTCAGACTTTTATGTTTTTACATGTAACAAGAGTAGGTTTGTAAGAAACTTGTGGTCTGGTCAGCCAATTTTATCACATGCACAAAATTAAATAAAAAATGTCAATAAAATCCCATATATATAACCTTTTCATGCTCAAATGTACTGCTAACATGAAACAGAGATGCACGATGACCTTTTTAATCATTTAATAAATGTCTTGATTTTTTCGTCACACAACAGTTTCTGCCACTGAATGTTAACAGTACTGTTTTATGGTCTTACACTGAACAGTAAAACCAGGAGAGACAGATACAATTCAATTCAGTTTTATTTATATAGCGCCAAATCACAACAACAGTTGTCTGAAGGCGCTTTATATTGTAAGGTAGACCCTACAATAATACATACAGAGAAAAACCCAACAATCATATGACCCCCTATGAGCAAGCACTTTGGCGACAGTGGGAAGGAAAAACAGGAAGAAACCTCCGGCAGAACCAGGCTCAGGGAGGGGCGGGGCCATCTGCTGTGACCGGCTGGGGTGAGAGAGGGAAGACAGGATAAAGACATGCTGTGGAAGAGAGACAGAGATTAATAACAGGTATGATTCAATGCAGAGAGGTCTGTTAACACACAGTGAGTGAGAAAGGTGACTGAAAAGGAAAAACTCAGTGCATCATGGGAATCCCCCAGCAGCCTACACCTATTGCAGCATAACTAAGGGAGGATTCAAGGTCACCTGATCCAGCCCTAACTATATGCTTTTGAAAAAAAAGACAGTTTTAAGACTAACCTTAAAAGTAGAGATAGTGTCTGTCTCCCGACTGGAAGCTGGTTCCACAGAAGAGGGGCCTGAAAACTGAAGGCTGTCCCTCCCATTTTACTTTTAAATACTCTAGGAACAACAAGTAAGCCTGCAGAGCGAGAGCGAAATGCTCTAATAGGGTGATATGGTACTACAAGGTCATTAAGGCTACGTTCACACTGCAGATCTTAATGCTCAATTCCAATTTTTTGATCAAATCCGATTTTTTTGTCTGCTTGTTCACACTACAAATAAAATGCGACAGCAAACGCGCTCTAGTGTGAACGCTCAAAGCGGCCCGCATGCGCAAACGAAGATGTCACACACAACGCGCTCTGTTTAGACCCAGAGCAAACAACATTGTTTGACTGATGGCCCTTAATATAAAGACTTCGGACTTTACGTTTCCCAATTTTTGCTTTAAGTTATTTTGTTATTTACATAATAATGTAGATAACCTAATAATTATCCTTATTGCAGTTTTAGAGAGGAGCGGTGCTTCAAAGGATAGTTGCAGATTATACAGTACAAATAAAATGTTCACGTTTCTCCAACGTTGTCTTCCCAACAGTTTCACTGACATCTACACTGGATGGCCAGGAAGCGTTCGCGATGTCTTCTCGGGCGCTTCTCCGGCGCTGATAATTGGCGTTTGTCTTGTGTCAGTGACGTAAAAGACGGATTTAATGCGACATGACCGTTCAAACAGCAGTCGCTTTCTAAAACATCGGATATGTATCAGATTCAGTACCACATACGAAAGTGACCCAGATCGGATTTGAAAATATCGGATTTGTGCCGTTCACACTGTCATACCATGATCGGATATGGGTCGCATAGGGTCACAAAAATTGGATTTGATGCGCTTTCGCCTGCAGTGTGAACGTAGCCTAAGATAAGATGGGGCCTGATTATTTAAGACCTTGTATGTGAGGAACAAGATTTTGAATTCAATTCTGGATTTAACAGGAAGCCAGTGAAGGGAAGCCAAAACAGGAGAAATCTGCTCTCTCTTTCTAGTCCCTGTCAGGACTCTTGCTGCAGCATTTTGGATTAACTGAAGGCTTTTCAGGGAGTTTTTAGGACATCCTGATAACAATGAATTACAGTAGTCCAGCCTGGAAGTAATAAATGCATGAACGAGAGATACAAGTTATAGTCACGGGAACGATGTTCAGCCGAAAGCAGAAAAGCTTTATTTTTCATGCTTTCAAAGAAGAGTGATTGATTAAATGTTAGGAGAAATAGGTTAGGGTTCATTACACCCTTGATTGCATTTTCAAGGTATTGTTGCCAGGCAACATAACGTTATTGGAAATTTGGTTTAGAAATCTCTGATGATTTTCTCGAATGAGCCCAATAAAGTTAATGTCTCATCTCTTCTCTGTGAGGTGAATAACACTGATCTTCCTCTTACAAAGCAACGTTCTGCTCAGAAAACCTCGGGTCCTGGCTCACGAGCGAATGTTACGTTGACACGCATCACCTACCTCAACATTGGCAGCAGCCTACTCCAGCAGGATAATGTGTCCTGTCACACCACAAAAGCTATTCGGGATTGGTTTGAGCAGTGCAACAAAGACCTCGGGGCACTGACCTATCCTCCAGACACCCTGGATCCCAATCTAACACCTCTATCAGCTGGATGCATCAAAACAAGCTTGAGCCAAAGTCTTCCCCTGCCTCTCAGCTGGACCCTGTTCCTAATGTCCCAGAGTCCTGTGCTAATGCCTTAATAGGTCAAAGCCATTTAGTTGGTGCAAGAGAGGCCAGATGTTATACTGGAAAAATATACATATATCTGAATGAACCATTTTTCCCCAATCAAAGAAGATGTACTGTAGACATAGTTTAAATCATGTGTACATTACGCATGGGCTATGTTTCTGTCATCTGTTTTTACACCACCCCATCTACAACCCCTTTGCTGCTTGACACTTTAAGAGTGTTTTAGAGGATATTATCCCCATTCTTCCCCTTAAACCCTCACTCCTGTGCCATTCCACCCTTTCACCACAGCTATGCTCTCTTATTGACCCACTGCTGATTTAAACGTAGCAGCTTATTGAACTGTACTCAGTACTGTACTCCCTGGAGTGAGGTCAACTGTACATAGAAGAGTTTAATAAGATGACTCAATGCTAAGATCGCTTATTGACAGTGTGAAACTTTACAGAACTCAGTAAATCGGTCATAAACATTGGCTTCTTCCTCAGATGATTACCATGAAGTTGCAGTCAACAAAAAAAAAATTTTTTCGACTGAAAAATAATTCACAATTTTTCGAAATGAATTCAGGCTATCACATAATGTCGCATGCACTTTATCTATTAGCCTTGTGTTTAACAAACAGCACAAATTCAGGTTTATTTTTCAGCATTTCAGCATAAACACCCAAGAACACAAAATACAGATTACAAAAATTAATATGCTGAGTTGCCAGAGCGACGTAGAGATTTATATGTATGATAAAAATTAACAAATGAAAGC
Organism: Oreochromis niloticus; assembly: GCF_001858045.2. Classification (NCBI taxonomy): domain Eukaryota; kingdom Metazoa; phylum Chordata; class Actinopteri; order Cichliformes; family Cichlidae; genus Oreochromis; species Oreochromis niloticus. The sequence goes on from NC_031972.2 coordinate 5,912,310, forward strand.
TGCGTTTGTTACTTTCAGCTGTTTAAGTTAAGTTTAAGGATCCATATGCGTGTCCCCAAAGCAAGAGGGCTGCACAGTCAGTTACTTCTAATTCAACTCAAATCAAGTTTATCCCAGATCCCAGTAACAGTTGCCTCATGTTTATTTATACTGCTGAGGATTTCCAACATAAAGATTGTGTTTCACCTTCCTGACCAATCCACTATCTGCTGTGTACACCTGAGATGGGGGAGGTGTTACACACAGCTACAGTTTTACTGTTTTAGTCCTGAGCATCAAGCTGTTGCAACCTAGTATCACGGCAAAACATGTAATAGACATGCCGGTCCACCTAAATGCATTCTGAAGTTGCATTATCAGCAGTGGGAGAGAATATATTCAAAGGCAAGAAGTCAGTAGTGAGCAAAAACATATAAAGTACATTCCTGGGTCCTTAATCGCCAGAAACGATTAAGCTGGGCAGCTGAGTGGTGTCACACGTTTTGCTGTGATATCAGAATAGTGATATTTATGGATATATAGGCTAGTTAGTTTAGGCTAGAAGCCGCAGTCAAATGTTCAAAAACACTAAGACTGATTAATTGTGTTTATATTATGTGTGAATGTGTGTGTAAGTGACAAAATAAAGTACGTGATCTGGTAACAATGAAGATGTGAAAATGCAGTTGTAATATCACCTACTGAAGTTAGATCACACATGCACAGAATTTTTGCTTTGGAAGTCGTACAAAATCAAAAGAATTTTGCGAAAAACTAAGGTAAGAAACAGCTTTTAAAATTCATTATTTATAATATGCGCGTTATTCATTAATTTTCTTTTTCTATGTTGAGCATTAAACATCCATGGTGAGGCAGCAGAAAGCTAGAAGACCGGAACTCACAATACAAACAATTTTCTTCTGCTTTACAATCAAACCAGATCATAGATTTACTTACTTACTGCCAAATTCTACATTAACCTTTGGGTGATTCCACAGATGTGAACATTTAATATGTCTGTCTTCCAATTTTCAACTTATCAACTTCACTAGAGAGACACTGACTGCAGTTTTCTTGGTCAGTTCCAGTTGACCACCCAACGACCATGTGACCAACCAATACAGATTTTTGACCACTCTGATTTTAATTCTGAGAACTGCAACTAACAGCATACAAAAACACATTTTTTAAAATCTCTTTGATACAAAATATTATTTTACTGATAAATGATTCAACGTTACAATTTCTACCAAACTGCAATAAGTTATGAGATCGTCACTCCTTTCAAAATAAAATGCTCTGCTACTGGAAAGATTTCCAAACTACTAACTGAAAATGAGTTGCTGTACTCCCACCTTTACCTCACATATTTTATCTTACCAAACAAAAGCAGAACCAACAAAAACAAAACAAAGGTCAGTTATTTACATCATTTTCCAGAAGCATATTTTTATATCTTACAATATAATGACCTGGCCTGGCTGATTTCTGTTCCTGACACTGATGATTGATGACCAGTTATAATTTGGTCAGATGAGGACATATCAACCAAACACCTGACCAGTCGAGCCTGAGACTATAGCCTTATTGGTTAAAACGAAAAGAAAAAAAAATGGATGCCAGACATATTAACAGATCAACAGGTGATCAGAACTGATCTTTCTTAGAAGATGAAAATTTGTATCAAATCATATGGAAATTTATCCAACCAGCTGACTAACACTGCCTCTATTCAGCTAGCATGTGTCAGCTATAAACAGATATCTATAGATGAAGATGTTAAGCTTCAGTGTAGGACGCAAAAATAATTATTGCTGCTCTCCTGGTGATGCTTACATCAGTACAATAGTGTAATTGCAGGTTATTGTCTGTGTAGGTGTGCTGGATAGTATACAGGACTAAACAGAAATCATCATGACAGTATTTTATGTGCCCCTGATTGGCGTCTGCTCTGTACAGAGACTAAACAGAGGGCGATAATCAGATTTCTTCAGAGGCATAGGGACCCTGGTATCCACTCTTCACCACTAATGCATGCAACCACAGAGATGGTAATGCACCGGAGGAGCAAAAACAAAACCAATAATAATGAGCCAGAGTAGAAAGTCCCCTAACAGTTAACATCAGTTAGAGTAGTGAATGGCAGGCCCCACCTAGATGTTACCATGTGCGCCTCACATTACCATAACATCTCAGTTATTTTGGGCTGTGGTTGTGATTCTACAGCCAAAATGACCAAATAAGTCCAGGCAGCCCGTGTGATGCTTCGGTGATAAAGGGTTAAGGTTATTATCAGGACGTATAGAGCTGTTAATGAACTGCAAAATGAAGCAGAGAGAGAGAAGGCTATGTTTAGACAGCCCTGTGTCTTAAAGGATTCACATTAAAAATTATTATTAAATGGTTTGTAGAAAGATATGTCTGATCTACTACAGACCCAGTCTCATTTACATTAGCACCCCCAAATCAACCATATATAATGTACCACTTCCTTTTAAAAGGCTCTGATTGCAAGCTTGTTTCAGCCATTCAGAACAAAGACAGATAAAGAGAAACTTTGCATACTGCGAGGCAGAGGTCCTGATTAACGAGGTACTGCTTAGTATACAGTTAATTTTGTCTCACAAAAGCGACATTCTCACAAGAGGTGGACAGCTTCAAAGAAAGAAAGGACGCGGTAGGGAAAACAAACAATACAAAAAAAGAAAACTTGGAAAAAAGTTCATACACTGTGTAAAAGCTTTGTGGTTTTGAACAACTGCTAATTGAGCCATGCTTCTATTTGGATTGTGCTATTAGCTATTAGCTGTTTGTTTGCAGCCTTTGTTAGGCTCAAACTCTTTTAGATACTTTTGTAACCACTGATGTTTCTCCTTTATCAGCCATTTATCTTACAAAAAACTCTTGGATGGAGTGTCATGACATTTTGGACATCCAGTCAAATAGTTCAATAGCTGCAAGATACCTGCAAGACAGAAAAGTCTGTATAGATATTTAAGGGTCTGTTAGGATGATTCTTAGGCTAATACGCTGACATTTGAAGAAAAAAATTGAATATTTAAATATTGCATTATTCAATTTCTGTACAACGTTCGCTTAACAAGGGGTAATGTGGTTTATATGTACATGCAAATGAGAGTGACTGTCAAAATAACGTATGTTAAATTAAACGTATGAAACTGGCAGCAGCATTCAAGTCTCAAAGTGCTGGAGGTCCTCTTTAAACCTCAATTTCTGCTTATTCTGAGCCTCAAAACAAGTCAGCCTTTCTGAACGGTCGGGCGGCCTTAAGTGTTTTGCTGATTTAAACAACGCCTCATCAAAGAGAGATTTAGTCCAAATCAATAAAAGCAGCCATCTGTGTGTTCACTTTGGGGTTTTAAGCTTCAATTGGTTCAGAGGCAGGAGTACGCCTCTGCCAAGGCTTCTATCAGGACAATCCATTTGCATTGTTGGGCAGTGAAAATCTAACTCTGATCTCTTGTGCTGATATGCTTCCTGTTGGTAAAGCATTCTGTTTCACAATCTGAAATGCATTGCTTTTTTCCGCCATTTTCTGTGCAACGACTGGTTGATGGGACTCGTGAAGATGCCTTGTGGCTCATTTGCGATTAAAAGTAAGTAAAGATGTATCCAAATGGCACCTTTTAGGACCAGATTTGCAAAGTGTGTGTCATTAAAAGCATCCGGTGAGCAACAAAATAGTAATCAACAAAATCAGTTTGTCAAAACACACCAATCTCTTAATTACTTTTATTATGGGTGTTAAGCTGTTGCCAGGTGCATAATAATTATTATATTTAGCCATTTGTATTAAGCATGAGCCCTAATTCTTTCATTTCCCTCATCACTGTTCTCTTACCATGGCAGTAATGCAATATAGGGGATGACAGTGGATCCAATCTCATCTCTGCTGACTATCAGCGCTGCTTCTACTTCCACTTGAAATATTTTTTTCTATGAATATCTGATTTTCAGCATGTAGCACCTCTGCTTTTACTTCACGCGAATGAATTCAGTTTACTGTAGAATATTAATGGCCTCACAGCCTGGAATTCTTTGAAACAACAGGTCCTTGCATTCAAACAAAGGTCTAAAACAACATGCATTTCTTTTCTTATTCATTTTTAACTAAATGGTTGAGGTAACATAGACATCACAGACAGGTATACAGAGCATAGACAGGTGGAACAGAGACACATTCTAAAATATTGTTTTGAAGCCTCAAGATGACCGTTTCTGTTGTCACCATGTCACGAGATTTCAGGATGGTTGAATGAAGTGACTGTGAAACTGCACGCTCATTGGCTAACAACTTGTCCGCCATAAGGTGTTAGTGGACAAGTGTGCAGTTTCATACTACAGGTAGTTCTCTTTTTTGGTGGTGGTCAGAGGGCCCGGTGGCGGCAGTGTCTGGCAGCCTCGCCTCTGTTAGTGCGCCCCAGGGCAGCTGTGGCTACAATGTAGCTTGCCATCATCAGTGTGTGAATGTGTGTGTGAATGGGTGAATGACTGAATGTAGTGTAAAGCGCTTTGGAGTCCTTAGGGACTAAGTAAAGCCTGTACAAATGCAGGCCATTTACCATATTTTACCATTTTTTGAAACATAGAATGATCAATAGTTGCAAAATAGATTCAATTTTTTGTTCAATTTGACCCAAAAAGAGCGACTGGGCCCAAAAACTTGGCATTAAAAGTGTTTATTGAGATCTCAGACTTCTATAGGAGCAGTAGTATTTTCTTTTTAAACCACAGCTATCGCCTTGCAGGCTTTTAGGCACTTTTTTAGTGGCTTCATTTTACACTGCATCCATGTTTTATACTGTCAACTTTATGTATGTAGTGTCTAGACGAACGTTATATAGTATATAAATATACTCTGCGATTTATATACTTGTGTTTTCTGAAATCCTTCACGCTTTTCTTCTTGTCTTCAAAATCATGCAGTCATTTTTTTTTTGCAAAATCCATTAACCTATCAATTTTCTACCACTTATGCAGTTCCACTGAATTAGGCATATTCAAGCTAGCATTTTTTTCAGAATTAAAAAACAAAGAAAAAAAAACATATGAGGTAAAGTAAAAGTCAGGGTGTGCTATAGAGTACCTGTTAGAGTGTGCTCCATGTAGCAGAGCCTCTGTTCTCACAGCAGAAGCCTGAGTTTAATTCTGTCTTCCACCGCAGGTCATTTACTGCATGTCATCCATCACTGTCTTACCTTCTGGTTGTTCAACTGTCACTATCTAATAAAACTGAATAAAGTCTTAAAAAAATATTAGAAGTAAAAATGGAAGATCAATCCTGTCCAGCTACTTTATTAGTCAGGCAACACAGTGGCTAGATTTATCCTTCATTGTAACTTTTTCCAAGGGAAAATGAACACAGTGTAGTCCAGATAATGACTTTGGCAGGAACTGGAGTCTAATTCTGACAGGAGGAATAAATATATTAGCTTAGGTATGAATTAGGATACAAAGAGAAGCAGTGGGCTGACAGGAAGCATGTTGTACCGCTTTAACATTCACTTCTGCACTGATTGCATTGATATACACCACCCCTTAAATCCCAGCAGCTATTAGAAACTTTTTAGGTGTACCTGGAATTCCTTTATGTATAGTCACATAAAAAAAACCTAGAAACCACAACTCAGACAATTATATTAATCAAAACCTCTCTGACCTTTTTTAATTATAATTGTCAACTTCCTTTAGTGAGGAGTGAGCTTACTGATTAGTGGAGCTCCTGAATCTAATTAACTGCCACCAGCTGTATAGAGCTGAGGCCTTGGCGCGTTGATTGCACCCTGCACGAGAAGCTGACAAGCTGAGACACCCTGTGGCTTTAGAAAGGGCTGTAACAAATGTAACTGGATGAAGCCACTAGATCAAAGAACAACAGTGTTTTCAGTATTTAAAAAAAAAAAAAAATTCAAATATTGAGCAGAAGTGGGTTTGGAAGGAACACGGTAAGCCTCGAAATCTAACACGGTTGATCTGAGTACAAAATAAAGATATTCTGAGCTGCATTTTGTTTCAGTTTTTTTAAAAGCAGGATTTTGGGTGCGAAATATTGAAACAAATGTATCACCTATTTGGCACATCAAAGCCAGAGCACAGCGGAACAAGCTGCACGCTTTGTATTTGTGCCAGCTGAGAGCATAAGCCAGGCACTGTGTCGGGGACACATATTGTAGATCATTTTTTTCTGCTTTCAGTTCATCCCAGCTGCTTGCAAAGTGCAGAGCTGCGCACACAAGGACTCTGTTCTACCTGCCTCATTTCACAAATCATAGTGCTGACTGTGCTCTACTTCTAACGTCCGTGTAATGCAGAGCTTTGTCGACATATTCAGAAAGCTTTATGTTTTACCCGTCTTATTGTGACATGGCATGGCTTTACTGTTGTACACCACCACACTGAATTTCAAGTGAAGCAAATAATTATGTTGTCCCTCTATTTTCATAGGCTCAAAAGTAAGTTTTTTCATTATAGTTTGAGTGTTGAATTTACTGTTTAAGCTGTAAATTAAGATGTCTCGAATCATTTGGAGGAGGCTAAAAAAATAAAAATAAAACAAGCCTTTTACATAAAGAGCTGAAACTTTTAAAGTATCTAAATCCACATTTAGCACATTTTTAACTAAATAATTAACTATTTTAGTAACAGGTTTTGCTCCTTTTCTTTCTTTCGGCACCATGTGAATGTGATGCCGCGGTGGATCGCCCAGTTCAACTGTATTTATATAGTGTATCAGTCGCCTGAAGGTGCTTTTATATTGTAAAGTAAAGCCCCAACAATCACATGTCCGCCTCTGAACAAGCTTGGCAACAGTGGGAAGAAAAAACTCCCTTTAAACAGAACCATGCTTGGGGGGGCAGGGAGGCTGCCCCTTCCTCCTCGCCAACATAATGGGAGGTCCCAAGTAGACTAGGCCTTTTTCAGGATAACTAAGGCAGGATTCAGGGTCACCTGAGCCGGCCCTAACTAAAGGCTAATCTTAAAAGTAGTGGGAGCTGGTTCTGCCTTGCATTTATAACTTTATCTCCAAACTGATCAACCGGACCTGTTCCTCTGATGCACTCATTTCTAGTCTTGTCCATCCTGGGAACTCACAATGAAAATCTTAGCATCATCAACACTACCATGTTCAGCTCTTCCTAATGTCTGTATCATCTCCAAGCAATACATCATAGCAGGTTTCACTACCTTGCAAACCTTTTTCAGTCTTGCTGCCATCGGTCTGACACTCGTCTCCACCCACTCCGCCCAGCCTTCACTCTCTTCTTCACCTCTCTTGTGCACTGCCTGTTGCCTTTGATGGCTGACCCTAGGTATTTTAACTCATCTACTTTTACTACCAGTGACAGGCTTTGAAAAAAATTTAAAAGCACTCACTTGGAGAGTCAAAATTCAGAACTCAGAGGTGCCTTCATGATTGTAAATACAGAGGATTTACCCACAAAATGTAAACTGTGACTAGGTTTTGGTAAGAAAAAGGTCAAATTAGGCTTTAAGAAAACTTTTTTAAATGCATGTCCAGTTCTGGAGAAAGAACTGCTCATCGTTACTGAAACTACCAGAATCATATGATAAAAGACAGCAGGGAGAAGGAAAGGAAAGGTTTATGATCTACAGCACATCATCACATCATCTGTCAAACACGATGAAGACAGTGTTAATTCATGGCTGTCAGAGGAACTGGGTCACTGGGATCATGATGGACCTGCTGATAGAAGTAGCAGAATTCTTGAGTGTATAAAGCTACTCTGTTTGCTTAGATTCAGGGGGATAAAGTAATAGGACACATGGATAATAAATCAAAACATAGGGGCAAAAATAAGTGGTAAATCTTAAGATTGCTTAGATTAAAGTAAAAAATTAAATATGTGCTAATATTAAACTCATCAACAGGATTCTTCTTATTTCCTACTTATTTGCATTCAAATTTCAGCCTTGATTAAAACTGCAGGGAGTCTGGAAAGTAAAAAAAAAAAGAAGATAAATTCTCTTTAAAATGGTCTTCACTGTTACAGCAGCTTATTCATTCAGTGTTTGCATTCTGCAAGCTGAAAACCTCCATGAGTGAAAGTGTATTTGCATCATGTATCTTGCACAGTGATATTGTATTGATCTAATGCGCCACTAGGTATAAAGGTCAGCAATATTAATGCACCGGGTAATGAGTGTACTAATGTCTGCAATCTGACATGTTGGATGCAACCTATCCCTACGTGATGCTGCAGTGATGTGTTATAGCCGTAGTGAAGGTGTTACTGTAGATAAACAACAGCAACAACCTGATTGAAACTGGCACAAAGTTGATCCTGAGCACATGGTGACCATATTTACATTCACTGGCTTTGTTGAAGAAGCCAGTGAATGTGAACATGGTCTATATGAACATGGTCATATAGTTGTTGCTAAGGAAACCATTCAGAACTGCAATCTCTGTATGTTGTGCCACTTAATGTCCTATAACCCGACTCGATGAAGGTAGCATCTCCAAGGTAAATCGTTAGTTGTATAGCATAATTAACCAGTGTGCACATTCTTTTTTATAATATATATTTTTGGGGGCATTTTGCCTTTACTGGGTAGTGACAGTGAAGACAGACAGAGGGGAAGACACAGCAAAGGGTCATAGGTCAGACATGGGGAATTCTGGGCAGGTGGTCACTTGCTCACCCACTGAGCTAAACCAGCACCCCACTGGGCACTTTGAATAACATAGGTACATACGGACTTTATGAAAGTGATTTTCCATTTGTCATGATAGGGCTTTTATTCCTAAGTGATTACAGTACATAACTGTTTTTTTAATTAAGTTTCAAAATACTCATTTAGAATAACAGGCCAGTTTACAACTTGCTAGTACTGGGTTGGACTCCCTTTTGTCTTTAGAACTGCTTTAAATCTTCATGGCTCAGATTCAATAAGGTGCTGGAAAAATTCCTCCGAGATTTTGGTCTATGTTGAGATATATAGCATCACACAGTTGCTGCAGATTTGCCAGCTGTGGATGCATGATGAGAAACTTCTCTTTCACCACATCTTAAAAGTGCTGTACTAGCCTGAGACCTGGTGACTGTGGAGGCCATTTGAACTGATTGGGGTGGCTGTGGCTCAGATAAAAGCACTGTATGAATGTGTGTGTGATTGGGTGACTGAGACTTCTAGTAGAAAGCTCTTTGAGTGCTCAAGTTGAGTAGAAAGCTGCTGCATAAGTATCAGTCCATTTACTATTGCCATGTTCAAGAAACTAATTTGGGATGATTTAAGCTTTGTAACATGGCATCCTATCATGCTGGAAGCAATCATCCAAAACAGGGATAGACATGGTCAGCAACAATACTCAGGTAGGTGTTCAAGCAATGCTCAGTTGGTACTAAGGGGCCTAAAGCAAGAAAACATTTCCTACACCACCATCACCATGTTTATGCCAAATTCTGACCCTACAATCCAAATGTAAGCAGAAAGTGAGACTTATCAGATCGTCTATTGTTGAATTTTTGTTGAGTCCGTTTCCTGTTCTTCACAGGAATGTCACCGGGTGTGATCATCTGCTGCTGTAGCCCATCTTCTTCATGGTTTAACATGATGTGAATTCAGAGAATTCTGCATACCTTATTTGTAATGAGTGTTTTTTTGAGTTCCTGTTGCATTTTCTTCTTGAGAACTGCTTCTCACTGGATACTTTCCCTTTTCCAGACCATTCTCTGTAAACTCTAGAGGTGGTTGTGCGGGAAAATCTAGTAGATCAGTTGCTTCTCAAATACTCAGACCAGCACCAACAACAATGCCACCGTTCAGAATCACTTAAATCACCCGATGCTTGGTTTGAACACGTCTACATGTCTAAATGCACAGAGTTGCTGGTGATGAGGATGGTTAGATATTTGCATCCAGTAGCCAATAAGCGTGAAATAAAAACTTTATTTATGAATATTTATAATAAAAGACTAATTATATGTATCACTTAGAAAATATGGGGTGTTGTGTGCAAATCACTTTCACAGTGTGAAAAAAGTCATCTAAATGTTTTTCAAAACTTCAGGATGCTGTTTTCAGCTGTGTGCTTAGAACCCGTTTCTGCTAAATTGATTCCAAATATTTCTATATAAATCATTCTGCAAGGCTGCTTTCCTCAGTGATTCTGTATAAAGTAAAAGTAGAAGTTGAAATAAGTTGCACAGTACAATGCAAAGAAAAACATCAAGTACTAAACTCTAATGGCATCCATAAATTAGCTGATCTCACCCAGGCTTGAGCACTCTCAGCTGTACTGTTAAGAGAAGCTCTTAGCTCTGCTTAGTAGGAACGACAAATAATAAACACTGTTAAAGAAGAACAGGTTCACGACCACAGATGAAATGCAATATAAACATGGCTTTCGGCAGCTGTTAAAAATGTAGAACAGATTTTTGCTCATGTGATGGCATGCCACTGGTACACAACTACTGCAGACATTGTGGATGCTGAGTGTATCACTGCCATTGTTCAAGCATAATAAAGTCTGCAGGGCATTGTACTGAGCAAGGAGCCTCAAAATTTCAGACCTTCGTTTTTGTGTGAGTTTGATTCAAAATGACTTGCAGCAAAAAAAAAGAAAAAAGGATGATCCAGAGCGCTCAGTCGTGTCTCTAAGTTTTCCTCTTTAAAGCATCTTATCTCAGCAGACATTCTCAGCCAAGCTTTTAGATGAGTTTGAAAAAGGCTGCTTCACAAGAAAGAGGTATCAACAAACATTATCTCTCTGAAGCTACAGGGTGCTATTACCTAGCAGATAAGAGGCAAACTCTCTCCTTAGCTAATGGACGACAACATTTTATCCAGTTGTATCAAACGTCCATCAATCACTACTGCAGTCTGGTAACAAATATTGCATATTTTATGTGGTCCATACAGATGGAAATACCGAACAGATGCCCTGTAAACAGAAGGAAACACAGGGATATTAAATTTTTTAATGGCTGGAAATAGTACTGATGAGGACTGTGAGACAAAGAAATAAACTTGTGGCCAATAACCCTAAAACAATGAGGTGAGAGACATTAAAATGCATTGCAGTGCTGAACCGCAGTTGGGATAATCATTCTCTGTGGGTTTGTCACAACCAGAGACCCTTTCAAGTTGCATTTGCTTCATTGTTAATTTAACAATTATGGCATTCAGCAAATGTGAATTTTGTCTGTTAAAATTAATTTGACCATTGGATGAACAGAGCATTTGCTGTTTGTTTTTCTTATAGACCCACATTTTAATGTTGGGTTACAATGAGGATTTTTTTGGAATGATAAGCCAGGCACATGCGAGGTACAATCACAAAGTTATGGCTGTTTGGACCCTGCATAACCTTCTGTGCTTTGGTTTCTGGGTCATATTCAGAGACCCTCACTCAAGTCCACTCGGTTTGTCAGATATTTTCCCAGCACACTTTAAGCCCCTTAGTACCAACTGAGCAAGATTTCAGTGCCACAGCCTGCCTGTTTATTGAGCTAACGTAAATTCTTTCATGACTACAGTGAACCATGTCACAAAGCTCAAATAGCCAGTTTCACCAGGGAACTTGGTACTAACTAGGTGTGCCTAATGAAGTGACCAGTTAGTGCAGATGTGTACAAGTCATGTAATGAGATATAAGATATGATAATAGTTGTAGTTGTAGCCTGTATACATTTTCTGCAGCCTTCGCTGGCTCTCAGTGGCACTCCCACTAGTTTATGTAAGCTGTATTTTCTTAAAGCATCTTTTATTTACTACAGCTTCAAAAGGTAGCTGGGCTTTATTTGAAGCAAGCTTTTGTTATTATTAGTGTGTGATTAGTGTATGCAGTGTATGTATCCTCCACTTGACAAACTCTCATTTTTCAGCATTATGCTATTAACACTAATTCAGCAGTTCGGTGTCCATTTCAAATTAAAAGCCCTCTCATGTTTCTGTGCATTCAAAGGGCCAGGCAGTGTCTGACCACAACACATTCCTGCACACGTTTTCAAAAATGTATTTCCTGACTGTAGGTTATTTGCAATTATTTATACATTGGGTTGTTCACCTGCAAAATATCCATCCATTGCTCACCTACAATTATGGGTGTTGCATTGAAAGTGACAGTTGTTAGATTTGTGCGTTTTGATTAAAAAAAAAATTAATGAGTGACATCTTTCCACATTTTCTTCTATCTATTCAGTCTTTAAAACATCCTAATAAGAGGAAAGATTATAAGACTGTTGAAAAAGAATTATAATTAATAATAATTATTTATTAGAATTATGTAATCATTTAAATGGGTCATCTCTCCCCGATCATTCTTTCCCTTTGAAGATAGTTTAGAATATTTTGATGTGGCCTTTTAGCACCTTATCAACATGGTAATGTATCTCTGTCTAATTGCTGAGATTTTTGGATAGTTCACTAAACATATTTTTTTCTTAAACTTTGCCTACTATGAGAAAATGTTATATTTTCTTCTTTAACTTTGCATTCTTAATAAACACAGTCTGTCCTCCCTAGGGAGCTTGGTTTATCTGTGCCAGCATTTTTCACTGGCAAAGCTGCGTTCATCGTTCGCTGAGCAATTCCGCCTCCTTTTTCTCTTCCATCTCTAGATGTATCGGTGAGCCTGTTGTCTCTGCTGGTGACCACCTGTGGTCTGGCTCTCTTCAGCGTCTCCCTCTTTGTCTCATGGAAGCTGTGCTGGGTGCCACTAAGTGGTCGTTTCCTCCCAGATGTCCTCAAGGGGGCGCACTTCTTGGGAGGAGACCAACAACCTGTCCTCACAGAGGTAAGGAGGAAGAGCAGGGTTAATTACTAATATGAGCAACATTTAGTTTTAATGGAAAAATCATGTAAACAGAAAGAGGCAGAGATTAAGGTGGAGCTAAACTCAGTAAAAATAATTTTTTTAAAGAATACTTTTCTTTGAATTTGCTAGTATTGAATTTCACAGTACAGATGCAGATAGGAAACCAGGGGTCACAAGAGGATATCACATGCAACCAAAGTCACATTCGGCCAAAATCCAACCCGGTTGTTACAGTGATATGGTGCGCATCTTGGACAACAAGATACTCCAAAAATCTCCAGTGAAAATTGTATTTCACTTTGTCTTAATGCCTCTTTTTTGTATGAAGTCAGTCTACTTGCACTGCAAGATTACTCCCAAAATAATACGGCCTTTATAGAATATGATTTGCATAAAACTCTTATACAACACAGTTTAATACTAACAGGACTTGATATTGTACTTATGTTGTCAAACTGTAATGATGTCGTTAGATAGCCACAGCCAAATTAGAATTAAAATCCATTTTAAAGGTCAAAGGGCTGCTCAGCTAATCGGTACACAATGATAACCTGAACTGAAATGCTGCTGATTGCAAGCAGGTGTCATCTATACCATCAGTGTCGCTTCTGCAGCTCTGCTACTGCCAGCCTTGTCTTTTTACATTGAGTTTGCCAATTATAGTCACAGTTGTGCCAGCTCACTTGCGGCATGGAATGGAAATACCTAGTTTGATTTAAGGTGAGTTAGCTGCCTGGTTAGAAGGTTCTGGGATCAGTACAACTGCTGTACTTTTTGCACATTGGCAATATATAAGAGCCGAGAAAGTTGAAAACCTTTTATAAACCCATCCAACTATCTCTATAACTATATAACTAACTATACTATGTTGGAATTTTTGCGTGAGAATGCAGATAACCAAGGTAATGTATAAAACGGGTCAGGGCTACAGCTATCTTCTTATATATTCTAGATATTAAAAATGTAACGAAAAGCATAAATTATGTAATGCTATTGCTACAATATAGATATGACTATGAAAAGTGGTCTGTGGTCTACTTTTGCTGACAAATGTGTCACATCCAATCTCTACATGACAAACAACTCACACGAGACTAACCTGTTAACATTGGTGCCAAAAAAGAAGCACAGGTACAAGAAGCAGTGTCTCTGAGAGCCTACTCTTTTGAATGTTTTGTTGGCCTTGTTGAAGCTGTTGGGACTGGGCAGTGTAACCTTATGATTCTTCTTGGTCAGTAGAGCTTTTTCACTTAAAATAATTCCAGCTCTACTCAACTTTTACGTGACTAAAGATCTAATCAACCAGAGTGATCAAAAATGTCCTGTTCTCTATTAGATGGCCTTAAAGAGAGAACTTAGTAACATAGTTTTGCATCTGTTTTTAAGCAGTAGTGCTATTTGCATTGAACTACGTATAATTATACATGCAAACAGGAAGCCCGTTTTATAATGTGTATTTTCTATTTGACTGGGGTTTTCTACTTGGCATTGTATCGGTACGAGTACACTGCCACCACTACTTTCAAATTGTGTACAAATTTCAAAGTGTTTGTCGTCTGAGCTATGTTAGCGCAAAGGTAAGCTAAAACAATTGTTAGCTTAATCAATCAGAAGTACAGTCAAAAGATTTGCTTCTTCTTTGGTGGTTGTCTGCCAACTTTACAGCGATGGTAAGATTCCAAAAACTTGGGAAAGACTTACTGGACTGTCCTTGACCTGTTTTTTTATTTCATCTAGTTTTTATGCTAAGCTAACAATCTTGCAGGTATCAATCTCTTTATTTGATTCTTGCCATGCTCTTATTTTTTACTTATTTTCCAAGAAGGGCAGTCTATAGACCTTCATATTATAACATTTTTAACCGTCATTAGTGGCAGTCACACTACAGGAATAAGTCTACAACAGAACACATCATGTTTCAAAAAAGTACATGTCTTTTAAATATTTTTTTTAACTTAAAATAAGAAAAAGGATAATGACTCAAGTATTTAAAGAGCTTGAAGCATTTCAGGTTTAAGGCACTTCTGTTTAAAAATACAACCCAGAAATTAATTTAACAGTCCAACTCAGCATTCCCACATTATATTTTTTTAATAGCATGTAGTAATGCTGACACTGATGTGTGCTGTGCAGGTGGACGGGGAGGAAAGGGAATACAGTGAAGATGGCTGTGTGAAGGAGCCTTCGGGGCCCCCTTCGGGTGTGCCTGTCCCGGAGTCGGCCTTGAAGATAAGCCACACATCACCTGACATCCCACTGGAGACGCAAACTAAGGTGGAGAAAAACCATGCTCACACTCTGGCCAGGGACAGGGTTCAGAGACAGATTACTGAACCTACCTCTTCTGTACGGTAAGTAGTTCTTAAAGCTGTTGTCCAGTATTTAGTGTTGCTGACAAGTTAGATACAGATGACACACACAGTTCAGAGATTCTTAATTAGGAAAGTGACAGCATGCATCAGGGATCTGTGCTGCAAAGCATATCCAGGGTATCTTTTTCTTTTAAATTTCTTAACTTTTTCACTTACCCTGTTGGTTGTTTCACACCAAATGTGAAGTTTTCACACCAAATGTTAACTTCTAATGCGACATCATTCATCCAACTAATGCCAGGTGAAACTTCACTTCACATCAGGTGTCATTACACTATGACATCCTTAGCATAGAAATAAAGGTGCTCTTAATATTTATTGATGTGTATCCTGGAACAACAGACTCTACATAGTTTGTCAGAACCACAAAGCCTATTTCTGTCAGTGAAACCATATCTTTGGAATCTTTGAGGAACAGTGACAATACTTAGTTTTTTATATTTTGCTCTCATATCTTTAAAATAACTCCCTCCAGAGCATTTTGCATATGCAGTGAAAGTTATCAAGGAACCACCCTTGCAACACTGAAAACCCAGTGTTATGCCTTAAGTTAGCCTGTTAAGCCCCAAATCCTACCTTGTTGTACAGGCCCCAGCTGCTAGGGAACACAGTAGAAACAAAGATTTAAGAATATATTTGCTGAATAATTTGAATTGCCTTATATACCTTCCAATTACACTACTTTGTTACAGGCACAACTCCTTCCGTCGTCAAATGAACTTATCCAATCCCGACTTCAACCCTGCTCAGTTCCAGCGCCAGGAGTCTTTGTCTGGTTTGGGTCGGATCAAACCAGAACTTTACAAGCAGCGCTCGATTGATGCAGAAGATGGCCATAGAACCTCTAACTGTGGGCGCCTTCACTTTATCCTTAAGTTTGACTTTGACCTGGAGCAGCTGATCGTGAAGATCCACAAGGCCCAGGACCTTCCTGCCAAGGACTTCTCAGGGACCTCTGATCCTTACGTCAAAATCTACCTGCTGCCCGACCGCAAAACCAAGCACCAGACCAAGGTGCACCGCAAGACACTCAACCCGGTGTTTGATGAAGTGTTCCTCTTTCCTGTGGCGTACGCAGACCTGTCGAATCGTAAGCTACACTTCAGTATTTACGACTTTGACAGGTTCTCTCGCCATGATTTGATTGGCCAAGTGGTGGTGGACAACTTCTTGGATCTTTCCGACTTTCCCCGGGAGACAAAACTGTGCCGGAACATACAATATGTAACCTCGGTGAGAACTAGCTTCTTTACATTCTTTGACTATCCATCTCTCTCTCCTGTTTGTCATATTAAGACCACATTTATTAAATTTACTAAACGTTTTATTATTTATTGTCAGTACCATGATACTCAATGGCGAGACCGACTCTATCTGTAGTTCCCAAAATCCCTTGTCCTTTTTTCAGTCTGTAACAAATCTGCTCAAACAATCAAAAAGAGCAAGAACTCCTGTAAAGCCCTGTTATAACAGCAGAGGGAAGGAGATAAGTCATCGGACTTGTATCTCATTTCCCCTCCAAGTGGAACTCATCTGCGGTTTCAAGAGGCAAAGACATAAAAATATACTTAGACACAGTTAATGTTTAATGAAAGCAGTAGGAAACACTTGGGGGTAGTGACCCAGATCTACACATAAGATTAGGGTTGGTTTGACAGAGATACAGCGACACTGTCTATATTACATTATTCACTGGAATAAATCTACAGCATTGGTACACAGAGTAACTCAGTTAGATCCTCCTATCAGGGAATTTCTTATGGCTTCCCTCCTTGTTGAACAAGAGTTACAGTATGGGATAGACATTTTTGTTGTTGTTGTTTATGGGCAAATAGTGTCAGATCACATTGATTATGAGCAAATGTAATCTGTTTATGAAATCGTAATGGGCGGACTAGGATTAAAAGACCCTTCTGCATATTTAGTCATTTGTAAGTGAAGCATTGCTTCATTGTGTGCGGAAATTTAGAAGTTAAGCCTTACACCAATCATTGAACATAAATCATAGCATTTATTCCTCAAAACATACTCAAAACAAACTAGTGTATAATCTGATTTTTAGGCTGGTGAGATATGCAAATAGATTTAGCAAAGTAAAAACTCCAAATGAGAAATTCTGTGTTTCATTTAAAGCTGGTATTAGGCTTTATGTTCATATTCATCTTATTCATGCTGCTGTAATTAGGCCATTTGAACAAACTGATGCTGAAGTCAGGTAGACAAGTGAGTCAAGGACAAGGATGGAATAATTAATTTCATTTTGAGCCTGTAAACAATTTACAGAAAAAAAAATAGACCAAGGCTCTTGATTATGGATGCAGTCGATGTTTTCTGTGCTTTGTCTTTGTACTGCAAAAGTAATGACATATCCATTAGTCGTACAGAAATAATTTGTGTTTAGCACAATAAAACACGCAACCAACATGGTGGTGATGCTATACACCTGCAAAACATAATCAGTTGTCATTGTAAGCTTGCTTGCATGATGATGTTTGCATTTAGCTCAGTTAGCAACGCCTCACTGTTACCATACAAGTGGAGAGGTTGGTGTGCGCCATGTTGAATAGATGCACTCAGGCAGGTAAACGGTGGCTGTAGCTTCTGGGTGTGAAAAGTGATGCTTGTGCAGAAATGCTTTAAAACCCCCTTATTAACTATTCATAAACTGTTTACTGTAACTTTTCTGTAATGAAGCGCCTTGATATTAGTTGCTGAGGTACCTTGCTGATGCATTTGTAGTCAAACCATATATTTTTTCCTTTACCTCTTGCCACATCCCTTTGCTCTGAAACCCAGGAGATGATAGTGTGAGTTACATTTTTCAGTTTAGTAGACTTTGCTCTGATTGCAATTCCAGAACCAAAGTGTCCACCAAACAGAACATGTCCTTTTGTCCTATTATGCAACTCCTGTATCAATTTAGGATTCAGTGCAATTGTGATTTTTCTTTGTTGTTTCTATTCCCTTGTCTAATGACTGTTGCAAGCAGCATTTTTACATGCAAATGATTAATTAAGAGTGTTTACATGGCTGAAGATGGTAGTGTATATTAGACTTGTGTACCTGCTTTTATCTGTGTTTCTGTTCATAAAAGAGGCCCATACGTTTGCACATCTTTAGAAAAGCATCTGACAAATACAGTGCGTATGAACATGTGTGCCCAAGTGTCTGGAGTGTGACCACCACTCAGCCTAATTTTGAGGCTTTGAAACTTACAAGGGCAATGCAGCTGCTCCTCATCAACTAATTAAGTTCAAAGCGAGAAAATGATCGTTAGCTGGGCCAGCGTTAAACCAGTTCTGACCTGTTTGTGCCTCGTTAACTACAGTGATGCGAAGACGCAGTGGGACAACACTCCCACCTCATAAACACACACATACTAATCTCGTTGGTTCACAAATATTGTTTCAACACTGCGCAGACTCAACAGCATTGCCAACTAAATAAGGTCAGTCTAAATGGGTTAGACCCTCCTCTGAGACTTTCAATATGTGATGTATAGCTGTCCTGTCTTGTATGGCCAAGTCATAAGACATCCACTTTTATAATGCCTTTTTAACCATCCACTTTAACACCATCAATTAAAATGGACACTGACAGACATCTCCAACTCTGCATCGGTTACCTTCAGCAACTCTGGGATATTTTCGTTTTAAGCAAGAGGATATACAGTATAGTTCAAGATGTCAAACTCAATCATACGTGAACTTTAGTTACAATGAAATAGTACCATTAATACAGGTTCTATTTGGCTTAATCACCTGTAGTTCAAGCTGCAAGGCTGAATTAGAAGTCACTTTCTATCTTTTGAATTTGTAAATGGGCTTTTTGAAAATGAAGTCCACCTTTGGCAGATGGATTATTTGGGATTGGTGAAGCTGTAGGTGGTTGTTACTGGGTTGAGTTTGGTATCACTGGACTATATTTTCAACCTGTGTCACATCAAGTCAAGAATAATAATAATAATAATAATGCATTGGATTTATATAGCGCTTTACAATGACATTATTCATTCACGCTCACATTCACACACTGGTGGAGGCAAGCTACGGTTGTAGCCACAGCTGCCCTGGGGCAGACTGACAGAAGCTGCCATATCGCGCCATCTGGCCAACACCAGTAGGCGGTAGGGTAAAGTGTCTTGCCCAAGGACACAACGACCAGGACAGAGAGGCCGGGGATCGAACCAGCGACCTTCCGGTTACAGGTGCCCTTCCCAACCCCCTGAGCCACAGTCACCCCATAGAGATAGAGCTAACAGCAAGAGCCCTGGTAATATGAAAAAGACCACGCTCAACACACGTAAAACAATGGACATGTCAGCCTCTAGAAAATGAATGAAATCAACTGGTAAATGGATACATTTAAACACAAAGGCCTCCATCACATAATTTATATTGTGTCCACTGACTCAACTCTCTGAGAGCCACTGTCATCACAGTTATATACAAGTGGGTGAACAGAGAGGGTAAAACTATCTCACTCTTGCTTATCACTAGGAAATCATAGTTATACACTATTCTATGAATTTACAGTGGAAACTGCATTTTCTATTTTTTTAATGTCACAATAACAGCAAGAGAGCGAGATCATGCTGAGCTGCATGCTGAACATTTTGTAGATGTTTTCAAAGTATTTTCTCCATATATCTTAATATGACCCAATCTGACTTTCAACTGGTTAAATTTCACAGGATTAAAAAGGATTTTTTGTAAAGTTGCTCAGCAGATCTTTTATTTTTATTTTGCTGCATTTACATCAATTTTGTCCTGTTTTCTGTAAAAAAAAAAAATTATGACGTTGACGGCTTGACTGATTATAGGATTGGAAGTCTGTTGTGTATTGTACAACAAGTAACGTTAATCCAAACTGTAACTTGAGTCTCTCTAGCCTTCAGATTTGGTGTCCATAAAGGTGGTTACACGTGTAACAGAGCTTCTCTGTTTCCAGAAAGCAGTCAAACCCCAGAAATGTATTAAAACAATCCCATGTTTTTATATGCATGCACAAAATACATAGATAATGATTGTTCTCTCTTGTTTTTACAGAGAATCATAGTCTGATTACTCAGATTTGTGTCTGCACCACTATGTGAACGTCTCAGGATTTTAGTTCTATGAGGGAGGTCTAAAGAAAAATATGAAGATTCTATTACCTCTTTCACTATCCCCAGCAGAACTAGGTTACCTCCCTTGAGGTTACAGATTGGGACCCCGTGCTGGTCCTCTCACAGTGTCTGTGCATTAATCATGGCTCTTGGCAGTGAATGAACTCCTAGCCATTGCAGGCCATATGCACTGGACTGTAATGCATACATGTTTCTGAGTTGCATGCTTATAGACATCTTGTTGGTTATGTATATAAGGTTAGGCATAAAAGCAAATTCTCAAGAGCTTGAACCTGTTACTCTAGCATGTTTTTAATTAAAATTAACATATTTTTAGAGTTTTTATAGCCCCAAGCAAGTAATAGAAAGATTTTTTGTGAATTTGTGTCAGAGTTATAACACTTATGTTGTTGTTGTTGCTGTTAATGTGATTAATTACTGGAGCAGTTATTGAAATCCTACTCTGGAATGCTTTGCTGGCACAGGAAGGAATGCAGCTTCACTATGTCTTCTATTTTTCAGTAGCACTGCAAAGGTCTTCAGTCATATTTTTAAAAAAAGATATTATACATACAGAGATTTTAGTGATGATGAATTAGGAAAAGGTTATAATGGCCAGATTATATATCAAGACGCATACCTTTCGTTTTCATTTACTCATCTCTTTTCATTTTCTATGTGTTTACAGACCACTCTGCATTTAATCATAAGTTATTATTTATCTCTGGCTCTCTCCCCTCACCCCGAACTCAGATGGCTGCCGTAGGTTTTTTCCTGTTTTTGGGAAGTTTTTGGGAAGTGTTGCCATGGCTCTTATGATTGTTGGGGGTTTTCTCTATATTATTGTTGGGTCCTTACAGTATAAAGCGCCTTGAGTTTTGATTGTTTTCATTTGGCACTATATAAATAAAATTGAATTGAATTGACTGAAAGAAAAGTTATTCTTCACTGAATGAAATGACCTAAAAAGAACAAAACAGAGTAAATATCATTAAATATGATTTAAAAAAAGAATAATCTTGCTAATAGCATTAACTTAGCTTGTTTTAATGTTTAAGGCTTCAGCTACACTATGGTAAATGGACTGATTCTTATATAGCGCTTGTCGACTCTCCCGAAGTACTCAAAGCACTCTATACAACATGCCGCATTCACTTTCTTGTAAACTTTGAGTGCTTCCTAACTTCATACACATTCATACTCCGATGGACGCACCGGAGAGCAACTTGGGGTTAGTATCTTGCCCAAGGATACTTAGCATGCAGACTGGAGGAACCAGGGATTGAACTGATCAGTAGGTGACCTGCTCTACCTCCTGAGTTACAGCCACCCCACTATTACCTTTACATTTAAATTTAATTTTGTTAGTTACATAAGATTTTGAAAATTCATGTTGTCCAGCTATACTATACTAACGGAAACATAAACTGGAACAAAGAGCTAAGACTCGAGTTCCTAAAGAAGAAGAAAATCAGATATAGACAATAAATAACTAAGAACAGAACCAAATGATAAAAAAAAGAATTTAAAGCCCAAGAAAACTCAAAATTCTGGGTTGGGGACTCAAAACATTTACAAGTCCCTTCTATATGGTATCTGTATTTTCTCCCTTGAGCTATGCAGCTTCCTTGAATTACCTGTTAATTATTGATTTTAAATTGGCTTTACGTGTGCATGTGTGAATAAAAGGTCTGTCTTTCAGTGTTAGCCTTGTGATGGACCGGCAACCTGTCCAGAGTTCGGCATACTTCTTACCCCCTCAATCAGGCATTCAGCTCCCACCACAACCCTGAACTGAATAAGTGGTTATTCGATTTGCTTTCCAGTAGATGACTTTTTGCCACATAGACGTCTCTGTCCTCTTTCTTCTTAGCGAAAGATTTTTGGGGACAGCAAGGACAATAAAGAGCTCAGAGCCACTGTAACCTGCAGCGTCTGCAGGGCCAGTCAATGCTATTGACTGCAATCTGCTTGGCCTGTAATTAGGACAGTGATGAATGGGGTCAGCATGTACATTCAAAGTGTGTGTGTGTGTGTGTGTGTGTGTTGTTAATTCAGTAAAGGAGCTTCCCATTTCCCGACAATGAAAAAATTGTACCTTTTATAACAAGGTCCTTTATCCATAATAATGGCATTTTTCCTGATTCATTACAAGATTTCTACTTTTCTTAAGTCTTGCTGTAAAGGTATATGCTTTATACGTACATGTACAATGTATTTATATTGAGACAATAAGAGTATGAAATGCCCCCCAAACTGTTCAATAGTTTGTTATACAAAGCAAACAACTACTGGTAAATTCTACTTCATGTTCATGCATGCACTCAAAACGTGCACTTGCTAAAAAGGCTGAGAGTGTATGTGTTTGACCTGAAAGGTATGTATCCCATAAAACATGTAGTAGCTATAAAAGGTAATATGTGCTTTCTGGTACTAACATCTCAAAGGTAATTGGACAATTGAGTCACAAGTCATTAGGCTGAAGAAGCAAAACCTTTCAGAGAGAGTATAAAAGTTAGGAATCGGCAAATCAATCTGTTAATCTTAGATTGACTAGAGTAAGCATACATTTCATGCACAGTGTGCCAGAGGAAGAAATGTTTAGATCTATGGATGCATCTCTGCTGGAACCCATGTGACAGAGCAACTTTTCCTTTGTAAGTTGCAATGGATTCAGTTTGCTTCTTTACGGATAAAAGTCTTACACTAGTCTTACTCTACTGGAAGTTATGAAGGATCCTTTAGCCTAACCCGATTCTGCCAGGGTGTATTTATCTATGCAGCTGAAGTTCAGCCTAGTCAGTGATTTATTTATTTCCACCATGTTCATCCAGGCAGATATATTGTACTTCTGACTGGCTCTCATGTAACGGGATCTCCAGTGTTTAAGAGAGTCGAATGCTCTGATGCTTACTTTTTGGTCCTTGTAGTATTCATTTCTTGTACTATTCAAACTGAAAAGGTGAAAAAGAAAAGAAAAATCTTGAAAATTTGATTGTAATCACAAATAACACTGTAGTGCATACAGTACACTGAGAATTTGTCATAATCAGATTGTGGCAGTTTACAGATTTTTATTCCAGAAACACAAAACATCTAAAGGCCCAATGAAAGGTAGGAATAACAGCAGAGGTGGAAGTGTTACAAGCATATTTAATCCAAGTTAGATAGTTAATACAGGAGGTAGGATTTGAAGAAACAAGACCATGTAATCCAGCTTCTAACTCCTGATTTGCTGCTAGATTGGAGATGGAACGCTAAAGACAAGCTAATAACACCAGGTCTAAATGCCCCACAACAGGTCTTCCCTACTTAGGAGATTAATTGAAGGCCCCTATCTGATACTGTATCAACAGAAATGGGAGAACACATGCTGGACAAGTATTTGAGCAGTCTCTGTGGTCAAACGGGGTTTGGGTAATGCTATAAAAGGAGCAGCTTTAGAAAGTCCATTGATAAGGGTGAGCATTATACAGTTACCTTCAGAGGAGGGCAGACCAGTAACAAGATCCAGAGCTATGTGTGACAGAGAGTGACTAGGAACTGGCAGGGAAGCAACTGACCAGAGAAGAGTGGTTAATAGCTTTGTGGTATTCCAAGTTCCTGAATAAATTGACTGTCTAACAAGCTTTGTTTAGCTCCAGAGTCAATTACGGCTTGGAAAGTCACTGAATCCTGAATAAAACAGAGGGATGCTGGCAACAACATTTTAGAAACAGTTGTAAATTGGGTGCTTTCCACCAATATCCCCACTTCTCCTGGGAGGCATTTTCTTTTGGCCTCCTGGGGCTAATGAAATGGCCGGGTTGGCCACAGTAGATGCAGTCTTTAGCCTTGATCCTTTTCTGCAATTCTTGCAAAGTTAGTTTAGCACGGCTGAGCTGCACTGACTCCTCAGAATGATCCTTTAGAGAGCTCGTAGCACTGACACCGGAAGTGGAAGTTAGCGAGGATCAGGTGGGAGGAACCATGGACAGCGGATAACTGGAATTTAAGGTTTCTCTCCAGAGCCTGCTTCTGCTGGTGATAGTTAACTTTTATGGTTAATGAGATTAAATGATCCAAACTGGCAGGGTCACCTTGAGAAGATAACTCATACCTGATAGAACATGTACTCTCGTTTCAGCATCCAAAACTCAACAGAAATCGCTGCACACTTTTACTTACTTGACATAAATTTTAAACCCTCCTTGCTGCCTCTTCCTCATGAAAAGGATGGTCAAAAACCGCCCTGAAACCTCCACAAATCATTCAGTAATGAAGGACTCAACACGGTTAATGATTGGGATGAATCTGCCCACTGGAGAGCCCTACCTCTATAAGCAAACCCATTAAGTGGTGCATTTAAGAGGGATTATTTGTAAAGTAGCAAGATGTTTAGCTAAACAACAGTAAGCATTGCAACAGAAACCATCTACAACAACCCAAATGACCTCCAAAGCACTCGGGAGATGGAGCAGATGGAGGGCAAGACGAGGGTTCGGCTTCAACCATCTGAGGCGTGCCTGTGGGTTCAGTGGAGCAAGGTTGTGTCAGCTCATGATTTGAATAGCACTGTTCATTTCATTTATTTCGCCATTTCTTTTTGTTCATTTGAGCCATTGGTGGACTACTTGTAGCCACTCAGCTGACAAGCTCGGAATCTGCTCATGTTGGCCAAGCAACAACACGATATGCGACACAACTGCACGCTTGGCCAAATCGTTCTGTCATAATGAATTGGAAAAAAGACTCAAAAGGAGGACTCTTACGTCAGTTTACAGATTGTTATTACAGCAACAATACCAAATAATTAATCAAAGTAGCCGAATCGGGTAAGTGCTGCTCTATAGGAATGGGTCAATGTTTCCTGTCAGAGAGGGAAACAGGATTTAGCTGAGATCCACGTGAGTATGAAGTACTTGGTTATCTTTAGCAGCTTACTGCAGGCGAGTATACAGTCAGCCAATGGAGTCCAGAGGGAAAGAGAAGGAAATGAATAAGCAGAAGAGAGCAGGCAGGCAAGTGAGCAAAGCAAATCTTCCTCCAAACAGAAGGTGACTGGCTGGAGTTAAGCAGGTAAGTGTGGCAGAGAGAAACTAGAGATCTTTTAGGCTGGGGAAGATGGAGGACTCTGTCTTCAGCTGTTGTTCTTCAAAGTATCACTGGGACTGAGAAAAAAGAGCAGAGTCTCAGACTGAACACACACAAAGAAAACTTGGTTTACAGCAGAGGGCCCGATCACCACCATAGGCAATAATGATCTGGCAAGAAATATGAGCACCACCTGGTCCTTAAATATGGCAAATATTGAGTTTGACCACTGAGGAGCACAGCACCCCACTACTCACAGGGCAGGCCATCCAAAGAACCTGGCCCATTACTACACCTGAGAGTAGTAATTGATTAAGGAGATAAAGGGAGAGAAGAAAGAGAATTGGGGAAACCGAAAACCTCCCGTTACAGAGCACAACAGCCTTAACGCAAGACCCAAAAAACAGAGAACTCTCTCTCTATATATATATATATACAGTATATATAGTCAGTAAAATATATAATACAAGAAGCATGAATGAAAGCTTTGTTTAAACCTGTGGAGATCTAATAAAACAGTAACACTTTGCCATGGATACAGTGATTGCTAAAAAAAGAAGAATGGAGTATTTCACAGTATAAGTGGCATTTGTGATGGAAGAAAAAATAACTCTCAATCTACAAATGGAAGGGAACAAATTGCAGCTGCTTGCAGTCAGATTCAGTTTATAGAAGTACAAAATACAATTATGTCAATAAAGCATGTGAAATGGGTATGCTGTATAAAGTTGAGTAAAAACAAAATCTTTGTCAAGTCAGTTCACGTTTGTAAAATTATTTAAATACGTATATGGCTGAGCAGTGAGAACTTTACAGGTCCTAAATATTAGGATAGCATTTCTGGGCACCCACTTTATTTTAGATGAATAATTTAACAATAAACTTTAATAAAGTAAAAGAGCAATAAGTTTCTTTGCTAATGGAATGACTAACTCTATTGCCTTAAAGTGCAGTTGTTTAGTACTTCTGTGATGCTCTGCAGTATCAGGCAGCCAAACAGTACGGTCTACTACCACAACAACAACGACTGACAGGGACTCTTATTGTCACAGCACAAAATTATTGTTTAAAGTTGTTTAACATTCCACTATGTGCTGTTCGGCCCCAGTCTGCTCTAGTCTGCATGCCAAGTACAAGATGCTGCAAGATACTAACCCCATGTAGCTCTCTGATGCATCCATCGGAGTATGAATGTGTGTGGATGTTAGTTAGGAAGCACCCAGTAGAAAAAAAGTGCTGTGTGAATGTGCAAGTTGCGTAAAGTGCTCAAGATAGAGTAGAAAAGCACTATATCAGAACCAGTCCATTTATCATGTGCGTTAAAAGATTTATTTAAGACATTCTTTCAGGGTGACTTGGTGGTTGCTACTCTTGCCTCACAGCAGGAAGGTCCTGAGTTCAATTCAACCATGAGGCCGGGGTCGTCCTGTGCGGAGTTTGCATGTTCTTCCCATGTTTGTGTGCGTTCACCCCGGGCACTCCGGCTTCCTCCCACAGTCCAAAGACATGCAGAAACACATGAAAATGCATCTTTTTCTCTCAGTTTTGGCCTTCCGTCCACACTGGGATGGCGTTTTCATTCAAGGCACACGCAGCGTTTTGAAAACGCTCTCCAAAGAGATACATTTGAAAACGCTGTTTTCGCGTCGCAGTGTGGACAGCGAACCCGGAGCCTTTTCTAAATCAATGACACATTTTAGTCATGTGATGCAGTCATGTGACCCATTAAACTAAGATAGCGGAGTGCATTATACAGCACCTGTTTTGTTTGCTCTCAATTTTGACAGCCCTATTAAAGGTTAATATCAGTTTGTACATGCTTCAGATAGCTTTTATTCAAATTCTTTAACTCTCACTCGCTTTTGTAACTTTGTACTTTTGTGTTATTCGCAGCAACAACTCTGCCTCATTGTTAGTCCATTTAAAAAACTCGGTGCTTTTCCTTGACATTTTGTCGTGATGTTTCAAAGAGCCGGAAAGTAAATAAACGGCAGACAGAAATGAGGCAGGTCGAATCATCTTGTGTTTCAAACATGCGGAGTACTGGAACGTAATAGCGTTTTCGGCCATTTCAAATTCATCCAGGCTAGTGTGGACGTAGCCTAAATTGGCCATTGGTGTGAATGTGAGTACGAATGGTTGTCTTTGTCTATGTGTTAGCCCTGCGTCAGACTGGTGACCTGTCCAGGGTGTACCCTGCCTCTCGCCCTAAGACAGCTCGGATAGGCTCCAGCGACCCTGAGAAGCAGAAGCGAATGGATGGATGGTTCTTTGCTTCTCATTACCAGTAGAAAAAGTTGCTTTTTGGTGCAGCACATAAGGAAAGTGCTCCATGTTCGGATGTCTAAGAACTATCAAACACAGTGGTTTATTTCATCGTATCAGAATGTTAAACATGACACTTTAAGGACAGGCTACAAGTGGAAGGACAAAGCAGAATGATGAGAACAAGAGGAGAGTGATCAAGTTAGACTGCGTGATTATGAAAGACACAGCTAGAGAGAGGCTCGTAGATAAAGCCTGGCTGCTCCTGAGGGAGAGCAGGTGTTAGTGTTATAATTGGAGAAGATGGACCGTCCATATGCTTTCTCTGCTTTATTGGAGCGCTTTAAAGCACCACTCTAATTTCATTGGCCGAGCGCAAGTGACCATAATCCTGACCGCAGGCTTGATTTGAGTGCTCATAAGAGTAGTGACCGACATCCTATAGTCTGAAAACTTTAGTATGTGTGTAGGTGTGTGTGTGTATGTGTGAAATGGGAGAAGGAAATCACATTATCCTGTAGTGAGCTGAAGGGCTAGTTGATCCACCTTCTCCGCACACGCTTACCTTTATGTGAGTGTCAGAGTGTGCATTCCTGTGCTTGTGCCCCAATTTGTGTGTGTTATACCTCGAAGGCTGCATAAGCTGCATATCATTAATGCCCGAGGCTCACAGCTACACCAATAATGCCGTGTTGGAGGTAGATTTCGCCTCAGCAACACGTGTGATGAATCAACTCATCGCCCACTGAGAGTGTCACAGGTCCTGGACGACGCATGTGCGCGCGCGCGTGTCAGTATGCTTGCAGGCGTGCATATGCTGTCATCTATGATGAGTTAACTCATTTTGTTCAATTTGATTTTCAGTGATTTTCAGAAGACTCTGAGCAGTAGCTTCTTAATGGGCATTTCTGCTGCTCTCATAATCAGACTCCAAATCATCTTGAACAGCATGCGATGGAGCACTTACTAATTTCCAAGTGAAACAATGGTGTTCCACTGTCTCTGCTACATCTTTAACAACTCTTTCTAGCAGACTGGTTTCTCCTGACAAATCTTAAATACACTATCGCTAGCATCCTCTCTATTAATCACTCTTAACCTGCTTTGCTACCCTATCCATTCAAACTTGTATTTTTAGTTCTTATTTTAAAAACTGCAAATCAGTCTGTTGAAAAAAAACCCTTTTGGAAATATATCACTTAATTTCTAAGGTTTCCTAACTTGAAGATAAATAACAGCCAGATATGTGAGGGAAGGCATAAAAATAGAAATCAGAGTTTCCCTGTGATAAATCTTGTCAGTGCTTGTACCTCGTAAACACACTGCTCACTATCACACCATCACACGTTATTTTCAGATGTGTTAATTGGGAAAAGAGCCTGGCATATGCATGAATGTGAATAAGCAGCAGAAGTTCTTATAATCTTAGTAGTAGCTCAAACTTGATTGTAGATTCCACACATTTTACCACAGACTGATTAAGAAATGCAACAATTATTCCAAATCAGTGTGCACATGGGCACTGTAATACAGTAATGCCGTGGTGATTAGTGATTAATGATGAATCATCCAACATGATCCTGAAAGGCTTCCGCGTTTCAGCCACGATCCATATGTGAAGTTCCTCTGGTATCACATGTTGGATCCGCTTTATCTGTGCTGTTCATTATAAAACCTTAACCAAAGCTGCTTTTATCCATGATCGACTTCCTGAAACAGATGTCTCTTAGTTTTTGTTTAGTTCCTATTCTTTCATGTTTGTTCTAACAGCAGTTGTGCTTTTCGTTACCCATATAGTATATTTTTATCACTCAACCTCTTAACTGCCAATATACAGATTCCCGTGTGTTCCATCTGTGACTGTAGTGTTGAATCTAAAAAGTTAATTAAAGTTTGATGATGTGCAGTGCTAATATAGAAACACAATATATTTGTTTGTAGGACAATGTGGACCTTGGAGAGCTGATGTTCTCACTGTGCTATCTCCCAACGGCTGGCAGGCTTACCATCACAATTATCAAAGCCAGAAACCTCAAAGCCATGGACATCACTGGAGCCTCAGGTGGGTGCCCATCAACAATACATTGTATCCAATAAGAGGTGGTGTAGGAAGATGAGGTATGCATGTGTTAGTGTGTGTATATCTGTTTAGTTATTTCTTCTCTTCTCAGATCCATATGTGAAAGTGTCTCTGATGTGTGATGGTCGAAGGCTAAAGAAGAGAAAGACATCGACCAAGCGTAACACTCTGAATCCAGTGTACAATGAGGCCATTGTGTTTGATGTTCCTCCTGAGAGCATTGACCAGATCAGCCTGCTAATAGCTGTCATGGACTATGATCGGTGAGTTTCCTCTGTACATTTGCACTCTCATGTAACATGCCAACACATTTTAGAACATTTTAGAGTCTCTGTGGGTGCTGTTATTTCTGTCCTCCAGGGTTGGGCATAATGAAGTGATCGGGGTATGCAGGGTAGGCAGTGAGGCTGAGAGTCTTGGGCGAGACCACTGGAATGAGATGCTGACGTACCCACGGAAGCCAATCGCACACTGGCACCCGCTCGTAGAGGTATGGTCTGATTTGTGTACTAGGTGTTTTAAACTGAAGATACACTTGATAAAAGTCTTGTAAAATAAACCAAAAATATAATTATTTTTCATGAGGATACTGGAATATTTTCTTAATTGTAATGACGTCTCTTAACATACCTATTAGCACTAGACATAACTTAGAAACCTAGAAACCACAAAGTCCCTGATGAGGTGATGAATGAAAGGTTGAACAACCATAAGTCATTTTTCAGTTGGTCCTGAGGGGAGTAGAAAGGTGTCCATCAAATTTTATGGCAATCGATCAAATTCTTTATCGTAAATGCTTACAATGTAGAGACATTTTGCTTTAAAAAAAATCTCAAGTCTCAATGTGATGGTTAAGAAAAAGTAGATCAGCAAAAATAATTTAGATATACAATGACAGCGATGTATAGGAGAGAAGGCACTGGACTGTTTGAACCAGACTGATGTTTTACAATCATGTGGAGTGAGAGGATTCCTAAATAGTGGAGATGAAGTGTGCTGTTTTAAGAGCAATGGCCATGTGCAGAGTAACTACAGCAGGATGAGGCATACCATGGGTATGGGGTATGGTGTTGATGGAAAAGTATAGAGAAGGTGAGGCGTTGCACTGTTTTTGTGGATCTAAAGAAAGCACATGATAGGATTCCAAGACAGGAAATGGGATACTGCTTTAAGAAGTCGGGAGTGGCATAGAAGTACAGTATGTGAGGGAGGTGCAGGAAATGCATGAGGACAGCACAACAGTGGTGAGGTGTGCGATAGGAGTGACAGTTTTGTTTTTTGTTTTTTTGAAACAAAAAAGTGAAGATAAACTGAGGGGATGTTGTGAAGGTAGAGTAGTTAAAATACCTGGGGTCAGCCATTCAATAAAACGGATAATGTGCAAGAGAGATGAAGTAAAGAATGCAGGCTGGTTGGAGCTGGTGAAGATGAGTGTTATCTCCACCAACTCCAACAGATTTGTGAGAAAAGGATAAGAGCCAGATTGAAAGGGAAGGTTTGTATGATGGAAGTGAGCCCGAGATGGTTTGGGCAAGTGCAGAGGAGGGATAGCAGATATATTGCTCAAGCAATGTTGAAGATGGACCTACCAGGCATGAGGAAAGAGGTAAACCACAGAGAAGATTAATGGATGTGAAAAATGTGGACATAAAGATAAGAATGCTAAGGACAGCGTTAGATGGAGGCATATGATCTGCTATGGCAACAACTAACGAGAGCAGCCAAAAGAAGATTTATACTGTATAATGAGAAACACGAATATAAAGATTTCCCCCATACTTCTGATGCAAGATATAAAAGTCAAGTAATCACCACAATCATTAAGATCTATCCTCTAGGTACCAATCATTTCTGAACCAAAGAAATGGATAGTCTATATCTGATATGCATTCAGATATTTTACTGAAGACAGTTTTATGAATTTATGGATTAAAAGTGAGGGAATCACCAGAGTCAAAGGGATTCACTCAGGTCCAGAATTTAATATTTAGCTTCTGGATGAATTGACATCAAACAAATGCCAATTGAGCAGGAACGCTGTGGATCAAGTAACTGGCACTGGCTTCCTGACAAGCAAGCTTTTGCCATAGAAAACAATCAATTTAGCATATCAATATTAAGGCTTCTAAGTGGCCATTCACTGCTAATGTCTCTATTAGCTTTGATTTCAAATATGGCATGACTGCTCATCTGTGACTCACCATAATATACTGTCCATAAAAGATGGTTTGTACACTCTATCTTGCAAGCAGTAGCAATGGAAGGGTTGGAGAGCTAAGCTATCAGCTAGTATTTGCTAGCTTGATTAGCAAGATCCATAACTTTTGTGAACATATCACACAGACAGTCAAGTGCTAGCATTTTAGTACAAATGACATCAAGCGACATAATTTGCAGAAAATTTTCATTCAGAAGGCAACAAAAAGGCATTGTGCTCTATATGTTTTTAGCTAAACTTAGGACACAGCCTGTCTTGGCACTATGAATTGCCTATGAAATACAGACATATATTTTATGAAATGATATGAAACCCATTGGTTTGTGAATGCCTATTTAAAACCATATAGTACAGCATTTTCTTCATTGCCTTCCTGGTGTAGATCTGACTGAAACTGTACACATATTGGAATTATATTCTAATACATTATTGTGGCAATGTCTTTTATACTATCTATGAAACTAGCTAAATTGAGGTCACAAAGTAAAAAAGCCAAGGGCAATTTCCCACAGACTTTTATACAACTTTTTGTAACCACTGGTATCGCCCCCTGTTGGCCATGAAAAAAAGCAGGTTTAAGGTGCTTCAGCATTGGAATCCACTTTAGATCCAGAATCTATATCTTTTATATAGATTATGTCAGACAGATACCAGATACAAGTTTATGTTTACTAGAAGGTTTTTGCAGCCAGCCTCAAGTGGCTGTCTATGGACCTGCAGATTTGGCAGTTCTGCCCCTCCATCCCTTTATATTCACTCTGATCTGATCATGTAAAGGCAATGCTTAAGCCAGATATACTTGTGTAATGCTCAAGTAACCATATATACAGAGATCCACTGAGTTACAGTGAGTTAGTCTGAGGCAGTCCCAAACAACTGCTTTTAAATGCTTCTCTCATCTAAAAAGTTCTACTTCTGAATAGCTCTCTATTCAGATAAAAAGATAACTTATTTTAAATAAGCCTAACATTCAATGTTAAATTTATGTTTTATATAGTTCATTTGAAGATATAGTAAAACAAAAAGAAATAAAACAAGTGCATAAAAATACTGCACAACCCCTGTGTATGCTCGAGTTGTTTTGTTGTGATTGCCACAGCAGAGGCGCCTAGCTATCAGAGAAAGGGAGGGAGACATACAGAGAGGTGGCTACATTCGGTGAGATGCTTCTATTTCTGAATTCCCAGCCCACACTCATTAAAAAAAACAGAGCAAGCGAAAACAGATGCTGGACTGATTCATGTAAATTCATGATGAGTTGTCAAAGCCAAACATTTTGGTATTCAGCTAAAGGGGGTCACAAGATAGAACACCTCAAAATGGAAAGCTGTCCAGGCAAATGTAATGACTGGCATCAGCCATGGCGTGCATTAGCAGCTGCCAGCTTCATGTGCCCTGTCACTTATTTGTACAATTTAAAGAAAGACTTTGACTGAAATGAGATAACTTTAGCACCTTATAGTGATTAGCAGCTAGCTAAAGGCTAACTTGCTACCTTTTGACACTGGATTTAGCTATCTGTAGATTTTTTAACACAGGAAGTTTGCAAATGGTCACTATGAAATCAGAAGCCTGGAAATTTACATGGTAACCAATAATAACCATTTCAAAGAATTAATGTGTGATTCTAGAGTTTTTAATAACATTTATTTGTTACGTCATAACTCCTGCAGTGGTACCATCTGACTTTTCTAATATTGTCAATTTAAACAGACTTTTATATGATACCTTTAATCATTTGGGGGTTTGATACCAAGAGCATACATATAAATTTTAAATAAAACAAAGATGTTTATAATAACTTAATATTTCCCTAGAAAGGGCCTCTGGATGATACAATATCCTATTCACTAATATTATGTTTATTAACTGGTTGCTTACCTTACACATTTCAACGACTTTAAAACTATTGGTATGTACAGATTTTGAATTTTTACATAAATTATTTATTAGCATAAAAGAACAAAATGCACATCATGCTTGCGCCTTCCTGAATTCCTATTATTGTCTTTTTCTCATTTATAATTTTAAGATCATCAAACAAATTTTAATATTAGACAAAGATGACCAATGTAAATAAATACACAATGCAGTTTTTAAAACGTGATTTCATTTGTTAAGCTGCCTTTCAAAGTGAAAGAGGCTAAACACATCAAAATGCAACACATCACCCATCATCAGACAACATGACAGTTATAGACCTGCAGTATATTTGGTTGTGGTTTATATATAATGCAAACTAATTGTCATAAAAAAACATAAGAATCTATTCTGGTAAGTACAAATACTTTTGATTTAGGATAGCTGGGCTCCTTATATTGTGTGGTAGTGTTATACATTAGTTTAACACTGTGTATTTTATGGAGGTGAGTTTGAACTTTGTCAAGTACCAATAATTTACGCTACTCATTCATGTCCCGTTAAAAAACATCAGTTGCATGGTTTTTAGTCTTATCTGCTATGTACACTGATTTCTCAGGATTCTCAGAATAAATCTCTAAATTCTTTTTGATTTACATCTTTGCTCCTGAAAGGCTCAGCAGGGACTTTTTTTAAGGTCAAAAAACATTTTTGTATCAACACTTTGTCTTTGTATTATTGTCAGTTAAACATAGGCTTCAGATGGGTAGTAATTCATTGCATTCTGTTTTTCTTGTCAATCATTTTTGAAGCTCTGATGCTTTAATTTTAGTTTTTCTATCTCATAATCTGCCTGTGAATGGTTTGCTGCCTCGGAGTTTGAGTGTATTTTAAAATTAAACACAATTCAGCTGCTTTTTATTCCAACCTTTGAAAATAACATGCAGGTTGTTAAGTCTCTTTTTACACCACAGTGTCAGTCAACAAATGTACCCACTTCTCCAAGTTAACAGCTAAGTGTTGTACTAAGAACCACATAAAGCCATAAAGGATGCCCTCCTAAAAAAAGTAAATGAAGCATTAGCTGTCACACTGTGTACTTTCAGTATTGGTGAGAGGTCAATGACCCTGATATTTTTAACAGTGTTGAGGACAGCAGAGCTCTTTTACTGTCTCTGAGGCCATTTGTGTAGCACTAACACACCCATCCACACAAACAATGGGCTGCGTCAAACACTCACCAGTAGCATTTCTTGTCTAAGGCCATTAGCAGCAGCTCTGGACTAGAGCAGCAGAGTCTGAGATCTCATCTAATGGCTTATTTGTGTAGAGATCCACACAGAAGACCTAAGGGAAACTGGCCCATTGGATATATCACATCCTCACACACGGTTATACACACATATGTAGCTGAAGCCTATGCATAATATGTAAGCAATGAGTATTCACACATTCGCACAAAATGTATGTTTCAACAAATAAAACTAAACACATCTGACAAGTTGGCTTTCACACTCACACACATGCACACACACACACGTGGCTTTCACACATGCAGACATGTGCAAGTGTGTGTGTGTTTTGACACACACACACTTGCTGGTTTCCTGTCCACTTTAGTTTACGGCTTTTCGAAAGTGTTGGACTGACCCCCTGACCACTCAGAGCATTAATAATTCAGCAGCTTGAGCTCTTCGGCCCAGACTGTAAGCTCTCTCTCTCTCTCTCTCTCTCTCTCGCTCTGTCTCTCTCTCCCACTCACACACACACACACATACACACACACACAGTTCAGACGTTACTGAGTAGAAAGTAAAGTAAATGCAGAAAGTTGAAAGCTCGGTTGCTTCCACTTTGTCACATGAATGAGTAACTAGATAACAGACATGCACACTGAAGGGGCTGCTCTCATGAAGTGAGGTAAGTGTGTTCCCAAGCCAGCTTTGGAGTTTATATCTCTGGATTTTCAGTCTCACAGGGCTGGCTCAGGTTAAAACATTTCTCCATGGTAGTGTGCACTTTCATTCTGCTCCCGGGCAGGTTCATTTCACATCAAAGAGGACCAGATCAAAATCATAAAACCAGCTCTCAGATAAAAAGGCTCACTTTGACAGAGTCCAACCAATTAATTATATAGCATGATTTCCATGGGATTTCTGTGAGGAACAAATTTGCGGTTTATGCATTTTTCACATTTTGCACTTGTCATAGCAGTATTTAAAAGAGAATTTACAAAACAAAAGTTCACTGGCGCCTAATTCGTCTTCATCTTTGAAGTTATAAACTGCTCCACATAACCAAACATGACACAATGAGTATTTCACAAGATTTTTAGACACTCACCGTGTCCGCCTGCCCACCCAGCAGGGTGACAACAATACCCCATTGGCCTTTTAATGGCTTTAATGGGGTAAAAAAGGAAAAAAAACATGTTGAAGATCTGACTCTGGCTGCTGGGGTCAGCATGCTGTCTGTGCAGATGGTTGGAAAGAGCCGATTTTGTGTTAGCAGCAGTGGAGTTTCTGTCTTGGATGCAGTTTGCACTTCAGTTCAATATAGCACCAAATCACAACACATTTTATATTGTATGGTAAAGTCCCTACAGTAATGCATTACAGAAACATGTAAATGTGATTGTTGGACCATGCCTATTAGTCGGAAAATTATGACTTGCACCTTTCTGTTTTGCACTTGGTTTTGCTTTTACCTGCTGGAATGGATTAGGCACTAAAAACTACTTGATTACCATAACAAAGATATTGTGGTTTGGATTGAAAAACCTCACCTTGCACTCATTACCATATGGTTTTATGTTCAACGTGTTGGGAGTGACAGCCCTGTCTCATGCAGAACTGAAGGACAGAGGATTTAACAAATGGGACTGAGAGCAACCTCTTGAATCTGAGGCTAGTTGACTAACTGACTTGACTCATTATATAGATATGTGTCAGGTGAGCCACCCCCATTTAATTTTGAAGGGCATTTCCACATGTAGTTCTTGATTTCTCAGGCGCAGAGGCTTCCACTTGGACAAATCTGAAAAATCTCCCTATTTAGAAAAACTGCCACAACTTTCAAAGCACATTAAGGTCTGCCAATTAACCCAACAGTCATAGCAAACTTGGATGCAAACCATCCTGGCTTATAATGCACATTTACTGAGTGTGTCAATCCAGTCTTTGGAAGTTTCTAGACTTTCGTTCCCTTTGGTCTTTAACTAAAACTCTCTTTCTGTGTTGTGGTTCAGTGGGTCGGACAAGGAGCGACGGTGAGTGGAAGCCAAGGAGGATCCACCAATTCCCTGAAGACGCCACCATCACCATAACCACACACACACACCAGTATACTCACACCAACACACACAGACGCACACAGATATAGAGCCTCAGGGTGGTAGAACAACGGGCCAACAGACAGTCCTACTTAATGTTAAAACATACAGTACAAAGAGTGGCTAAGAAGTGGCTGCAGCAGTGGGCTAACATCAGCTATAAGCCAATATTCAAACTGTGTGTCATTAGATTGAACTAGGTGTTAGTGTGCTAAGGCTGGAGCAAAGTCTAATTCCCACTTCCTCTTACTTCCTCTTGTGTCTTCACAACCAAATAAACACTTAACTACATTCCAACTAAACTAGTACGGTACTTTTGTCATATTGAGCTGTTACTGACAGTATTAACAGATTATCTAACAGATTCAGCTTATGCCTCTTTTTTGTTTATAGGAAAATTGCAGTTTGTGGACCAAAATATTATATTTTTAGGTGAATATGCACAGCTGTGACTGTTGATTTGTGCAAGTGATCAGCTATCGTAGGCAACATATTTGCTCAGTAGTAGGATTTAGAAAGGCGAGTTGCAGAATTAGAAAGCATCACTGTTCAGATCAACACATTTCAGCTCTTTTAAAAGTTTTATTTGTTGTGTGCGTTTGGTTATATCGTGTGTTGCCTCTATCAGCGGCAGCTGGAGTGGACACGAACAGAGGAGATTCAAATGCAAACCTCAGTTTTACTTCACTTGGTGAAGACGATTTCCTGTTAAGAAGTAAAATGGAAGAGGAGCTGATTTGATCGAAGAATGTGTAAAATGTCAGAATGAACATTTTTAGTGCATGTTAAATTGGCATCCTTTTTTAACAGGGTGTGGTCATAATTAAGGAAACACAAGTTGTCATCAGTGGAAAAAGGGCAGTCCACTCATCTCACCTAAAGTAAATACATAATGATCATCATTACTTACTAATGTTATTTGGCTTTACAAGAATTTACAATTACAATTTCAGCACAAACATTAATAACATGAAATAAAAGTTTTACATTAAACTGTATGACTTATGGTTGACACTGTACTGTACTTAGTGTCTCGTCTGTTATGGTTACTCTTGGAAAATGTTTTACACTTTTGCAGATAAATGCTGACTGAAGGTTTTGACTGTTTTTAAAGCTGTTGCAGTGGAAACAGCTGTGCGCTTCTGCTGGAAACAAGGCTGATGAGCCATGAAAACAAAACATAAACAGAAATCCGTAGACTGTAAGATCTAAAGAAGTTCCACAGAGCAAAAGGGGGTTGTAAACTTCAGTTGTTATTTTCAGTAGCTAAGGCAGGGGTCCCCAACTCCAGGCCTCGAGGGCCGGTGTCCTGCAGGTTTTAGATGTGTCCGTGATCCAACACAGCTGATTCAAATGGCTAAATTACCTCCTCAACATGTCTTGCAGTTCTCCAGGGGCCTGGTAATGAACTAATCGTGTGATTCAGGTGCGTAGACCCAGGGTGAGATCTAAAACCTGCAGGACACCGGCCCTCGAGGCCTGGAGTTGGGGACCCCTGAGCTAAGGAGATACATGTTCCATGTTGCAAGATTACATGTAAATGTAAAGATATACATTCGTGCAGCTTTTAATCTTGCAAATTCCTTTTACAATTCACAGTTAATCAAAGTATATGCAACCGATTGACATTCACTGTGGATGTTACAGACCTGTGGTCTAGGGAAAAGAGCCAGTTGAATGAAAAGGGTCTTTTACAGGAGGCATTACTGCCAACATGAGCTCACTTTGATTCAACATGCCGAATGAGGCGATCTAAATACTCTGAATAAACAGCTGGCTTGTTGTAGTTTGTCTGATTATGTGACTGCTCATGTTTTTCTGCCCCCTGTAGTGATGTCACCATGTTCCCAGATGCTACAAAAAATATAACCCATGTTGTAACAAATCAGTTATCCTTAGGGACTACACAGTGACTGCAGATGTTATTGTGCAACCCCCTTTGGGACTCCTTTGTGCCTTTTTGATGTGCTTTGCCAGTTTGCCATTCAGTGTTCCAATTTAGAGAGGTGTTTAGAAGACAATGAAGGTGGTAACTCTTAATAATTTGTGAGAAGTGAGGAGCTTTTGCAATTAAGGGGTCCTATAATGTTTGTTTTGTTTTCTGTTATATACAGATTTACAATAGGAGATGTTTATAATAAAGATGGCCAACATTTAAAATAGTAATCCCTGTGTGCCAAAAGATGTATCTGTTCTTAGATCTGTATGATGTCAGACAGAGGGCATCTCCATAATGTGGTCATTTTAGCACACAGCTCTGACAGCTCAAGTCATGAGGGGCAGCCAATCAGAAGAAATCTGGCTGAAAGGGAGGAGCTAAAAAGGCTTGTTTCAGACAATGCATGCATTAAAACTTTGATTCATGCAAAGCTACTTTAGTAAAGTCTGATAAAATAAAACAAAGCTGGAAATGAGCATGACAGGTCCCATTTAAGTTAATTGAATGATTCCACAGTGAAGCTGCCCTGTCCCACTGTAATGACACTCAATGTTGCTTTTCTTTAACTGGAACCATACTCTGTGATAGTAATTTAATAAGCCAGTGTTTGTTCGTTTTCTAACAAAAATCTGTTTAAATTCAGATTAATACCAGTATTGTTTATGGCTCGGTATTGGACACTGTCACGAATAACAGTTTCTTCTGTGTTTGTAGGTACCATGCATGCATCATTTTTTTCAGAGTCATTTTTAATAAATATCTTTTTTGTTGTGAGATACTAATCATATTGTAAACACAAGATGTATTATGAACCCAAGGCAGAGTGTGTACATTGTCCATTCAGATGTTATTAATAAATATTTCTATATATAGCATGGATTGATTTATGGGGAGTGTGAGATGCAGCGAGAAGATGCTTCAGAGAGAGAATGAATGAGACAGATATAAACACGTGTCTCCCCCTCAGGCCTTCTGCTA
This sequence comes from Oreochromis niloticus, assembly GCF_001858045.2. NCBI lineage: Eukaryota > Metazoa > Chordata > Actinopteri > Cichliformes > Cichlidae > Oreochromis > Oreochromis niloticus. The sequence goes on from NC_031972.2 coordinate 5,952,314, forward strand.
ACACCTGTGTTGTGAGCTCTCCCAACAGAGTGCTGTGATTGAAAGACCTATGAAAACCTTGTGACAGACACACTTTCTCTTACACACACCCTCAGTGTTGCATTTGCTGCACTAGGACCTCACGCCCACTCAAATGTCGACATTTAAAATATCAACATGTCTGGGTCTGGTGTTCCTCCTCTGAATATTTTTCCAATTAGCAAGAATTTGGACACATTAAACGATAGGATATCAAAGCTCTGATTTAATGTTTTTTAAGACAAACTGCAAAGGGAACATTTACATATAATTTCAGAGCAGCTAGACCAAACAATGATTAAACAGGCCCCATGAGCACTGGAGCCATGTTTTCATCTGACAAAGTCAAATATTCCAATTTTCATCAGCTAATCGTTTTTTGTTTTTTTTTTGCCCAGATATCTCACAATGCTTTTAATCACTACGCTGTTTCATTTAGGATAGTGAATTAGCTTAAAAGTGTTTTTTATTAATTTACTTTTCAAAATAAGCTCTGGTAAAACTAGTCTATGCGTGTAGGACACGTTGTGTCGACATCTGTTCTCAGTCATTAGTTGTTCTTTAAAAAAATACAAATGCATTTAAATCCCTATTGCAATGATCTGATCTGTATTTCTCACTCAGTAAGCGGTTTGATGCTGCCTCGGTTGTGTGTGGAAATAACGTTGTTATCCATCTGCTTAAGGTTCAGTTTTGTCTGTTGTAACATGAGCAGTTTTGACTGGGGAGATGACGTCCAGGTTCCAACTACATTTGTTGGAGTTATTGCAAGGTGCTTCCGCCAGCAGTTACTGTCAGCACAAAAAGTTACTTCAGGCTATTGTAATTTATGAACAAATTATTCGTCTTGTGCATTTGTTAACGTGGCAATATTTGCCACAGCAGCTTAATGCCTGTCTATCATGAAAATATAATGATCCCTAAACCCTGCGTAGTGATTACATAGTCACTCACATGCTCAAACTTTCGTTCGGTCTCCTCTGCCACTCCTGGATTCATGTGCAGGTGTTTCATTTCTAGTTATCCTAGCAACTGCAGAACAATCTGGCAGCTACGGTCATTATTAAGATTCTCTTGGTGGCAGTGACATTCTCCAAAATGGAAACAGTTTTCCACATTAACCCAAGATGAGTTTTTGAGGGTGGAGGAAGTTGTCAGTGTCTTCCTACAATACCAGGAAACTGTATTTAATTTTATTGAAGCCTAAATCAAAACTTTACCACAGAATTTTGTAACATGGGCACTTGAAAGTGGCTTCCTGGAGGTTAAAGTATAAGTCTGTTATAGCCAAGGCACACAGCATTTAAAGGACACTTTAATATCATCTAAACTGGTGGAGTTGCATCCTGTATGTCGTCTTTCTCAGACTCTATCGTTTCATTCTTTTGCAACTATTTCTGTCACTTCAGAAGCCCCTGACCGCTTAAAAAAATATAAAAGAAAAAATTGTCCACAAAGTGTGTAATATTACCCCCTGTTGGAACTATTTTTATATGTTGTTTACAAGAAACCATGGCTGTGTCCAATGGTAAAATTCAATTTTGTTCTTCAGAGAAGAAAATTCACATAACAACACAGGGAGTCTCTCCTTAGATCAGCCTGAAGGTAGTTTATTTTAAGCATTTGGGGAAAAACACGGCTAATTTTGCTCCTTTTCTGGCGAGGCTCTCAAAAGTTTCTAATCAATTTAGAACTGTAACTGGAGTCGAGAGAAACTCAAACAGACGTACATCTCATTAGTGTGCCAGTCAAGTTTATTGTGATGCTTCTCACGCTCAGATCATTACTGCCGTGATTTGATTTCCCCCTCCTCTTTTTTTTTAACTTAATCTGCCGGTGTTACAGAAGCCCCTGCATAATTAAAAAAGAAATAACACGCAATAGTTCTATCATCTATTTATGATTACGTCACCTGAAGCCACTTTATGTTTCAAATAATTTGACTGTAACTAAGACTTTTCATGACATAGTTGTGCAGTAAAGGATGTCATTTGCTGTGGGACCTGATCGATCTTGTCTCTGTGTGTCAGGGATAATTATTAATTCTAAATAATTAATGTAGTAATTGCCATTTTTTACCAACTCTCTGACTGTGGAGACCCTTAAATCAATCCTCCTGCGGTGTAATGGCTAAACAATTTACTACACTCTGTTATAATGTACAAAACCCCCAAACATTCACTGGCACAAATTATGAATCACTTTCTCTGGCAACTAAGTATTGCATTACATTTGAGAAAACGAGTAATGTGTAATAATTACAAAGAAGATGAAGATGAAGACTCAGATTGCACTGAGACAGAGACAGGGTTTCCTGCAGAACCCACTGCAAAAGCAAATCCCTACTCAATTTTAATTAGTTTGCCTTAATTAACCCTTATGCGTCCCTCGTGAAAAAAGGGACACGCATAAGGGTTAATCGTGTACAGTAGTTTATAGAAGGACTTTTGCTTACATTGAGTTATCTGTTTTTTCTGCCTTTGTGTTGATGTGTGCATATTTATTATTGCTATTATGTGCTTAATTTTTCTGAGGGCAGAATAAGTGTGCAATGCAAGCATCTAATGGGACTGTTAACGTTTAACCTCAGTTCCTTAAATTAGCAGTGCTGTGATCAATGACTCCTGGTCAATGTTTGTGTTCAGGGATATTAAAATGTTAATTAAATCTGTGTTCCTGTAAGTGTGTGGGGCACAAGAATGTGACAAAAATGTATCTGAGTCGCACAAAATCTCAATATTGTGTACGAATGTCTACTAATTTAGATCACTCACATTTTCTTAGCATATTTATCATAAAATGTGCTAAAATAAGAATGCAAGCGTGTCACTTGCGGGTATACCATGACATTTCCATGTGGTTTTTCACATGTAATAACAAGTTAGTATATACAGTACTATTCACTTCCTAAGTTGTCATTTGTTTTTGTGATTGAATGAGATTGCATAATTTTAAATATCTGTAGTTAAGCATACAGTTTCTTAACTTTTTTTTGTTGGCGATTTCTTTTATAGTCTAAAACAGTGTGTTACGTATGTTTACGTTCAAAAACATAAAGGATATTTTTTCACTGTTGAAAAAGATGTGGTGAAGAGGCACTCTTTGCCAAATTGCTGAAGCAAAATGAGAAGAAAACATTTCAACAAAATGAGTTATTAAGCCAATCAACCAGATTTCCCTGGTTGTCTTGCTGTTGAGAGTTTGACAATGAAGAGCGGACAGAAACACAGCAGAAAGACAAGAGATGGCTGATTCAACAGCGAGACTATAAAGCAGCAACGGTGTGGAGTGATGTCTGGGATAATATTCTGTTTGAGGCTTCCTGTGTTACACGTTCAATGGGATGACACTTCAATTTCGGAGCGTACAAAGGCACCAGGGGAGCCAGAAAGATTCTCAACTGTGAGAGAGATGAAACCACAAAGACAAAATGCTGACACAGCATTTATGCTGATCATGACAACATCATCAACCATTTGGATTTACAATTTCAAGACGCAGATCATTCATTACTATCAAATCTGGGGCCCATTTCAAAATAAAGGCGCATTAGTGAAGATAAAGTGCTTCTTGGATGTAATTCAACTTATCAACAGGCACTAGAAATGATCCAATAGCACGGCACCTTCAGGCTGCATATGGTGCCAATTTGTCTGCTTAATTTATCCCTGTTGGGTTCTTGAAGGCAATTTGTAGAAAGCGGCTGCAAAGCACTTTCTGAGAGGTATGTGTTGCTCTGTGGATATTTTGCACTCTGGTGATCGCTCCTGATGTTGTGATGGCTGCGATGGGTGCATAAGTGCAAGATGAGTCTTATGAAAACATGTCTCACCGTAGGTTGGGCACCACTGGCATGCTGTCTGCAGTCACACTGAATTTTCTTTCATACTCTGTTGCTTCAGGAAACAGGGACTACATTCAGACAGCCAACCGTTACTGTTGCTGCTTTCATTGTTTTTTTGATTGTTTTTTTTAAATTACAAACAAGCAAACTGTTGTTGTTCTGGGTTTTATTACCCAGGGACTTTGAGGGGCTTTTGGACTTTGTGATTCTTGGTATTTCTTTGGGTAAATATTCATGTGTCTTTTTTCCCATGTGTATTAGCTCTCTCCTTGGTCCTTGTTTTTTTTTAAATATTATATTTAGTGTTTCATACCTTTGTGTAAAGTTTCCACCAGTGATGGTCCCCATGTTTGGTTATTTCCTGTTTTATTTTGGTAACCAGCATCTAGTGTGTTTGATGTTTAGTTTAATTCCTGTGTTCATTTTTTATTTTTTGCATGACTAGGTTCAGCTGTCTTCCCCTACTGTTTTCCCACATCCTTGTGTATTTATTGTCTTTGTTTCCCCTCGCCCTTTATCGAGTCGTCCCACTAGCATTGCTGTATCCATTGATTTTCCCTGTGCTTCCCATGCTTTATAGATTTGTTGTTACCTGTTTCTCTACCACCTGTACTTGTTCTTTTCTTAATAAATAAACACTTCGTCATCTACTGCATCCTGTATTTAGGTCATCAATCTTCCACCACGCAGCATAAACTGGTACAAATTCTTTTCCTTTTTTTCTTGGGGGCAGCAGACACAACCTGTGAGCACAACACTGACATATGAAGTCTATAGAGCAAATAGTTGCTTATTTATGCAAGTAATTTGTAGTCATGTTTGTCTTTTATTTTGGTGGACATCAGTTCCACCAACAAAATGCTGTAATACTGTGCCTATACCATCAAGTATGAGGCGAGTGAACATGCTGCCACATGGTGTGAGATGGTAGCTGCACACAAAGTTGTCTTCCTTTAATCGGCTCATCCAGCACACACACATGTCGACTGCAATGCTAGGGCTAATTCACAAACAGTGTATATAAAACATGGACGTAGTTTCCAGGTCTAAAAAGTGAATTCAACACTAAAGTGCATTAAAACTCTGTTCTTTTTAATCTATATGTATATACAGTATGCATGTATTGCTATTAGCCTTTGAAAATCACCTTTGCCAGGGTACATCTGGTGAAGCTCCTCTGTTGAAAAGCGTAGCACTGCAATATTTTTCTGCTGTTTCCTTGACACCTGGCCTTGCCTCTTTCAAAAAAAAGCCTGTGAAGATTTTACCATCAATAGCGAGTAACCTTGGCTACACAGTTACATTTACATTTTACTGTAATATGCCTTTCATCATCATGACTTTAGTCATTGGCCTTTGTGGTTCTGCTAATTCCACTGACATTCAATATGATCTTGCTCGAATGAATGAATTTTCTGTATTATAAAAGATAAATTGAACACTGCGTTTTCCAACTTTTTCTACTGAAATACTAAAGTGTTGTGCTTATAGTGCTGTGATTGAATGTTGTCTTGTTTTGAGCACAGATAAAACACCTTGGAGGGGGAAAAAAAGAAAAGAAAAACAAACATTTTATATCTTACACAACAGTATTACATCAGTTGTGAGAGGAAAACAATGAAACATAACTAATAGTACTTACATGCAGTTCAGTTTTATCTTCATAGCACCAGGCAGAATAATAGACACCTCAAGGCACGTTATATTTTAAGGTAAAGATTTACAACATTAGAGTGAGAACCTCAATAAGAAAGGAGAATTCAATTTTAGCAGGAGGAGACCTCTGGCAGAGCCAGCCTCAGGCTCTCTCACAGTAGAGAACAGATGAGAAAACAACAAACACGGCATAACTAAAGGACAAATTGCAATGCTGGCGTTAAAGACAGAGCGAGTGGAGAAGAGCTTAATTCCTTTATGGGATGTCCCTGAGTAGCTTGAGCAGCCTATAGTAGTATAAGTTCAATGAGATAACCCTGATCCACTATAAACTTGATCAAAAAAGGGAAAATTAAAGTCTAATCTTAAAGTTCAGATTCCAAGCTGGGACTGGTCCCAGTTTGGGGGTGGGTTCCCTCTGGGTACTGCAGCTTCCTCACACAGACCAAAGACATGCACTCAGTGGAGTTAGCTGGTGATTCTAAATTGCCCGTAGGTGTGAATGTTTGTCTGTCTCTCTGTTAGCCCTGTGACTGCTGGGATAGGTTTCAGCCCAAACTAACTTTTGATTTTGCTCAGTGAGTACAGTTGACAGATTTAAAGAATAGATCACAATGAATGTATTATCCATTTGTATGAATGCAAACAAAAACCCTTTCAAGTAAGATGCTAGCAGAACTGAAATGGCAATGCCATAGAAGAAGCAAAGCAGGAGATAATCCTGGGGGTGTATGGCCCAGGCTGAAGTGCAATTTTGGTTTGAAGACAGCTGCAGTCATTTCAGGACAATTTATTTTTCAGAATACTACAATACCACATGTATTTCCTGTGCAGCTTTTAAATAATTTCCTCACTTCTGGCATCAGATGGCTGCTATGTGCTTTTGACCATAGCTAGCACTGTATGATAAGACAAGATAAGATTAGATAAGATAAGATAAGATAAGATAAGATAAGATAAGATAAGATAAGATAAACCTTTATTAGTCCCACACATGGGAAATGTTTGAGTCTCAGCAGAAAGTACAAGTTTAAGAGCAGTAAAAGTTAAGAAAAAGCACAATAGGATAGGATAAGATCAAATAGAATAACATACTATACAACAAGAATAAAATACTTTATACAATAGAATAAAGTACTATACAAAATAGAATAAAAATGCTCTGTTATAGTAGGGAAAATGGTATGCACTTGGTAATATTGCACATCAGGTAGACAGTTACAGTTGTGTATGGGATGTGTGTGTGTGTTTGTCTGCACATGTGTGGCCATCTGCAGAGACCATGTTGTAGAGTCTGACAGCAGTTGGGAGGAAAGACCTGCAGAGTCTCTCCGTCCCACATCGTTGGTGCCGCAGCCTCAGTGCTGTCAGAGTCTCCTGCATGGGCTGGGAGATGTTGTCTAACAGGGATGAGAGCTTAGCCGCCATTCTCCTGTCACTCACCACCTCCACTGGGTCCAGAGGGCATCCTAGAACAGAGCTGAGCCTCCGGATCAGCCTGTCCAGTCTCTTCCTGTCCCCAGCAGAGATGCTGCCGCCCCAGCAGACCACACAGTAAAAGATGGCTTAGGCCACCAAAGAGTCATAGAAGGTCTTCACTCCAAAAGACCTGAGTCTCCACAGCAGGTACAGCCTGCTCTGCCCTTTTCTGTAGAGAGCATCTGAATTGTGAGTCCAGTCCAGTTTATTGTTCACATGAACACCAAGGTACCTGTAGCTATCTAAGGTACCTGTAGTCAGGGGTGTATAGATGGATTGCTACTACACAGTCAACAGAACATACCAACAGGATAAAACACCACAACTTGTGGTCATTCTCAAACTTATATATACAGTATAATATAAAATAACTATTGGCTGCATAAATATAAAGACATTTGGATATCTACCAAAAAAAGCTGATTGCATAGAGTCACTACAAAGGCAAAACATTCCAAGTGCTCACAATCACCATTTCCTTCTTTTGTAAGCTGTTAACATTTAATTCAAACGTTGCCTGAGGAAAACCTCAAAAGCCACCAACATTAACAGTGCTGCTGTTTAGACCATGTCTCCAATGAATACTAATTTGGCTTTAACGGATCAGGTAAGATTCAATAATGTCTAGAAACACACAAACACCCTCTTTTTGCTCTTTGCTTAGGGAGATCTCTGCTCTTCAACCCGGCTGATCTGATCTTTTATAGTGATATTTAAACATTTGTAACCTCAACTAAAAATTTGCTTTAAATTGTAACATCTTTAGAAATTTGGAGGTACTCATCACAAATGCTGTCAGAGTTGTTCATCCTGCTTATGCAGACATGTAGGTGTCGAGCTATGGCTTAATTTGAATACACTCCCACACTCTGTTGCTTTGTGCCGTTTATCTCCCCATTCCCATTTTAACAGATCACTAAGGATACCACATTCAACCTGAAAGGCCCATTTAATTCATTCAGCCAAACATTTACAGGCGGGCTGAAGCAAACCAAAATCAGATGAACTTGCACAATCAACCTTTAATTGCCTAAGAGGATTTCATACTCAACTTTATAATCATTCACTGCACATAAAACATGGGCTAAGAATAAATACCGGATTTCATGATATTAGTTTGTGTATTTCTGCAAGTTTGGGTTTGTGTGTGGCATGTATGTAGCCATTCTTAGTTGATCCTCAATGCTATGTAACTGTTCATGGTCATCTTGGTTGCTTGAATAAGGCTTATAGCTGTAAACAAGCAAAACCAGAACATAACTGTCCTTTTTTTAAGGTGCTGTTAGGGAGCGACTAAATGAACGAATGCTGCCTATTCTGATCGAGAACTCATTACCAGAGGATGGGGTAAACGTTGCTCCATTTTTACCATCTCATTAAATAGAGACTGCATGCATGTGTTTGATCTGTGGAAGAACACGGGTGGAAGAAGAGAGGTAAAGGGGGTTGGGAGGCAGTTCCGGGATCATCCCACCAGTAAGAAGCACTTAGTTGAAAGAGCAGCAAATGAGGTCACTTGTCTGCAACCACATCATCACCGATGGGATTCAAACAAGCATCAGCTGTGCTACACACATGTGCACACACGCACACATACTGTAATTGCTCAGGCATGCTAATGGCACCACTATGGAGATCTATTATATTCTTCCTGTCACTGAACATTGAGTTACTAACTTGTTTGCGATCTCTGGGTGGAAACACATGCAGAAACCTGAGCTAATGCCCTCTTAGTGTGGAGTAACAGAAAGTGGTGCTAAACATGAAACCTGGCTACAATGAAAGATGTGCATTTCAGGGTACAATGTCAGCAATACATTACTACCTTCTTGGGGTAAAAGAGAGATTTTTTTTGCCCCAGTTAATCCTGAGATGCTGCTTGTGACCAATACTGTAGGTTACACATTAATTTAAATGAGAAGAAAATCACAGAGTGCATAAAGGTTCCAAACTTACCAATGTTTTTTTAATATGTTTCTCACATTTTGGATGAGAATCTAATATAAGACCAAGAGAAAAAGCAAACTGACACATTTGCCATGTCTCCCATTGAACTTGAATCGCCAGTTCATGGGTCCAAATCGGAGGAACCTCAGAGCTGTGAGAATGCAGTTTAACCAAACCCAAATCTTAAAACACAAAAAAATTTTAATCAGCCTTTTCTTAAAATTTCACACGTGACTTGAATGACTGATAAACAGGAAAGTTGGGTTACTACCACTGGGTGTTGTGTCTTCAGTCGGCTCTTTCCAAGTACCACCTGTGTTTCCTTGTTCACATGTGCTCTTTATGGCTGCTTTTACTTCCTGTCTGTGTCTGTTTCCTACACATGTCCCTCCTTGCCCTCATTGGTTGCATCTGTGTTGTATTTGCTCCGAGTCATGTGCGCCTTTTGTTAGTTTTCAGTCTGTCTGTTTACCTACCCTATCTGATCTCCAGCTGTGTCATGTCTTATTTGCAGTCCACTTCTCCTCGTCTTAGTTCACAACACAGTTGTATGCAGTCAAGTCCTCTTCCTGAATATTTGCATGCAAAACATTTCAGTTTTGTCCCTTTCTAGCGTCACTTTCAGTCCATGGCAATAACATATTGATTCATCCATTTCTATTCAGCAATAGACATCACATAAATCTTTTCGAATGAATTTTCAAGCACATCAAAGGTTCAAAGATGCATGTCTGTTATTTTTAGAACCTGAAATGAAAAGCAGAGAGATTCGATTGACTTCTGTAGATGAGATCATGCATATTTCACATCTGCTGGCAAATCAGATCTCTAGACTTTGAGCTCCTGGTGTCTTTCAGTTGTCCGCCAATGCTAGTAAACTGGATAAAGCAGAGCCCAGAGGGACGGCAGATTGATGACAGAAGGGGCCCCTGAATAAAACAGAGGTTTCAAGAAATGCTTTCTAAGGTTCAGGGAGCCGCATACAGTATTTTTTATGTATGTTCTTTCTTTGGAGATCATGATTATGACCTCTATAGTGTTGTTACTAATTGATCATAAGTCTCAGCATCTGGCATCAGAAAATTCCCACGGCTACTGTATTTGCAATATTCAGCAAATTATTTAAGCTATGAAGTGGATTATCGTTGGGATTTTGTTTGTTTGTTTTGGGTTTTTGTTTGTTTATTTGTTTTAATTGGATGGTTTACTGTGAGTTCATATCAGGCATCACCAGCAAATGCATTTTTATTCAGTGAATTGGGATGCAGTTGCATCCTTGGTCCCAGGAGGGTGCATCCCAATGACTTTTTTGGCCCCTGCTCTGTCATTTCCTCTAGCACTACCATGAGGTTTACAATTATGTAATTCCATGGCATGAAAACGCAACAAAATATTTTTGTTATTAAATTTAGCACACTTTTTTTTTTTCATTTTCCTATAAAAATAAATTGTGGTCACTGTCCTGATATTTTACAATCTCTCACTGACTGTGAGTGGGTTAAACACGTCCACGGCTTACATAACAGGTAAACTCATGACAAAGATGTTACTCATTTTAATCAGGAAATGTCAACAGTCTAGCATCTAAACCAAGGTGGTGAACATCATCATTTTAAGCATCTGCACATTGGTGTTGGCCTTAGCTTAATTCAGGATTCTGCTTGTTTCTCCTGTTCCTCTCCCGGTTTTTTACATTTTATATCTTTAGATACAGTCATGTAAAAAGAAAGTTTTCAGCTTAACACATATTTCTTCCATAGGAATCAAGAAGGTAAGTAGTAGCCGGGGGCTGATATTCAAAATGCCCTTAACAATAACATAGTAGCACATGTTAGGTTTGAAATGTTGTTTCCAAAGAAACAACAAGACTTCTGGAACAATAAGCTTTGGACAGACGAGGCCGAGGTGGAGATGTTTGGATGCTGCTGTCCACCAACTGCCAAGCATGGTGGTGGAAGGGTGATAATCTGGGTTTATTTTGCAAACACAAGACCTGTGCACCTTGCGGTCATTGAGCCGACCACAAACTTCTCTGTTTACCAAAATATTCTAGAGTCAAATGTGAGGCCATGTGTGTGACAGATAAAGCTCGAACAATAATCCGAGTCAACAGAATGGCTGAAAAAGGAAAGAAGGAATCAAGGAGTTGCAATGACCCAGTCAAAGTCCAGACCTCAATCTGATTGAAAACCTTAAGCTATATGGACAAATGCCTGTAAACCTCAAGGAACTGAAGCAACCTTGTAAAGAAGCATGGGACAAAATTCCTCTACAATAATGAGAAGAACTGATAAAGTCATACAGAAAATTATTTAGTCATGTTATTACTGCTAATGTTGGCTCTACAAGCTACTGAATTATGGGATGTATTTATTTTTCCCAGGAGTGTGAAAGGTTTGTGAGTCTGAAATTCTGGCTTCACCATGTTATCATCTCAGGTAAAGTGTCATGACATAGTGTTTGTAAAACAGTGCCTACTTTTATTGAGTTTAAATGATTGCAGAAACTTCTTTGTATTCATATCTGCTGTGCAGTCTCTTGAGTAAAGCATTACCAAAGTGGCATATGGAAACAATGTATCTATTACTGGAACACCAAGTCATTAAAGTGCAGTCAGTTTATATCTTACTGTTAGAATGTTGCGCACTTGACCTGAAATCTTGAATAGATGCTTAAAATTTGAGTGTTGAATAAGCAGTTTCAGTTTGCATAACCTCAGATGTTTATATTCTAGTTTGTGTTCTATTTTCTTCTTTGCTGTGTCATCTTACTGTTGATGCTGCAGTGTCCCAGTTTTTTTCTTTCTTGTGGAAACCACATCAGTTTCTGCTTATCCTCTCAGTGAAAACAGTGAACCACACAGAAGCCACAACGACACGGGACACAAAGCAAGCACGGTTCGATTTATTCACATACTACCTGCTGCATGTCCGCGTGGCACTACGATGATGGGCACAGCAGATATGGTTCAAAAGTGGGACGAGAGTGGCAAAGAGATGGAAGCAAAAGAACAAAATGGTGTGGGTATTTTAGTGAAAATGTTCTACAGTATGTGATGTTGCTGTGAGTATAGGTACTTTTATAAAGGATAAGTGTGAAGTCCATGAAAAAAATCAAATGTATGCATCTTTTATTTTTATTAAAAATATTGTATTTTATTGCTAGTTTGCCCCTTAATTGCAGGCTCAGTGATTAGGTCTTGTAGTCTCCACTTGTCAAAGTGTCCTGCTTCCAAAGGATGGAGGTGCAGAAGGAACATTGCTTCCAATAAGGAATGAATGTGGCCTGAAATAATGTGCACGTGATACCCAAACATGAATCTCTACAACAGTAGACTTTTAACTTTGCAAGTTAGCAAAACTCTTAAGAAGTATCAGACACAGATACAAAATAAGACTCTGCCCCTTTAAATCTGCCTTCAAGAATTAACCATCACACGTTTATACAAATATTTAATTGGATTGTTCTAACACTGTTCCCTCTCACGCCCCCTTCCCTTGAGAGATGCTGACATCCGACGTCTCTTTTGAATGCTCCACAGCTGCTTTTGAAGGGTCTCCAATACTACAGTTCTGCTCACAGCAAGAAATCCATTGAGCATGTTCCCTGAACCATTAAAACTATTTAAAGATGTTCTAGCTCAGTTTGGAAAGGTGAACTTAAAAATCTCAACTCAAAAACAAACAGGTAGATAGCTAAAATTAACTCAACATTGGTTTTGAGAAAGGTCAGCCTCAGAAGGCAGAAAGCAATTATGGCAACTGATTGTTTATTGGCCCCAAATGTATTCTGCAGCAGGACAACGAGCCCAAATATACAGCCAAAGTCACTAAGAACTATCTTCAGCGTAAAGAATAAGAAGCACTGGAAGTGATGGTATGACCTCCACAGAGTCCTGATGTCAACATCATCGAGTGTGTCTGGGATTACATGAAGACACAGAAGGATGTGAGGAAGCCTACATCCACAGAAGATCTGCGGTTAGTTCTCCAAGACGTTTGGAGCAACCTACCAGCCGAGTTCCTTCAAAAACCGTGTGCAAGTAGAAGAACTGATGCTGTTTTGACGGCAAAGGGTGATCGATTTGATTTAGATTTCTCTTTTGTTCATTCACTGCATTTTGTTAATAATGAAAATAAATAATTAACACTTACATTTTTGAAAGCATTCACTGTTTACAGCATTTCCCCCCCCACACGTGCCTAAAGCCTTTGCACAGTACTGTATGTTCTCATGTTTCATGTGTACAACAACTTCGATCCCTACTTTCCAAATGTTGCAGCAGAACTCAAGACTTTCACGGCATCTACAGATTAGTCATTACAGAGGAGAGCAAGCAGCTGTCCTGGAGACATAACAGAGAACTGAGCCCTGCCATAGTTTTGACCTTCTTTTGACATTGCTTTTACCAAGAAGCTTGATTTGTGGTGATGTTTGTGTCTAGAACAGACTTTAGTGGGTGAGAACCCACTACACTGTCATACATATAATATGTTAAAGATTTTTGTTTTGAGCCATTTTATCCTTTTAGCTTACTAGACAGGACAGTGGAGGAGTCAGGAGAGAGGGACACTGACATTTGGGAAGTGGCTGAGGGTGGACTCAAACCTGGGCCTCTGCAGTGACCTTGTGTCATACTGGTTGCTTATTTAACACAGCCAGCTAAACTAGCACTCCTATTATTACATTTTTTTCACGAGTATTAGTATGCTTTATATTATGGCATATATAAATACACGTTTTTCATGTTTAAATTAGTCTTTCTACTTTGCCCATACAAACTATATGGGCAAAGTAGAAAGACTCTTGTGAGACTCTTGTGAGGCACACAGTGTTTGCTTCTGCTTTTTTTGCTCTTCTGCTTCAATATTTGACATATTTGTGCATTTAGAGACGTTTATTTACATTCCTTTGTTCTAACAAATTTGAGTTATTGTTGCTTTCCTACCAGCTTGAAGCAGTCTGGCAGTCTGGCATTGCCTTCTAACCTCTGACATCACTGGATCTTTTCCCTTTTTCAATCATTCTCTCTGAACTCCAGAGATGCTGGTGTGGGAAAATCCTAGTAGATCAGCAGTTTTTGAAATACCCAGAACAAGCCCTCCGGCACCAAAGTCGATTAAATCACCTTTCTTCCCCATTCTGATGCTCGGTTTGAACTTCAGCAGATGGTCTTGATCATGTCTACATGCTTAAATGGAACGAGTTTCTACCATTTGATTGGCTCACTAGATATTTGCTTGAAAGTGCAGTGAACCTGTGTATCTAAGTGGCTGGTGAATGTATTTATTGTATTTATTATGAGGCTTCATTAGAGCCTCTGTCTCTAATGAAGGAAAAAGGCAAACACACAAGCCTTGGTGAACAAATAAGTCACACTGCAGGTAGACAGTATGTAGTGTAAGCCTATTTGATTTAGAATATACATTGCACCTACATGCAGGACACCAGATTTTCTCAAGAATTCTACAGGAGGCATCATTTCATATGTTTACCCTTGCCCAGCCAATGCCCCTCTGCTTGTTGCTAAGAATTCAAAATAACAACATGAGTTTTGGGAGTTAAATTATTAAATATTGCAACAATGTTATCACTGCATCAGGACACCTATCCTCAGATGAACTTTTCAGGGTCCAAGGTTTTAAAGGAAAGTGACTGCAGTCATTGTCATGGGAACTGCCATAAAGTGCTTGTGCCCTGTTCGGAGCTGAAAGCATGTCTAATTGTTGCTCTCACTGTTTGAGCTGAAAGTTATTGCCCACAACCCAGCAGCTTCAAAACATCATTCAATATTGATCTTTGGTGCATAAAAAGCTATATTGTACTTTATCCAGCATCTCTTATTCATAAGAATATGATATGTGGGCTGACTTGATGACACTTAGTCTCATTGGATTGCAGAGGTTTGTTAAACAAGCAGTCAAGGTTCAGAGTTGCAAGTTATGAGACTTCAGGTTTTATAAGGTTATTATATTTTTAAGTTAAGTCAGTTTAAATATGTAGTCTTTGTGCCTTTTATCTTAAACCAGCAATCCACATTTTTATTTTTACACATTTTTTTTTGAATATTAGAAATAACGGATTGTATGACTGTGGTCTTCTTATTAGACAGAGAAAACCAACTCTGCTGAAGTTATAGTAATGTCATTCTAGGACATGTCAGGTTTGCCTGCCATCATAGTGAAAGTGCAGCGTTTTAAAGAAACTGGTTTTCAGTGCAGGTGCAGGCAAAGGAGTCATTATGGGAAATGTATAATTTCATGTGTTGGAACTTAAAAACAAATGACGCAGACCTCTCTACCTCAGCTTTTATTTTGGCCATGTTTTTAATGTCAGGTATGAGCATTTCAGTAGATGACAGACAGCAGATGTAAAGTAGGACTATAGCCATTATGACTGTTAATCTGAACATAAGCCAACAATGTTAACAGACACTGAATTAGTCGGACTACATTTTTAGTCCACTCCTACAGAAGAACTGCCATCCTCATGCCTGTATCTCCATCTAGTGGAATTAAATTGCAAGTACATCAGACACAAAAACTCTCAATACCACAAAACCAGCTGCAGAATAATTGTAGAAACCCTGTCACTGAAGTTCATCTGCTGGATTACTTGTATCTGTCTTTTAAATAAGCCTGGCTGGACTAGACTAGGGCCCCAAACTCTGTGCAGTTATAACAGTCAACTACACCAAAAAAAGCCAAAATGACTTGTTTAAATCAGTTTGGCTATTATATCATCTATGAGTGTAGCTGATATACTAGCACCCAAAAATGTAATTATATTAGAACTATGAGCTACCCGGCACTCATTCCTGTGCTATTTACGAACTTCAGGGTGAGGAAAGGACCAGAAATCCTGACTACTGTGTCAAAGACTATTATTTATGGTAAGAATAAATAATAAATAAATAAATATATATATTCTCACTGAACCTGGACTCCTCTTTGTGTCATATTTTTTAGTGCATGGGTACAGTCATGTGAAAAAGCAAGTACACCCTGAAAACAAATCATCTTGTCGTGAAAAGGTGCTAAAATTAGGCAAATACAACTTTATGAGCAACAACACGAGATATTACACAGTCGTGTTATTTACTGAACAAACACTGGGCCAAAAATGTAGTTGCATTTTAAACCTTTTAGAAGCATTTTTAGTAGCAATAACTTGAAGTAACTGTTTTCTGTACGACTATCAAACGCTCACATTGTTGTGGAGGAATTCAGGCCCAGTCTTCTTTACAACATTGTGTCAGTTCATTGAGGTTTGTGAGGATCCATTTATGCACCTCTGTCTTGAGGTCCCACCACAGCACAAGTCCCGAGTTGTTGCTGTCCTTAGGATCGTTGTCCTTTCGCATCACCCAATTTCAGCCGGGCCTCAGCTGATGGATCT
The DNA here is from genome assembly GCF_001858045.2 of Oreochromis niloticus. NCBI lineage: Eukaryota > Metazoa > Chordata > Actinopteri > Cichliformes > Cichlidae > Oreochromis > Oreochromis niloticus. The sequence continues at coordinate 5,968,656 of NC_031972.2, forward strand.
TGCATCTGACTCCAGAATACATTATGATCACTGACAGGTGAAGTGAGTAACACTGGTCATCTGTTCATCTGGTAGTCAGACCTGTTAGTCAGTTGGATACGTTAGGGAGCAAGTGAAAATGTTGTCCTCAAGGCTGATGTGTTAAAAGTGGGAAAATGGACATAATTCAGTGATTTAAGCAAGTTTGACAAGAACCAAACTGTGATGACCTGGCACCAGGACTGTAGAAAAAAAGGCAAGCCAGCAGAGGGAGTGTGATGCTTTGGGCAGTGTTCTGCTGGGAAACACTGGGTCCTACCATCCATGTGGATGTTACTTTGGCACATACCACCACGTATAACCGAAGTATTTTTGTACATCCTTTCATGGAAAAGGTATTCGTTAATGGCTGTGGCCTCTTTCAGCATTATAATGAGCCTTGCCACAAAGCAAAAGTGTATCAGGAGGAGGAGAACTACAAGTTTGAGGTGTTGACAACATATTCTCCAGGCCAGTCAGTCTAATTGAGCATCTGTGGCATGTGCTGGACAAACAAGTCAGATTCATGATGGCCCCAGCTCGCAACTTACACAACTTTGTTGAAAACATGTTGGTGCCAGATACCACAGCAGACCTTCGGGGGTCTAAAGAAGTCCAGGCCTCCACAGGCTGGAAATGTTTTGGCAGCAAAAGAGGAATTAGCACAATATTAGGCAGATGGTCATAATGTTATGCCTCATGGATGCAATAACTACTGCTATTATTGCTATTTATTTATATAACTTTTTGTAAAGTTAATTTAACATTAAACAGTGGTATGATAACTAATATCCACTTACCAGTAGTATTGTTAAAATCTGTCATTTTCTTATCATGAATTAAAAGAATATTAAATTGGTGTTTTGCAATGTTTCATTACTGATCAGCAAGTTTGTTCTCATCCTTAAGGCATTTAAATACAGCAAATATAGTCTAAGTTAGATCAATTTTATAGTATTGTAATCATCAGTTAGCACTTAATACAAGGCCTAATATTAGTTATCAAGGAACTATTTATTAGCGGTGGTTATTATAAAGTGTCAGTGTTGTATGTGGTGCATGTTTCTTTTTTATTTGAAGGACAATATTGCTTCTTCACTTGTTACCTTGCTGTCATTGTTGGTTCTTATACAACATGCTGAAGGAAGAGCTTCATTAGAAAACCAGTGCAATGACACCATGACTCTCACATTTACCATTTTTTTATTGTAAAGGTGGTTTCTTACAAAATAGTCACGTGGTACAGACATAAAGAAACAAAAGAAAGAGCCCTGTAAATAAAAGAAAGTGACTTCAGAGAAAACATCTACAGAAAACACACCTTTGTGTTGACATTCTTATAAAAAAAATGCAACAAAATCTGCTAAGTAATGCAAAAAAAAAAAAATCCCCAAAAGATTTTACAGATCAATTTTATCTTCTCAAAGCGCAGTAAAAACAATACATGGGAAAAATGTGTTGTAACCAAGGCCCCAGTAACAGTCTACTGTACATTGATCTATCCTACAGGTTTTAATACTGTAGAAACTTCTATATCCTCTACAGTACATATGCCTTTTACAGCCAGCAGATGTGTAAGATGTCTAAGACACTTCTAAGGCTCCGTCTGAACAAAGCAGATACAGTCATTTCGCTAGTGTTTTTAGACCGCAACTACAGCTGATAAAGCGTGATGTCCAAATAAAACATAATCATCTCTGAACATGCTAAAATAAACTCTTCTGACAGAATGAGAGCTATCGCAGGCTTGATGCTACATCAGCTGAAATGACAGATAAACAGCAGTACAGTATATAAAGACTCATTTTAACAGTATAAAACATCTCCACTGAAATGGTCTGTTCATAAGGAAAGTGGTTTTTAGTAATTACATAGCAGTGTCATTTATATGCGTTGGTTAGATAGTGAATGTATGTATATCCTCAGACTTCTGTGTTACCATCTATGTCTTGCAAAAAAAAGAAGAAGAAGATTTTCACAGTTAGTTTGCAGTCAATTAATCAATCCTTGGGATTTTTTTCTCACCAGAGCTGAAGCTCATTTTTAAAGTAGTGGGTAATACATCCTAAAAATGTTTCCATTTCCAGTATCTGACGTTAAGTTTATTTCATACAACAATAACACTGGAGTAGCAGTTCAACATTTTGAAAAACAGGCTTCTTTTACACTGATCCAATCGAGTTGGATGTATAAACTTATCCTCTGATGTTTGTGAGAACCAACTTAGTTTGTTTAGCCTGAAGTCTGCAAACAAGGGGACAAGTTATCCTGGCTCTGCAATGCAATTGCTGTTTCACTGTCACCCTCACAGTGACTGCACATGTCAAAAAATAGCCCTTCACAGAGCCCAGTGGAAAATGGTGTGCACTAAACATTTTACATAATGAGTGATGTGTCAGTGAACTAGACACACTAGAAGATGGATTTTGTGCTTTTTGAACAGAGCCACTCAGTGCGTTTCCTCTTTGTCTTTTATGTAGTTTTTTTCCCCTCAGCCAACCAGGTAGAAGTTGCATCCTTTTACCACACAAACTAAGAGCAATAATTAAACATGGCATTAGTAAAGACAGATCACAATTTCACGCTCTGTCACAATCCCAGCTGATTCACTTCTACACATCCATCCATCCAGCTTCTCCACTGTCACTACAAGCTGCTTTGCAACTGCGCTCCACCCTGCTCCTCCTGTTATCATGTGTCTGACCTAACAGTACAGATGTACATAATATTCTTTTGAGTATAATAGCTCTCACTGAACTAATATTTTTTCTGTGCAAGAAACCTTAATATAACAGTAGCACTGGATGAAACACTAAATCAAAGTAAAGTAGTATCACAGTATTAATGGTATTTAATGGTCAGATTAAAGTTGTCTGGAAGTGTTAAAAAGCCTTATAGGAGGCATCTTAATAGGGCCAAAGCAGGTTAACATATTTCCAATACAGAGCGTGTAATCCACTTAGCTAATGCTAATTTTGAATTCTCCCCAGTCGAGCCTTTACATAAACAGTACATTAAAAGTATCCAGCTTTCATTAAAATGCTCAGCTCCTGATTTTTTAGTAGCTAAATCAATGTTTTGGAGGTGCTGCAGAGGACAGGGAGATTTTGGTGAAAATACCCAGAAAATACTTTCCTACCAGGAGGGAACAAAACCTAACTAAAAAGTTAAAGTTTGTTGCAAAATATGTATTAAGTTTGTTTAGCGTCAGGTTTCCTTCTTCTTCTTCTTCTTTTTTTTTTTTTTGCAGGACACAGGCTTTCTCTCTAATACTTCCATTACGGTCTAAAAGGAAAATAAAATCAAACTAAATGTCCACAAAAGCTTCACTAAAACAGCATGTCATTATGTCTTATTCTTCTTATTCCTTCCCCTTCTTAAATCCTTACTTAAATCCTCAGATTTTTTCCAATAATAACCCATAATAATCCTGTACGTCTCCTCCCAGCTACATAAAAAAATCAATCTCTGTCACCATTGTTTTTAATGAATTCTGATTTTCATGTTTAATCCACTGCACACCTCCCTGCCTCTCTGTAGCTTAGCAGGGCCCCCTAGCATTCCCGAGAGTTACAGGCACGAATCTCCTTCCTGTCCTTACAGCCTTTGGACTTTGTTCTTTTCTTTGCCCCCCTGAAACGCTCCTGGATCCCTCCCCCGCACGGTTTGGTACACTCTGTCCAGCTAGACCACGGATGCATCCTGCAACCTGATGGAATAAAACAGACTCTTAGTTAATAGAAAAAATTACAAGGAAAAGCAAAATATCCGTAAATTGCATGAACTTAAACATTTATTCATTATTTCTCTTATACAGAGGCTTCGATCTCGGAAGGAGAGACAAATCCCTTTGGCTGTGTCAGGAAGGGCATCTCTTGTTTTTTAAGAGGGAAAATGAATGATCGGCCAAATCAAAACATGTGGAGCTATCTGCTGTAGCAACCTCTTGTGAATAAGGGAGCAGCTGAAAGTAGCTTCACTGAACATCTCTGCTCTGTGTGTTCTCATGTTTGTCTGCACTCTTGCTCGACCCTTTGCATCGACTATCCTCTGTTGCAGACATGGATGCTAAAGGTTTAATGTCCGTGTATCACATTTGTTAATGCGGTATATTTCCACATGCTATGTTTGTATCAGGACATTTTGCATAACTTTAGTTTAAACAGTTCACAAAGTCAAATTCAGGCGATGTCATCGCCAGCCAATGTAACCTCATGGATCTGCTGATACAGTTACTCACGTCTAACTAGCTAGGTCCCACATGGAGCCATGCCACCAAAAACAAATGGCTGCAGATGGACATATCAGGGTTTGTCTAGTATCTCAGTCCTGACTTAAATTGCTTTACTGGAATAAAACCACTAACCATCTAAAACATTGTCTCATTAAAATGTCTAAATGCTACATGAAGCAGTTTTAACAGACTACCACGACCAACCTGGCACCTCTTCCTCCTTAATCGGTTTTCGCCGACACTTCCGGAGCTTGCACTTCTTCCTCTGAATGGTCTCAGGACAAAAGCTGCCTCCAAACTGTGGCTCCACTTTGATCATACGGGTCCGAATGGTGTGTCCTTTACCGCAGGTCTTGTTGCACTCTGACCACTCGGACCACTCTGAGACCATGCAGTCCACAGCTAGATAGATGGAAGGAAAAAAGGAAGAGAAGGTAAACATGGAAGGAAAGACAGGAATAAGTTAGGAACTGGCACAAAATTAAAAAAAGAAGATTGATCATGTCCAGCTGAGCTCACTTGATCTTATCTTCTCTCTGGTGTTTATTTAGTCTGCTTTTGTCTTGTCTTGTCGGTTCATTGTTACATATCCCTTAAATATCTATTCTGTGTCTATTTTCATTATTATTCCATTTTTCTGTTTCTATATCCATTTTGTTCTTGGTTTTTGCTTGGATCCTGATTTAATACTGTCACCAGCATGACACCATGAGTGCTGTTGAACATTTACAGTTACAGCCCAGAATGCTGTAGATTTATTTATCAGTTTCTCTGGAACAAACAGAGTGTTTTTATTGCACACTATGCTAACTAAGACTTAACCTTTGTGTCTGTCTGGATGTACGTGCAACTACTGTATTCACATCATACAGATCAACTCCCAATGAGCACGGCAGGTGCTCACTTTTATACCAAACTCAGATAAAAGATTTCTAAAAGCCAGCAGTGCATGCTGTATCGTGATTGGAAATGACCAATCCAATATGGTGTTCAGTCATATTTATGTCACAGTATAGTGCTACTAGTCACATGTGGCATGTGGTCAATTTAGGGGAATGGGCTGAATTCATTTCATGCAAAGTTGCTACATCTTAAACACGACGAAACACTTTATTGAATCATTTTTTAATCAAGTTAATTTCTAACCCTGTACATGACTAATTTATCATACAAAAAACTTTGCTGTGCTCAAAGGCAAGTGATTACTATTGTCAATTCTCTGCCATTCCCCTGCTCTGCAAGTTTCAGCTCTTAAGCAATGACATATGACTCCACATAGTCCCCAAGTCTGAGAAAAAGTGATGGGGGCATGTTAAATAATTACTGAAATACACTGTGGGCAAGGAGAATAAATCTTACTCTTTGGCTATGAAGATGGGAACGACTCTGCGCTGTGTGTGATTTATGTCTAGTAAGTGTGGCAGCGCCACTGTTTTAGTCCTGGAGGAAATCACTGACACCCTGATTAACTAGCCCCTTCTATAGTCAAACAAGAAAAGAAAAAAACAGTTTTTAACACCTTTCTTAGTAATATCATTAAAGCATGACCAAAATGTGACTTTTGGGGTTGATACCTCAGGGGGTTGGTTTTGTTTGAGCATTAGGAGGGGCACAGATGAAGTCCGGGGTCCTATCTGAGGAAATATGGAGGATGAGACTCTTCATTTCCTGCATTCTTAGGAATCTTTGTAGAAATTGCACCACTATTACATATCAGCTGAAGTTGTAGTTGAACCGAAAACACACAAAAATCAGGAATCAGCCCACAGTTTATCGTGTTGGGATCTTTTTTGCCTTCAGAACCGCCTTAACCCTCTGTGGCATAGATTCAGTGAGGTGCTCATCAGAACATCCAGTCTTCTGTTGTCCACTTTTAGTGAGTCTGTGCAAAATAGCCTCAGTTTGTTAATATTAGCTGACAGGAGTGGCATTCGATGTGGTCTTTTGTAGCTTATTTGCTTGAAGGTTCAATGTGCTGCGAGTTTAGAGACGCTCTCCTGCATCCCATGGTTGTAACAAGTGACTATTTTGAATTACTGTTGCCTTCCTATCAGCTTAAAGCACCCTCGACCTTCTCTTCTGACCTCTGGCATCAACAAGGCATTTTCTCACAAAGAAATGCTGCTCATTGGATATTTGGATCTCTTTTTCTCACTATTATTTGCAAACCGTGGGAAAAACCTGGCAAATCAGCAGTTTCTGAAATATAAAGTCACTTAAAGCAATGTTAGTCGCTGTTTTAACGGTCGGTTTGAATTTCAGCAGGTTATCTTGACCACCTCCAAATTTCCAAATGCATTGAGCTGGTGTGATCAGATATTAGCATTAACAGGTAAACAGTTACTTTGGTAAATGTACTCTGGCTTTCTGTATTACTTTCAAATAATTAGTCTCCACTTTTCTCATGTAATCCTGTTCAGTTAATGCAAACAGGGATCGTTTACTCGCTCTTTTGTGTTTGGCTGGTTTTAGATGTGAGAGTGTGAGCTGTACCTGGTATCTACCTAAGAACAACAACAACAACAACAAAGCACTTACGACACTCAGGCAGCATGCACTTCTCTGTCTGCTCCAGCTCTTCAGTGCACTCTGCAGGATCAGACTTCAGCATCCTCTGCCGTGTTCGGATCCCCCGTCCACATGTGACACTACATTCACTCCAGTCCGACCAGGGTGAAAGCATGCAGGGGATTGTATCTGGTTTAAGTGATACACACACGTAATTATAGTATTTGCTCATTCATTACAGTCAGCTAAAATAAAATGCAAATGAAGTGTTAATATACCAACAAATGCTCATGCAAAAAAAACAACATATGACAAAACAGCAACTGTTCACTCACGGCATTCTGGCATCATGCATTTCTCCACTTCAGCTACCTCGGTCTTACACATGGATCCATCTATAGGGGGCATCTTTACCATACGCTCCCTTCTTCTCATGCCAATTCCGCAGGTGACGCTGCAGGGGTCCCACTCCCCCCACTCAGTCACCACGCAGCTGCTGGGTGCTGTTGGAAGGACAGAATACAAAAACCATCCCCATCCATCATTTTTAGCTCAAAATTGAACATTTAAGGCACAAATGTATCGTTAGTTCACTTTCAGTTAATATATGTTAGTATTTTAAGCACAGTGGAATAACTACTTTGCAAATTTGACCGATCCATCAATAATAGAGGACAAGTAGGAGAAAAAACAGTCATTTTGCCTTTAAAAAGAAACTAAAAAAAGCCCTCACTGTGATGTAAATACGGTGGTTTCTACTGTGCATTTTTATAAAGAGCTTATAGATCTGCCTGTCCTTCAGTTTCCACTTAATTCTGACCATTAATCAGAAAAACTCCTTGCTCCTTTAATATGCAAATGTATTCAAGAGATAAAATAGGCTTCTCTCCAAACTTACAAATACAGAGCACATGTTTTATACAAGACAGATAACCTTCACCATCATTCACTTAGTGAATACCAGGAACAAAGCTAGAAGTCTGACGACCTTGAATAGCCATATCTGCTCAGCGTGTCTCTCATAAATTCAATAAAAACCTTACATCACAAACAAAGATGATCACAAATGGTGCAATATCGACTCCTATCAAACTACAAAGAAGCAACAGACACGACGGCAATGAAGCCACTGGCCCGGGCAGTGTAACAAGACTCAGGCACAAAAGGCGTCCAAGTGGGTCAATTAGCTCATAACCTCTGTCGCTATTACTGTTTATCAAGTTACAAGCTCTACAGCCACACTACAGGGGGAATTCTAAAAAACTTCTCAGAGATCTGAGCCAGTCCGACTCTTTCAAGACTCCAAAACACATCACTTTTTAAAAACTACTTCCAAAACCTGTTTTTATGTAAAAATGTAAGTGACTTTACTTATGTTATTATATTTGTAACCCAAAGTGACAGTTGGAGAACATTTCTTGGTGTATAAAGTGGGTGTAATCCAACCACTGACATCCCCAGGTGATCTGGAGGTGGAGAGGGAGTCTGGCATCTCTGCTTAGAACGCTGCCCCATGACCTAGTCCTGGATTTGCAGTAGATAATGGATGGATAGATGGACAGATGGATGTTTGCAGAAAGTGCACTGCATTAAGAGAAGTCCAGTCCCCCCACTCTGTTTCAAAATGGATATCAGAAATGGCTGCCTGAATGCCCCCAGAGAAAAATCACACATATCCTGCCTGCGATCTGGCAGCCTTATATCGGATCGATAGGAACAACTTCCTTATCAGCTACACACATTTTCTGGCACCAGTGTATGTTAATGCTAACATCCAGATAAAATGGCTGAAGTAACTTCACTGCTTCTTTCATGTTTTTATTAGGAGCATAAATACATGTCTTCTAAACTATGTTACAACATGAAATGCACCTTGTTCACTAATTAAATGTGCATTATTTATTTCATTTATGCCATTATTTTTTCACTTTGTTCTTTTATGCTTCTTTGACAAAGTTTTTTCTTTTTTTGGTTGGACTATTTTGCATATTAAACACGCTGAAATTAGATGCTCTAATTTAAAGACGACAGGCAACATTAAACTCTGTGCGAAAAAGAAATGTAGCAGCTGGCTCAAATTAAAGGCATTGTTAATTTGGTTGGTTGGGTCAATCTGTTCATACAGGAGAAAAAATAGACTCACAGCATTCATCGTTGACAACACACTTCTCAGTCTCCTCAGTGTTGAGCTGGCAGAGCGAGCCGTCCTCGGGATACTGTTTGACATATCGCTCTCGAGACCTCATCCCCATCCCGCAGGACACGCTGCAGGCCGACCAGCTGATCCACTCTGACATCATGCACGTCGAAGGCTCTGTCCAGCAGGAAGAGAAAGCAGACAACCACCAATTTGTTTTTCTTACTGAGTAAACACCTGCATTTGTACTTGAGCAAAATTCAGTGTTGTAATTTGTGCGCAGTGTATGCAGTATAAAAGTAACACGTCGTAAAAGATACACTGTCGCCAAAATACTTTTCTTTGTGAACATTCCTTGTTTCAGAAACAAAGTGACATGGAGAGGTTAAAGGTCAGATTCTTGGAAATCTGTTTTTTACATTTTAAAGAGAGTCCTTATTTAAATCTGCTGACTTACAAGTGGCAGCCATGAAAACAAAAAGCCACCATGCTGCCCTTCCTGTGTCTGTATGTCAGTGAGGTAGGTGATATCAGCCGCTCCAAAGCAGGGCTGGTTACTGGAATGAGATCAACAGAGCCTAAAAGCTAAATTATCTTGTAACACTAAAACAATAATAAGCAGTTCACCTAACCCACCTCTGGGAAAATGGAAAAACCAGCACACACAAACATACATGGAAATACAGTATATAAGGCAAAACCAGAGTTTGTATAATTCTATAAGTTTAGTCAGTATCTGATATGAGTGCCTTTATTCTTTGTCACAGCCTGAATTCTCTTAGACAAGCTTCCTTGTAATTTCCTTGTAAGTTCAGGATTACCTCTCCGGGCTTCTTAAGGGACCTTCCAAAGCTATTAATTGGGTATTTATTCATTATCAAATAAAATAAAAACATAAAAACACAGGTAGAACTAAAAGTGGCCTGAATAGTTTTACTCTGTTTCAAAAGCCTAAACATGCTATCAGATTCAGTTTTTGCTTTTTTATAAGAGAATTCAAAGCCAGTGTTGAACTTCAGCGCTGTTCTTATTAAATGTACATAAACATGACATTGATCTGATACTGTGTAATATTATAATAACACCAGACACCAAATAATCATACAGTAATTAACCCACTGCAGAGCAGTCACATGTGGCAAAAGATTTTAATTTACACCTTTTATGTTCAGACTAGTATATATGGATTCTTGCAGCTCCCTATAGATTTTCCGTGACAGGAAATTTCCCCAAAGTGGCTCTTTGAAGGTTACCAACCAATGCTGACTCTAATTCTTTTATGAATTATTATGTCTATTTTTTTATGTTTAAGGACAACAGATGGAAATTAGCCTTTGGCTATAATCTGGCATGTTTACATTCATGTAATTTGTTTTTACATTTATGTTCATTAGCATGCGCTGTCCTAAATAAATAAATAAATAAAGTGGCCTTAGGATTACTGGACAATGTCCTCAAACCCTTTTTTGCAGATTTATCAGATAGTAGCTGGTGAGTTGACCATCCTCTTCTACGTTTAGAATCAATGGACGGTGCCTGACGTCATGCCGCATTGAGCGGACTACTGAGTCTGAATAAGGAACACCCTGCATGTACATGCATTAGTGAGCCAATAGAATGAGCGGGATCACCAATAAGACATGAATCTTAATGACATGCATATATAACTGAACACAAACACAATGGACAAAAACAAACAAATGGACAACCGTACCCTCAAACACACAATAATAACATGGACTGAACCACCACTCACAACCACTAGCACTTTATATAGCCTCTGTAGAAATTATCCACATATTTCACTTATCTTAACTGCACTACTGTAAATGCTGTATAGACAATCATTCTGTACGATACGATAATTATAATTCTACAACTGTTTAAAACTGTTTATAACTTGCATATTTCATATTTCTGTATAGTTTTCATTATTATATCCTGTTCATAGCCTGTACATAGCTTGTACACTCACTACAGCTATAGCCTGTACATACTTACAGTTATAGCATATTCATAACCTACCTTCATACCGTGTACATTGTAACATACCCATAACAGACCCATATTTTGTACCCTCATACCTATAACAGACCCATTTCTGTAATATATCTATATATCTATATTATTGCTAATGTATATTTTTGTAATATATCTATATTATGGCTAAAGCACTTTCTGGATGGATGCAAACTGCATTTCGTTGCCTGTACTTGTGACATGTGCAATGACAATAAAGTTGAATTCTATTCTATTCTATAACTTCAGAACCTTCCAGATTCAGAGCACAAATGTATAAGTCTTGAAAACCAAATTGCTGATTTTACAGAATATTACAGACATAGCTTTTATATGCTGCATATTACTATTTTTTTATAAGTCTAACTTTTAATATACTTACCTTATTTATATGGAAGCGCTGTTTTTAGGTCCTAAATTTTAAGCAAATCACTGCATTTCAATTTTTCAAAAGATACTTTTGAAATTTCAGCTTCTTTGGTTGTTTTACATTTTATCCTAGAAGATTTAAACTATTGTGGAAAAAAGACTCAAAAATTTCCAACATTTCCATGCAAAGAAAAATAATTTCAGCAGGAAACGTGTTTTATTGTCCCACCTGTGCCTTCTGCAGAAGCAGCCTTTCCGCTGCTAAAACCCAGTATTGGAATGGGACCTTCAGATCTTCAGTCTAGCACTCTCCCAAGTGAGCTATTTCAGCTTCACTATCTCAGTCAAGAGGTCCTCATCAAAAAGAATCCATACAGGAGCACTTGAGTTACAGGATACTCTCTCTACACACCAAACCAGAATCCCCCCACAGCTGCTTAGGTTTCAGCCTGTTCAGTCATCTCAGAGTTGAAAGTGGCACTTTTAAAAAGCCCTTCCTCGGACACTGCCTTAACTCTCTTTTAATAAGGCGAGTTGCCTGAGGGACAGTCTTATTCACAGCAGGGGCCTTCAGGGAGTGGAAGTCAATATGTATGACCTCGCTGTGTATCAGCTGAAAAGTGAACTGCAGCTTCTCGAGCTTAACAAGGTTCCACTCTGGTATATTTTATCACTATTAGCCAGAATGGTGCTTCGAGATCTCCCTGTTCTTCACTTACAGAGAGACGCTGTATGAGCCATCTTGTTCCAACACCTCTTCTGAGAATAGCGACTAAGACAGTGAATCAAAAATGACAAAAGTCGGATACAAAGAGATCGTTTGTTTTTTTAGAAGAAGGAACGAATTAACTTCAAGCAACTTAGTATGGGTTTGTCTTTTTTTCTTCTTTTTGGAAATGTAAATGGAAAGCCTCCCACCAAACTGAGAATAGTGTTACTTATCAGAGGTGGCCTAATAAAGCAGAGCTAAGTGAATCATTAATAAGAGATACAGGTATTTGAAGCTTGGATGCGGCCTCTAGAGAGCCAAAATATTTCCCAGGAATATTAATCACCCTCGGAGGCGGCCTCCATCCAGCCCCAGCATGAACCCTGCAATTATCAATCTCCCACTGCACACTAACGGAGCGCTAAATGAAAACAAAGGAGAGGCGCTCAGGAACAAAAGGCTATCCATGTTGCTGGCTGGTAATCAATAAGAGGAGTAGTGAGGGGTGGAAGTGTGTGCATGTGTGTGTTAGAAGCTTGTTGAGCCTTGAACAGCTGGAGCTTCACTAGTTTGAGGCCTTGTAGACATCCTGGGAGCAAAAGAAGAAGAGCGAGGAGGTGGGTGGAGGGCAGACAGGCGCCGACTTTACTGCCTCTCAGTATTTGTTCCAAACTGACAACTTCACTGAAAAATGGGCAAAAGCAAACTTCCGAAGTTTTCTGCTCGTTTGTGTGCTTGCTGTCATTTTTTTTAAGCAAAAGTCCATCAACTCTGAAATCAGACAAAAAAGTTTCTCATTTGGCAAAAAGAAAGAAAAAACTGAGAGGAAAAAGTTAAAAGTAATTTGATAACCTAGATTAGCGTGAACTGTCAGCTTAGTAAATATGTTTGTGTGTGTGGACCCTCACTTTGTGTCAGACTGATAATTAGTTTCCCGCACATACACAATCCTCCACTTGTTCTTATTAGCTTTAACATAAGATTGAAAGCATGGTGCTTTGATTTCTTTTAGAGATAAACACAATCAAATCCTGATTTAAGTATCCTGGATGCAGCAGGCCATCCGGCACCAAGACCTGATCCACATAATCTTTTATGTTTGAGTGAAGTAATTAGGGTATCCAATTACCAGTGTTTACTCTGTGTGATTAGGGATTTCCTGTATTTTGTCACATATTCCCTTGATGAAACTATATAAACACATCGTCAGATATGCGTGGCCTTTTTCTTAAATGGAGCTTTCGTAGTAACTGGCTGGAGATTCACTTTTTAATGACAAAGGTGCCACCTGTTTCCTTCCATAAGCGCACAGTAATCCCTCATAACAATGACCTAAACTGTCACAATGGAATTTAGGTAGAAAATAATTCCACCGGGCTGTGAAATATAACCAAGGGAACAAGATTCAATTGGTTTAAGCCACAATGAACCACCCAGAGTCACTGAGTGCGTTGTGTTTTCGGGATAAGATAAATAGCAAAGCTTTAATCTGCTTATTTTGAGGGTTCACTGATTGCTCCTCTTGTTGATCCGATTTTAAAGCCTCAAACTCTAAAAGGATTAGAACATAGGAAATGCAAACTTTTTTTAATGTAATATTATAAACTTGTGTTTTGATTAATTTAGTAAAATTTGTGACTGTGACATTTCACATGTCGCTGCTCTGTTTATTTCTGTAATTATTGTTTGGGTATTATTATATTTTTAACTTAGTCGCTATTAAGTTTAGGTTTGTCTTCCACTTGAAACAAGCTGAACATTCCAGTGATGAGACTGAGACCCAAAGTAGTCAAAGTCGTGGCTGTGAAATGATGACTCGGCTTAATGGCAAGGAGAAAAACAGAATCAATGAGCCCAGGTGGTGTTGTGTCCAGGTTTCCTGTAGTGAGGTCTCTGCCCTCTCTTCAGGGGAACACAAATGCATTTCACCTGTGTTTTTTTAGGTCAGGACACCTTTACAGAATACAAAAACTACAAAAAAATACAAAAACTTCCTGCTAAAGCTAAACTTTATATAGTGTGATGAGCTTTTCTAACAGACTGAATTTGAAAGTGTGAAGAGAAGAGACTCGTGAGTTTGTTGAAGCATTTTTAAAAATGGTTGTTGTCATGTTAGTTATACATTCAGTCACTTACATTACCATTTCTATTCCATTGGACATGAGATTTATTTTTCCAAACCAGCCACTAGAGACCAACTTATCTATCTGGCACTAATGCCATTTTAAGGGGGCACTGATGCGTAGCCATGCCAACATACTGGTTTTGCTAAAGTTTTATGATGTGGAGCAGAGTGAAGTAAAAAACACTTCAGCACTTCCCAGCTTTCCTCTGGGTGCTGAAAACAAGTAAGTGCTGGCTGCTTTGATTATTGATGTCGCAGTGCACAGGCTGAAAATGCTTAACAATTTGACGTCAATGAATGAACTCTGGTCATACAACCTGTGTAAAATGTAAAGAAAACACCTGCTAACTGTTTAACCACAGTTAGCAACAGTTGTGCCATTCTTTTCTGATACAGGATTCTAGCTTTTCCACAGCACTGAGTCTTCTTTGTCGTAGTTTTCGTTCTTGCTGAAATACACACAGACGTCCATGTAAATGATGTCTGGATGGGAGCATAACGTCCTCTAAAACCTGTATACACCTTTCAGCACTGATTGGCAGCTTGCACATCTGCAAAGACACAATGTGGATGTGCATAAAGCAAAGAGGAAACTGCCTCTCTGAGATGCTCTTTTTACACCCAGTCACGTTACTGACCTGTTGCCAGTTAAGCTAATGAGTTGCTTTTCAGTACCACTTACATTTTCACCCTTTTCTTTCTGTATCCCAACTTTAGAGACATGTTGCGGTCATAAAATTCAAAATAAACCAATATTTTTTATGACGTAAGTAAATGTCTCAGTTTAAATATTTGTTCTTTTGTGAGTACAGTTTGGACTTTAATCGTTGAATTCTTTATAGTTACATTTTACACAGTGTCCTAACATTTTTGGATTTGGGGTTTTAGTGATTTAGTGATTTTAATCATTTTAACCACTGAATGAAATTTCAAAATTGTGGTTAACCAGAAATCTCTATTCAAACTTTTGGACCCAATAAAGTCGCAAACTAAATACAATTTGACCTTATAAACACACTTTCAGCATTATTAGTGACATTTTACATGTTGGGGATCTTAACACCTGACAAATTTATATTTATTTATTATTACAGATCGTAGTTTATGTTCATGTTTATGTTATCCCGCAGACACTTGTTGACAAATTACTGACCCTGGGACTGAGCTCCTCTCTTTGTAACTGGGTCCTGGACTTCCTGACCAACAGACCGCAGTCTGTGAGGATCCACAAGGTCTCCTCATCTTCCATAGTCCTCAGCACTGGCTCCCCTCAGGGCTGTGTGCTAAGCCCCCTCCTCTTCACACTGCTTACATATGACCGCTCACCCAACCATCCAGGCTGTCATATTGTAAAGTTTGCGGACGACACAGCTGTGGTTGGTTGCATCACAAACAATGATGAGACCGGCTACAGGAAGGAGGTAGAACACTTGGAGGACTGGTGCAGGCAAAACAATCTCTGCTTAAATGAGAAGAAGACTAAGGAGATGATTGTGGACTTCAGGAGGGGAAGACACACACACCCCCCCCTGCATGTTGAGCACACACTCTCTTTGTCCCGCTCCCCTCAGGCAGGAGGCTGAGGAGCATTAAATGCAAAACCACCAGACTGAGAAACAGCTTCATTCCAGAAGCTGTGAGACTTCTCACTGCATAATGGACAAGAACTGTTATTGTAGCACCTTAACCACTACTGACACTTACTGACACTGTCACTTTATCAATGCTGGTCATCATGCCCTTTGCTGCTAAAGTATTTATTTACACCTATATATATTTATACCCACACTCTATACCCATACTCCATACTGGTACTCAGGTTGTTGCACTCTAGTTATAGTATTATTTATTGTGTTGTCTTATTACTTGTCATTTCTGTTTGTTAAAAAAAAAAAAAAATGTAACTATTTATTTATAACTTAAAAAAAAAAAGTCTGTTTCTTCATTATTTTTGTTTCTTTTCGCTCCGGGACCGTCTGTACATAATTTGGTTCCACCTCATGTTAACATGTGATGCGAATGACAAATAAAGCTCCTTGAATAACTTGCTTGAAAGATGCTTAAAGGATTTGTGAATGTGTCCACTGCAGTAATACATTTAGTTTACTGCAGTCGATTTATGTCACTCAAGGAATTAACAGCAACTTATAATTTATTTTGCACTAGGGGACAGCAGGAAGACACAAACAATGCTGATTTGGCTTAAAAAATGTGGCGAACTTACTGGTCATAATAATGTACCTTTTGGAAATGAAACAAGTGTTGAGAATATAACAATAAACACAAAAATAAACAGACATTATATAACAGAAATGGTTTTTAATTTTTTAAAATCGTTTGTTTCTGTTGTACTGGCTTTAAGGAGCAATAACAAGATCATACTGGAAGCCAAAAGTCCAAAACTCTAAAAGCACATATGATTTTTAAGAAGAGTTCATTTAGTTGTGTTGCACAGATACTTAAACAGTCCTCCAGTTGTTCTTATTAGCTTTAACAGACAAATTAAAGCTTGTTTTGACGTGTACTGCATGTGTTTGGAAAGAATATATAAATTTAATTATTCTGCTGCCACAGTTGGAATGTGGGCAGACGTCTCCATAACAGATGGATGTTTAATTAAAATGCCTAATTTAATGTATAAGTAGGTATTTAATTAAAAGTAATAGTGTCACAATTTAAAGACATTAAAAAAAAAACTAAATTAGTGCCACTCAAGAGTTGCTCTTAACTTTTACAGTAGGAGAAAACAAATAAATGAGATAATGTCTACTTTCCACACTGTGGAGGACATAATTTGTATTTTAGAGAATTTTTATTATGTTATTTGTAGAATTTTGTTTTCTGTGCTCTTTAGTAGGTAAAAATCTTCCCTTTTGGCCTTCCTCAGAAGGAATTCAAAAGCAGTTACTTTGAATCTAATGAGGCAGATGAAAAATGATCTGCATTTGCAATTTGTCAGGGTTATTAGAGGTCCTTCTACACAACTGCATAAATATTATTTACTGAAATAAATCTGGCTGAGAAATCTTATTCTCTTCTAAATCCTCCAGTATTAATGCAGACAAAACTTAAATGAACTCCTGCCCAGGACACTCACTGCAATCTACTGTTGGGGTCTAGAAGAACTTTACGTTCGACCTCTACCAGAATATATGCGGAGGGGGAAATAATTATTTGATCCCACTTACAAAGAAATAAATAGTCTCCAATTTTTAATATTTCATTTTAATGGAGAGCGACAGAATATCAACCAAAAATCCCGAACAAACACATAAAATTTATAAATTGATTTGCATGTCATTAAGTGAAATACGTGTTTGATCCCCTACAACACAGCCAAGATTCAGGCTCCAATTTAGAGTCTCAATCCACTGCGTGTGTATAAAGCACACCTCTCCACAGAAGGTTTCTTTCATTCCAGCCTCTCCACTATCACGGGCAAGAACAAAGAGCTGTCGAAGGATGTCAGCGACAAGATTGTAGAGGCTGGGCGACAAGACCAACAGCAGGAAGCTTTCGGAGAAGGTGACAACTGTTGATGTGATTATTTGGAAATGGAAGAAACTGGAAATGACTATCAATCACCCTCAGTTCAAAAAGAAATATGATCCCAAGAACAACATCCCCACAGTCAAGCACAGAGGTGGAAACATTATGCTTGGGGTCGTTTTTCTGCTAAGGGGACAGGACAAGTTCACCACACTGAGGGGCCAATGGATGGTGCTATGTGCTGCTTGTTCCCTCAGCCTGAACCCCGAGGATTGGTCTTCCAGCATGACATTTAACCAAAACATATCGCTGAGGGAACAAAAGAGTGGTTAAAGAAGAAGCACATTAAGGTCATGCAGCGTCCTAGCCAGGTTCCAGACCTCAATCCTATAGACAATATGTAGAGCGAGTTGAAGCAACATAAAGGATTTAGAGACCTTCTGTAAAGAGGAGTGGGCCAGAACCCCTCCTGATTTCTTGCTAGTTATGCTTTGCTTGGGGATCTTATTTCACTTAATGACATGCAAATCAATTTATAACTTTTATGTAATCCACAGAATGAAACTACCATAAAAATTTGAGACTGTTTGCTTCTTTGTAAGTCAGCAAACTTACAAATTAAAACAGGAGTTTAAATAAATATTTCCCCCCAATATATGCAGCCATGTGAAAAAAAGGTTTTCACAGAACTTTATCTAAGCAAACCCTAACACTCTGTTTTTTATAGCAGTATTAAGCAGCAGCCAGGTGCTGCTAATCAAATGCACCTGATTAACTGATCATCAGCAAGTGTGATGATCTCTATAAACGCTAAAGCTTTTGCAGTTTGCTGGTGTGAAGAATTTAAGGGTGTGTTGACGCAATGCTACAATCTTCCCAGGAATTCATGTCCTTGCAAATTCACTCCAAGGTCAGACAGAGCGGTGCTCAAAGAAACCACAAGAAAACTCGAGCACTGCATCTCAAACTTAAATGTTCTCAGCTGTTTCTTCAGATTGTGGTATTATGTGTTGCCTTTAGGGATTTTTTTAACCTACTTTACTTTGTTAGATTCTGTTCAAGTGACAGTAATCAGTCTTAGGTGCAGCTAGTGAAACGAAGAAAAAAAATGTGGTTAGTCACATTTAATTCATGAGTTAACAAATTACTTTTATCACACAGAGTCAGGTAGGCTTGAATAATGTTCTTCCCTTAACAAATGAAACTGCCATTTAAAAACTGCAGAGTGTATTTACAAGAGTTATCTGTCAAATAATACCTGTGTGTGTCTGTGTGTGTGTGTTTACCCTCTCTGCTGCATCCTGGGCCCATGCAGGGCTGGAAATCTTGAGTGTGGGGACACGGCATGCTGAGATCCAGCTGGGCCTTCAGCATCCTTTGTCTCATCCGGCGACCTTTTTCACATGTAGAGCTGCTACAAGCTGACCAGGGAGACCATCCTGAGTAGATGCACGTCTCAGGTGTGTCATCTACGAGAGAAAGATCGGTGATGATTTGCTTTTGCAAAACTTAATTTTCCTTTTCACTCCAGCGAAGTTGCTGAAGTCATTTGTCACATAGTGGGAGGGGTGAGGGATGAGGGACTGCACTGACATTGATTGTATAAAAAGTGCATCCAAAGGTGATTACCACAGGTAGTCGACCACAAGAGGCCACAAAGTGACATCTGAGGGGGAGAGAAAGGAGCTGAAGGGAGAAGCCGGAGAGGAGTGTGATTTGTGAATGTCCTGTCCAATTATCAGTGATAGCAGAGCTACAAGAAGTAGCAGGGGTACTGGCTTCAATTAATAATGCTCCCTCTGGGCTTCAGAAAGGCAGAGAAAATGAGACGAGAGGCGAGAGAGAATATACTGCCAGGCCACAGAGACAAACGTGAGTGGGTCCAATTCTCTGGCATAAAGTGTAATGACAGGAGAATGAGGGAAGAAAGGAGCTGCCGACACTAAGCGGAAGGTAAGAGGAGCGTTGAGCTGATGTGTAAGCGAAAGCGTCAAAGCTTCAGGCGGACCAGGGGGATCAGCCCAAATAGATACTCGTCTCTGTAGTGTCATCTCATGCAGAGATAAGGGAGAAAGCGAGGACAGGTAGAGGAACAGAGGAGGGGAAAGAAGCAAATGGCTCATGACTGACTGAGGAAGACATTCATTAGGTGGCAGGAGATCCTTGTTAGGAATTCTGCTGTGTGGGCAAAAACCTCCCCCCTTCTCAAAGCCACTTCTAGTAGAAATAGGCTGAAACATCTACGCGCAGCATAAACAATGTCATGTGACAACCCGCATATGGGCTAAAAACCATTAAAAAACACAGTTGCTATAAGGATTTAAAAAACAGGTTACAGCAGGCAGTAACCTCTGGATCTGAAAAACTGCTTCAGTGTCTACAAACATGTGTCAGTCCTTACAGACTGCCATTTAAAACCCCATGTTTACAGCACTGAAAAACATATTTACAGCCTCCTTTCTGTAATTTCCTCCTTAATAACTGTACACTGGGTGGAAAAAAAGAAACACCCTCCGTGCACCCACTTACATCCATCTAGACCTCACTTTGATTGACGGGCATCTCAAAACAGAAAGTGGAAGTCATTTTTTATACAACTTTATCAGTCTCTCACATCACTGAGGAGAAATTTTGGCCCACTCTTCTTTACAAATTTGAGTCAGTCCATTGATGCTTGCAGAGGTGTTTATGCACAGCTCTCTTAACCTTTCAGTTGTGGTCCCCACCCCTTACTTTAGTGGTCCGGTCAAAATTGACCAGTCTGCTTTAATAGCTCTTAAATTAGCATAACAAACATTTTTCACCACCAAATTCAGTTCAGTGGGTCGTTCATTTGGTCGTTCAGTTCCCATTCATTTCCTATGGCAGTCACTTTTGACCGTCACTTTTGATCATCATTTTATATGTTCAAGTGCAAGGTGTGGAGGATGTCATAAGGCCTTGAGGCAATCAGAAGTAAAACACAATATTTATGAGTGTTTTGATTTGTAAATCGGTCAGATTTGACCCGAACATGACAGGTACCACAGGTACCACCTGTGTACCATCACAGCACTTCAATTTAGGTCTGGACTTCAGTTGGGTAATTGAATTCTTTTCTTTCTCAGCTATTCTGTTGTAAATTTGCTGCTGTGTTCGGGACCATTGTCCTGTTTGGAACAAGCTGTTGGACAGACGGCCTCATATTTGACTCTGGAATACTTTGGCATCCAGACGAATTTATGTTCAATGACTGCAAGCTGCCCAGCTCGTGTGGTTACAAAAGAAGCTCAAATCATCACCCCTCCACCACCGTGCTGACAGTTGATATTAGACATTTCTGCTGAAATGCTGTGTTTGGGTTGCTCCAAACGTGGTGCTGTGCATTCTGGCCAAATATCTCTACTTTGGTCTCATCTGTCCAAAGGACATTGTTACACAAGTCTTGCGGTTTGTCCAGATGCTGATGTTTCTTTTTCCTACTATCATGACCTTTAAGATTTAACATCCTTACCGAGTCCTGTAGAGTCTGAATTAAAACAAAAACCTTTTCTTTTACAGATGAAGGCAAACCTCCTGATCAGGTTCATTTGAATAGCAACACCTTGCTTCTACTTATCATCTTAATTCCTTCTTCTTAATAATTTTTAGAAGACGCAACAGAGTCCTGTGAAAACTTTTTCACATAACTTTACTGTCTTTTCTAAAAGTTTAATGGTTAAATAAAAATAGAACTACTTTCATAACGGTCATAATGAACGTCTTATGACTTTATGCCAAACAGGTAACAGTCACAAACAGATTTCATGTGTAGAGCCTCAGCCATCAGTGTCCAGACTGAAAGCATCTCTGCTGCATCACAGAATATCAAGTATGTTTGATAAGCGCAGGGCGCAACTGTGGGGGTCTGGAGCAGCGGGGCACCCACCTGCACACAGCAGGGTGGAGACAAAGCCCTGCCAGATGTGTGTTATGACTGTGTGACCTTCCATCTGAGTCTCAGATGATACCAGTTGTGTCTGTAATGAGCTGTGCGTGTGTCCTTGATAATCTGAAGACACTGAATCCCTATTGTGGCTGCTCATTTTGCCAGGAACAAGGTTTAATAGTTAAAGTAAAAGTTTTGTGAACAAAGAGGCAAGTTCAAAGCACAGGAATGCAATATCGTATAATCATGGGGTTTGAATAATTAGTTAAACACTGAGGCTCTTACAGGTAATCTACTATGTCTTGTTTGGGGTCTTTCCCTGAACAACTTTAATTAGGAAAGAATGTATGTGAGCGTGAGTTTACCTGTCTCCGTCTCCTCTTGTCCAATATCTGCTACTATGTCATCTATGGTGTCGGGGACCACATTACACTGCTCCCCCTGTGCACACGAGGAAAGATGTGACCACACACTTAAACACTATCAAAAGCATGTTGACAAAGCGTGACTTTGAGACTTTATTTCTGAAATTAAAAATAGTAGTTTAACATGGGATGAATAACACTAACTTAAGGCAGACCTCTTATTCATTTACCTTTTTTCTGCTGTGTATATATGTACTATATGAATTTTAAATAATAAATTACTTCAAAGTACTTCATTTCAAAAAGTTTTTCTACACTCTCAGTGAGATCTCACACTCACAGCCGCCCACCTACTCCTGAAATCTTTTGTTTATGAGGGCCAGCCAATCAGGAAAAAGGTTGGCCTAAAGGGAGGGAAAGGGAGCTAAAACAAGGTCCAGTAAAGGTCCCTGTAGTTAGGGATAATTTTTAATTGTCATGCAAAGATACTTCAGTATCTTCACTGCAGTGAAATATCTTTGCATGACAATGCAAAGATGCTTTTTGATACTCAAAAAGCAGTGGAAAAACTGCATGGGTCACATGAGGTGAGACTAGTACCTGTGCTGGCGAGCTAATTGGCAAGCATGTTTGTCATCTGCTGACCTTCACTGGCTTTGCTAACCATCATTACAACACAAACTCAGATTCTAGCAAATGCCACAATTAACATAAAAAGCTCACTGATGGCTGTGTGTGTGTGACTGACATTTTTATTAGTCAAATTAACTTTAAAGTTTAACCATCTACAGCAAAGGC
Source organism: Oreochromis niloticus (assembly GCF_001858045.2). NCBI lineage: Eukaryota > Metazoa > Chordata > Actinopteri > Cichliformes > Cichlidae > Oreochromis > Oreochromis niloticus. The sequence goes on from NC_031972.2 coordinate 5,991,334, forward strand.
ATCAACCACAGTAGAATTTCACATCATTTCCTATGAATTAAACTGTGTGCCTTTATTTGTGGTTGGGATTCAAACTTCCTTTATTTCAACATGAAATAAGTTACGCGTGAATGTACACATAAAATAGTACACGTAAAATAGATAAGAGATAGCCAAAGTCAAAATCGCTATTGGCATCAGTTTTGGCCAAATTTTTATTTTAAACATCTGTGTAAGCCCAGAATCGGTCCCTTTAACGTCTCACCACAGGAAAAAGCTGTAATGTATAGTTGTGTTTATTTGAAACCCTAAACACATTCACACAGATGAAATTTGTACCTTTCTAGCAATTCGTTCCACCACTACCCTGGCCACAGGGGTGATTGCTCCGCCCTCTGGGTCATAGAACGGGCTCTGGGGGTGGTCCAAACTGGTCAGAGGTCGGATCTTCTCCTGAGGAGCGGTGGGCTTGTTTGGAGACTAAAAGAGGCAGAAGAAAGGGTGTCGATGAGCTTATAAGGTGTTTAACATGCTCTATAAAAAAATAATAAAGCATTTATATTATAAGTGACTCAAATAACTGTTAGTGGAAGATAAAGTACTTGTATACGCTGACAAACCTAGTGATATTAATTTCTATTATGTTTTAGATGTTTTAAAGACTATATAGATTGCTGCATCCCTCTTTTATCCTTTTAGTAATCTCTCCGGGCAAAAATATTCCACCATAGGAAATCTAGACAGATGCTATCGTCCAACTAAAGGCAGACCTGCTATACTGAAATCCAAATCAAGGACTTTTAAAAACTATAAGGGGCTCTTACTTTCACTTTTATCTCCCTAGGTAGATGTCACAGAGTTTCAATGTGAATCTAAAGGTGAATCAGCTCTGACGGCTCTTTAAAAATCAGGGGAAAGCAGACGTGTCCAAATAATATGCAATGGCTAAAGATCGGGTCGTGAACTGAAAGAGAGCTATTCACACTCTCCCACATTAGGATTGAGCAAAGCACTTGGTCTAAGAAGGGATGGTGTCCTAGAGGAAAACATCTGCTCTCGTATATTGTGCATCCAAAATGCCTGAAAGAAGAGAGTCCCAGTCCTCCACTGAGGAATGGTTAGAGTAATTAAAGTTAAACAGCAAATATTTAGGGCATGGGAATTATTTGTGGGACAAGAATACTAATCCAATAGCGGCCTATTGTGAATGCATGTCTGTGAAACAGGCTTTTAAAAAGGGAACAACAGAATTCTTCTTGAGTGAAGCAAACAATACGGAAGTGGCTTATTCATAGTAGAATAATTTAAAAAATGAATAGCAACACAATAGCTTTTTGATTTTGATTTTCCATTCTGTTCCAAAACGGAGAAGTGGGGAAGTAAAAAAGGCGTGAAAGATCTTATCGAGTCACAGATTTTCCCATAAACCACAAGGTCTACAGCTTCATTTCTGTTTGATCTCACCGTGCATTGTTTCCAGGTATGTGTGTGTCATAGCATGTGTTGCCATGTCCAGAGAGAAGATAAAAACATGTGACATTAATGAATTATTCTCTGTGTTCTCTCACGTTAACACCACGGCATCATTTTAATTTTGAAGCCCTGTTTTGATGTAATTTAATATATTCAGCACCACTAAATAAGCCATTAGATGAGGTATAAAGTTACACTCTCAAATCCACTGCAATAGTGTTAATGATTCTCTTCATAACTAGCATGGTGATGCTTTGGCGCTGTGTCGGAGCTATGCAGAGCTTTGCAGGTGCACATCTACATGTTAGAGTTGTTTATTGCCACCACAGAAGATTTTAAAATTAACAGGAAATGATTTAAGCTTTACTTTTAATTCAAAGGTTTTCACAACTATTTGATTAACAGCATAGGAATTAGAGCCCTTAAAAAAATTCGCCACTTTGATATAGTTATATATATATATTGTATCCAGTAAGGGTCCATACTGGCTCGGATGTCGCCCAGATTAACAAGGTCCGCGTCAGGTGTTGAGGAACCAGGACACCCTGATGAGAAGTGCGCTTCTGGAACAAGATGGCATAGGTGGGCAAGAGATGAAAATAGGGTGCTGCTGGAATGGTACTACACAAGTAATCCCAGAGGAAGGGGTTGCATGAATAGGATGAGTGACCTATGGAATTTTACGATACCCAGGATCCAGATTGACGGTGAAACAACTAGTAGCTCAGTGTTCCAACATTCAAAAGAAGGAACTGCTCTCAAAGCTAGTGATTGATGAGGTACAACACAAATGCTACGGCAAGGGGGAGCCAGGACCATGGGTCAGGGGGCAGACCACAGCAACCTCCCTGAACAGGGTCCAGTAACCATCACAGTGGCAGACATCCAAGAAAGGCATGAAGAGTTGGACAGCACCAGGCCCTGACATGGTTCAGCCAATAACCTGCCTCAGTACCACATGGCAGCTCCTCTCAGGCATCATAGCGGCTAAGATGATCAGGCACATGGCTACAATACATGAGCAGGGCACAGAAAGGAATTGGCAAGAATACCAGAGGAGCGAAACACCAGCTGCTGGTAGACAGAACAGTCACCCAAGACTGCAACACCAGACTGACCAACCTGTACACTGCCTGGATTGATTACAAGAAGGCCTGTGTCTCCTAGAACTGAACAAGATCAACAGGACCCTAAGAGCCTTCATCAGGAACTCAATGGGGATGTGGCGTACAACACTAGAGGCCAACTTCAAGCCCATAGCACAAGTCAGCATCAAGTCCGGGATCTACCAAGGAGATGCTCTGTCCCCACTGCTGTTCTGCATAGGCCTGAACCCCCTCAGTGAGATCATTAACAAGACTGGCTACGGATACCGACTATGGAATGGTGCAATCTAGGGATGGGTATTGATAAGATTTTCACGATTCTGATTCCATTTTCGATTCTGTTTAACGATTCGATTCTTTACCGATTCTCTTATCGATTCTTATTTTTTTTTTAAAAGAGAACACTAAGGTCGATTAGCTTAGAACTTTGTTTTATATCATCTCTTTGAACAAGATAGACCAGGGGTGGGCAATCTCAGTCCACGAGGGCCGGTGTCCCTGCAGGTTTTAGATCTCACCTTGGGTCAACACACCTGAATCACATGATTAGTTCGTTACCAGGCCTCTGGAGAACTTCAGGACATGTTGAGGAGCTAATTTAGCCATTTAAATCAGCTGTGTTGGTTCGAGGACACATCTAAAACCTGCAGGGACACCGGCCCTCGTGGACTGAGATTGCCCACCCCTGAGATAGACATTTAGGAGTAACATGGCCTTACAAACCCAACAGTGAGATTTTAAGAGATCCACAGCCTACGGCTCTTCAATGGGGTGTCACAGGGTCCCCAGGAAAAAAAAATTGTAAATGTAAAATAATAAAATAAATATTCTTCTGTAGCAATAACAAAGTATAACATAAATTATTCTGTAGCAATTACACAAGAATATCCAGTAATGTCCCTGCCTACAATTAAACACATTCACTTACCGGAAATCGGGGGCATCTGCTGTGGCAAATGGGTGCAAGCCTTTGACCACAAACTTAGTCACTGCTCGGTGACATTCGTCTATCCTGGACTAAAAGGAGACGCTACCGGTAGACTGCAGCGAGAACTGCCAGCATCTGAGCCAGCCAGACTCTGTCTCTCTCATCATGGTCACCTAAATGCACAGTAATGGCAGGTTTTGTAATAAGGCAGATCGCGCTAACATAATATGCACTGTTAGTTGATTATTTACCTGCCGCATTAACGGGAGAGGACGTGCAAACGTTACCGCTGCTGCTGGGTCGAGATTCACGAGTCCGGAGCGGAATTAAAAACACGACATTCATTTAAGGTTATCGCGTGTTTTGTGAGCAAATGCTTTTGCATATTCGTAGTGTTTCCTCCTTTAAATGAAATATGTACTTTGCAAGTATTGCAAGTTGCCCTGTTGTCATCCGTTCTCGTAAAGTATAACCAAACGCCGCTTAGGCACCCTGCCAGGTAAATGACGCTCCGCAACGTGGTGACGTCATTCGGGGCGACTGGAATCGATAAGGGAATCTCCAAAAGTTGAATCTGTTCATCTGGACGTAGCGTTTTGTGGGAGAAACGTTTTGTCACTCATCCAAGTGACTTCTTCAGTCTCAGCTCACTTGGATGAGTGGCGAAACGTTTCTCCCACAAAATGCTACGTCCAGATGAACAGATTCAACTTTTGGAGATTTACTTTCCTGGATGATTGAGAATGCATCAAGACGATAAGGGAATCGTTTGCAAAAATGGCAAACAATTCCAAGGAATTGAAACAGTGGGAACCGGTTCTCAACAAGAACCGGATTTCGATACCCATCCCTAGTGCAATCGTAGGCCACCTCCTTTACATGGATGACATCAAACTGTATGCCAGGAGTGAATGAGACATCGATTCAGTGAAGGTAACAGTGGCCCCAGTGGTAATCGGAGCAGTGACTCCCAAGCTAGGCAAGTGGCTCTAATAGATCTCAAGAACAACATCCGAGATCTCTGTCCAGAAGAGCTCAGTCCTAGGAACAGCAAAGATACTGCGCAGGACCCTCAAGCTCCCAGGCCTCTGGTAGAGGACCCGAGCTTAAAGGATAGACCGCCTGCAGGAGCGAGAGGGGTTTTTTTAATATAATGTATCAAGTTCAAGCTTGGCAATGTTGGCTTGTTAAATGACCATGTGCAAATGACTTTGTTGCCTTGGTAACTGGTTGAATTCATATTATCCTCGCATTTGCTAAGCTGAATAGCTTTCTTCCATCTGCTTAACGTCATTTCCGTGCTTACTTTCTCCTACATGTTCACTGGATTATCTAACTAAGACCAAAATGTAAAAAAACCCATTTTCTCCTTACATTTTGGTTGAAAAAATTGTATTTGTGGAAGACACAAAAAACAATAAAAACAGCTTCACTAATGTCTGCAAACACAAAAGCTGCAAAAGCATTTTTGTATAGTTTATGAGCAAGTGTCTGGAAGACTACTTTCCTCCATATGTCTGCATGTGGGTGGCAGGAATTCAATGTCTGATGTACAGGATGATGCATTCATTATCTCGTAGTAAAACTTTTACAACAATACATTGTTTTTACCCAAGTAAGAAGACATTATCGGCTTGGAACGTGTGCCATTTAAGGACGAAAGAAACAGCAGGGTCTAGGCAATGCATAGTTACATATATTACTTCTGTTATAGCCCACATTTTATATAAAGGCTGACTCATACACAGAATAAAAGAACAAGCTTACAAAAATAGCTCACTACTGCTCAAAGTTACATTTATTTACTTTTTTAAATGAGGAAACTATATACTTTGTGTAGCCTAAATTATACCTCTTTTTGAAAATGGTGAGTAAATTAATGACACTTTTATTAATGTCCCTAATTGTATAACTTTGAATACACGTGCATATACAGAAAAAACCTTAAATTTTATGAATGTGAGTGTCAGTGTCAGCTAGAGCGCTTAGGTAGAGGCTATGTGATAAAAGACTAAGAAGAAACACTTCCATGTTTACAAAGTAACAGACGTGAGTTGAAAGAGGACTGGTTTTATGTAAGTGAGGTTTTTGAAAGGTATTTACCACCTCCACTCTGCAGGGTAAGCTCCTTGCTTATTCATGAGCTTGTAAACTATAAATAAATCCCTTTAGTCTCCAAACGGCGGGTGAATATAGATGAGCACCTTTCATTCCAAAAATGAAGAAAACTAAAGAAGTCTCTCAGAGTAACAGACAGGTAAAAGTCAAGAGTGCTGTGATGTGATGAGGCAATTTGCTATAAATTCTGTTTAATGCCAGCACAGCCACACAGCACTAAACCTTCTAATAAAAGGCAATAAACAGTTTTATTTCTTAGAATTCACTTGAAGATATTATACTGCGTATTCCATCTGATTTGGTATTAAAAATATATGTAAGCATCAAACTAAATATCAGTATGTATTTGTTGGAGCATACATGTTGGACCTCATGTTGATTAAAGAAAAGTTAAAGATTGATCTGCCACCTTTGCCCTCCTGCACGAGCTGATGTTGAGCATTTTATGCTACATAAAAAGGCATGTTTCTTAAAGCTAATTGTCCCATAATTCCTTAATGATTCCTGTGGCAGTTTTTTTAAACTGTTAGAAACCTTCAATGCCTCTTCTGCCTGTCGCACTTTACGGGTGTCTTCTAGTGGCAAAAACATTTGAAATAAATAGAAAGGTTCTCCGAGTGTGTTTTCAACCAAGGCCAATGCCCTATTTCACAGTTTTAGAGAAAATGATCCAGATACTCAGCAAATTTTCATGGGTTGAAATCACCTCAATCGGGGGTGGATGTAGCTCAGGAGGTAGAGCAAGTGTTTATCGTAACGTTGGCGGGTCGATCAAATATCCCTGAGAAACGTACTATTCCCAAGTTTAATGTTTGCGAATGTGAGATGCACTTACATAGAAAAAAGTGTTTGTATTAATGGGAGAATGAGGCAAGTTGTATAAAGTGCTTTGAGTGCTATATTTTACCATTTGCATCAGCAGTTATTAACTTTAGCCTGGCACTTTTTATGTGATCTTGCTAACCAACAGCAAAGATCACACTCTTAGAATCAGGATACACCACCTCATATGTGACGCCACTGTCAGTGCCTGCATCCCATGGGATGAGGTCTGTCTCCAGTCTTTGGACCCAGCCACACTCCTTGGTACAGAGGTCCTCTCCTGACAGCCCCACATTCCAGTCTGGGCTGGGCCCAAGCATGGTGAGGAAGGACATCAGATGACGGGTCCGGTCTACGGAAAACTCTGCTGAGGGAGCTGCTCGCCTAGGAATGGTGGTGGGGAAAGAAATCACAGAAGGTAAATAATTCAAACCATATCCTAAGTATTACTGTAATGGTAGAGCATAATAATCTCATCATTATATCCAACATTCAGCTGTTGCAGTTTCAGTGAAAAACAGCCAGTTTTGATGTCATAACCTCTGATCTATGCTGCATTGCTAATTGCGCGATAATTGAGGCTCTAAAATATCCAATTAGCGACTGAAAATTGCTCATCATTACAAATTCTCTTTGCACGTCCAAAAGGTAGTGAAAGCACTAAGCTATTCTGAATACAATAAAGTAAGCAATTTGAACTTTCTTTAAAAAAAACCCCCAAAACAAATCATCTTAATTATCATGTATTAGCCAAGACACATGTGCAAACACAAATATTTCAGAATCACCTGACAAGTCTGCAAACAAAATACAACAAAATGAGCCAATGCTTCAGATGCCCAGTGAGTGTGTGGAGGTATAGCTGTGCAAGCATGTGTGCGAATGTTCTCATTAGTAAATATAATAGTGCCACAATATATCGCAAATGACAGACAACGCTAGGAGGGGTAATTAAACAGATGTTTGGTGAAAGATACAGTACATTAGTGTGTGTGTATGTGTGTGCGTGTGTTCATGCTCATGCAGTGCTGAGGGCTACAATTGTGATAAGTTTCTAATTGCTCTTGAACTAATTCCAAAGAGAGCACAGGATGCCAGAGTGTGCAACTATTCAGACAAGTGAGCCTGGCTTTGAGAGGCGCATAAAGAAAACCATCATAAAACAATTACGAGTACATTTATTAAAATGTATGCATTGCATTACAATAGTATCTGAATTTTAATTATAATACAAAGTTCACTGAGTGTGTCAGAAATGAAACTTTTAGCCAACGTTTAAATACTCTTCCTGCAAATTAAGAATTTAATACTGCTCATCAGGAAGATTAGGTTTTGTTTTTTTGTCATTCGTGGAGAGGTCACGATGTCTTGAAATTGCCACCATGTAATCAGTAACAAAGAAAGAAATATGAATCTCGTTCTGCTTTGTCTTTTGAAGACAAAGAAGTAAATCAATAAAAACGAATTCTTTGCCGCATTGCTTCAAACCAGATAGATTATTTTATGCTTTACAAAACAGACACTTTAAAATAATTTTGGCTTGAAGAAACAATCTTTTCAATTGGACAGATTGATTTAGGGCCTAGAAAATAACATATTTTAATAAACCTACAGAACCAGGCATTTCAGCTACAGGAGATGCAAACGGTCCTGCAAAACAAAGGTGAACCTAACAACAACAGTGGCCTGAGTTGGCCAAGCCAAAGATACATAAACATGGGGACAAAATTTTACATTCAGGAAAAAAAACATGCAAACGGCACAATTATGTCTGGCTAAATGTTCCCTAGCAAAGACTGCATGTATAATGCATGAGGACGCGAGATTAATGGGCCATTGAGATTTGTCTCCTAATGGAGACTCCCTTTAAACTTGGCTAACTCAACATGATGAATAACGTTAAACACATAACCCAGTCCCAATTTTGGTTCAATATCAGCTCCAAGCACCACATTTTCACTGCTTTCTTTCCTGCGGACATGTTGTATGATAAATATATATTTCCTGGTGAAGGAATACACATGCCACCTGGTGAGCCACACATTAGTATTAACACAAATGGAACCTTGCAGTGGGGGAAACTGTATGAGTCACAAATAGATGGTATAAAGGATGGATGTACCTTCTGGTTCAAAGGTGAAGCCAACTTGGAAGTGGCTAAAACCAGACATCCTTTTATTGGCCACCAGGTGGCGATACCTGTGGCTGCAAAAAGACTTTCAGTCCTCTAGAGCAGCGGTCTCCAACCTTTTTTGCACCACGGACCGGTTTAATGTCAGACAATACTTTCACGGACCGGCCTTTAAGGTGTTGCGGATAAATACAACAAAATAAAATGATACGACCAAGAAAACAACTGTGGTATTTTGACAATATAATAATAAATGCAAATTCACTGTGTAATTGTGTAACTTTATTAGCAGCGTCCTCCTGAAATGTGCCAACAACATTGAGAGTAACATCCTCCTCTCTGCCCCGTAACCTGGTCGCTATGGTAACGCGTAAATATTTCTTTCAAAATAAGACACACAACTACAACACGGGAAAAGACCTAGGGAAACCGAGTTAATGATAAAAACCCTGAAAACCATAAATTTCACACACAAGCCTCAACTCTTGCGGCCCAGGGGTTGGGGACCGCTGCTCTGCAAGTCTGTGGGCTCAACCCCTCATTCTGGATCATACTAAATAAAGCATCAAGTCTATTCTGTAAATTTTAGACATTCTAATTTTGAAAAAGGATGATTAATCCAGGAATTGCATTCAGTTTCACAATCAGATTCAAGCCTCGGTCATCACATCCGGTTTCAAAGCAACAAGACACTGTGAAACGCTCATCTCAAGGCTTAAAAAGCAGACTTCACAAACCAGTGTCTGACATCACAGTAGCTACACCCATTTTTTATACAGTCTATCACATCGCATTGTCACAGTAATTTGCATTCATTTAGCTGGTCATGCATCAAATGTCTAAATGTGTGGGGGGGTTTTTTTTTTTTGGTCAAAAGTTGCTGTTTTCATTCTACACTGCTATTAACTAAAGGTAGGCCATGTATCAGCAAGAAAAAAAAAATCAATAAATACAATTAATTTCACTTTGATCAAGCCGAGAACTAAATTGATTTCCACTGTTATGAGTTGAATGAATCAAATAGCCTATAATCAATGTTCAAGTTTCAATTTTTCCACTTGAACGTTCAGCTTTCACACAAACAGTAAAATAAATACGTTCACTTGTAAACTCAAAAGATTACGAATTTTCTGCAACACTGTTCTCTTATTTGCGACCAGTTGTTTGACCTTCTTTCTATCACCTATTTCACTCATAAAGTCTGTGTCTGAAGCGCTCCATCGGTCTATTCTGTACTGAAGAAGAGTCAAACGTCATATTAACTCAGATTAACAAAAAAAGTCAATAACTATGTTCAGGATACCCATTGTCTCTGACTGGGATTCTTTTTTGTCATTTTGTCAGCTAATACAATGTTAAGGTAAATAATAAATAATACACAAATAATTAGGTAATATTAAAATAAATCTTTAATCAAGAATTTAATTTTATGGCTAGTTCACAAGTTCAATTTAAATTTTCAATATTTCCAACCACATCTTTCCAAGATGCACCTTCGCCCTTGAGCCAAACTGACACTGAAGATATACTTACAGGTTGAGAGGCTGCCACGCAGGCCACTGAGCCTTCGTTTTAATGACGGTCAGTACTTCATCTCCCTGCAGAGAGAAAGACAGAGAGACATTTACAAGAAGTCATTTGTCGCTAAATGGATGACTGTAAAGGGACAAAAAAGAAACATTGACAGAGAAAAGGACAAAATTGACAAATTGACATGACTGAGGGTGAGTACTCTCATCCAAGGACAGCAAAGCGTATTCCACTTTTCAAAGGCTTAAGAGCCTGGACAAAGTGTGTCTTATCAGGACAAAATGACTCGATGCTGTCTTATAATAGCTGTCTGTCATTCTAGCACAGAGCCACGCTTTAAACTCTGCACAGCACCCACCACTCTCTATAGTCTCTCGGTAGCATTATGGCCACTTTATGGACCGCGCAACACATTATCTATCATAATGCATCGCGTCAAATTATTCAGCCAAAAGCAGGAAGACAAATGATGAATTTAGTGTGGCGCAGCACTTGATTAGAACTGAATTGGAAAGTCGAAATGTGCCCTTTCTGCTTTAATAAGAGCCTTTATTGTGTTTTCTCCACCTCAATCTTTTGTCTCTTTCTCTTTAAAAGACAAACACACACACACACACACACACACACACACACACACACACAACTGAATCAGTTTGGGATATGCCAAAAAAAAAATCCCTTTTTCTGGTTGACTGAAGGTTCCACAGTCGCCTTGAAAGCCTCCTCTCTTCCTCTCTTCCCTGGGGCAGTGAGGAGAAGGAGTGTGTGTTACTGTGTGTGTGCGTGTGTGTGTGTGCGCGTGTGTGTGTGTGTGCGTGTGTGTGTGTGTGTGCGCATGTGCGTATCTTGGTTGGTTGGTTGTTGGGTGTGCGGGTGTTTGCATGTGTATGTACATGGAGGAAAACTGGTGTACAAGCAAGTGTCCATCTTCACTTCAGAGTAGCCCGTGGCTCTGTGACTTCTTTGGCTTCAGACCCCACCAACCTCCTCTCCCTCACACACACACACACACACACACACAAACACACACACACACACGTGCGCGCGCAGATATTTATATGACTACAAAGAGCCAGGGGGGCAGAAATGCAGTGCCATCTCCAAAAGCTGCCACGATGGACTCAAAAGAGACAGACTCATAAATAGAAGGACACATGAGCCATGAACAGATAACCACACAGGAAGGGTGTCTTCCACAGAGACACCAATAATATATGCGTTTTTTTCATTTGCTTTCACTTGAAGAAAATCTGCTTTTTGTGTTTCTTTCACGAATCCACAGTAGCGCCACAAAGTTCAATAAAAAAAAAGCTTAGGAGAAAAACAATTTTGTCATGATGACAAAAAAAAGTATCTTGATTGTATAATAGACAACAGAATGCTTTGATTTTATCATCCATCAGCATATTAATACACAAGCTCTCCTCATTTATGTGGCGCTTTCTTCCAAAGTCATATAAGACAGGAAATGATCCATGCTACAGCAGCTTGGTGTGTCACTGAATACATTTTTTCCTTGTTGCTTTAATGAGACACAGAGCAATGACTCATTTCACATTTCAGTGTCATTTTAGTTTAACTTTAGCTACTGCTCTCACACTGACAGAGGACGGTTTAGGAAAATCCAACAAATCCTCATCACAGAGTCTAAAACAAAACTGTACTGTCACCATCAACTGGTAGCACAGAGATACGCAAAACTGCTTCCATTAGAGCCTTAACACAATGCAATTGCAAGACTGGACACAGATAACTTTTTTTAACAGCCTGATAAAGTCGGGATTTGGATTTGGAGGCCGACTGGGTGGCACAACCACAACTCTGCCAGCCACATTGTTTGGGTGCTTTGGGTATTGCCCTTTAATTTGTGTTCACTCTGTTTAGCTGTGTTTGGGTTTACACACCACAAGCCAAGGAGTACTTTAAAAGGATCCACATTTGATGAGTTCAGAGTGACCAAGCCGTCTCACTATTGCCAAAAAAAACGTGGCGTGTTCGGGTGCCAAGTACAGAGAACTGGAAAAAACACATTTAATTACCAACATTTAGGGCTATTTAGTTTTGGATGATTAGGGACAAGTTATAGACAAAAGTTAGTCTCAGTTTGCAAGCAGAGCAACGTTTACAGAAGATGTGAAGGGAGCGAACAACTAAAACATATTCTTACTGATGAAATGACTGTTTATTTGATTTGCTGACTGGTTAACAATCAGTTTGTAGAAGATTATTATATCTCTATTATTGTAAAAGTTAATAAATACTGTGTAGAACATTTATACACATGTAAGGTTATTTTAAAGGTAAACCAGACATTTATAAGACTTTTTACTAGTCATTTATCCATGCATACAAAAAGTAGTTGGTTAAGTTTTTCAAAAGATTGGGTTTTTGGTTCAAACATGATGTGAGTGGAGTGAGTCTGGTCTCACTTTTGCACCTCGTGTGCATCTCTGAGACATCAGCAGCTTGGACTAAATGGAAATGACACAGGGCTCGCTGACCTGGCAAGAGGGATTCTTGTGATCTTGTGAATCGCATAAAGAATCCAGCTGCCTCAGATGGCAACGGGTCAAAGTTGTCCAGCAAAGAAGGAAAGAAAAATGCATGTGGCTCAATTTGAAAAGCAGTTTCAGCATCTTTTCATGTAGTTTTGCAGACTTCTTATGCCCAACAAGGTGTCAAAAATCAGTATTTGATCAGGTAATTTCAACATTACATGTAATGATTCAGTCCAGGCTTTAGGAGACAACAAAGTGGTCTGTGGAAAGATTGAGGTAATCAACACTGGTGTTGTTTTAATATCTAAGTCCAATTGAATCCCTCAAATAAAAGAAATTACATAAGTTTTCACAGCAAGGAGAAGGTGGGTGAAGGATGCACTAAACACATTATGTACATTATGTACTTTTTTTCCTGTTCAAATTACGGATAATAGGCTACTAGTTCTTAATATGAATAAACTAAACATGACAAAACATTTGTCTATGTTTCATCTTTCTTGTTTAAACATGAGAAACTCAGTAATTCACATTCTCAGGATAAACATGATGAAGGCAATTTTCTCTGTCGTTCTTTCACCATCTGCCATTACCAGACACTCTGAATGTTTTGGTTCAATTTAGGCTAAAAGAAACAGCACTCTGTTCTTGTGAAACACTCCTGCACATTTTATGGCAGACCTCAGCCAATATCACATAATGCAAAATGCTTTGTGGAGGCTCATAGGAGATGCAAATCTTCCTGTAATGGTCTTGTTTGTTTATGGCAATTATCGTAATGGCACAAAATGACTGTGATTTAGTAATGTTTAAATGCACATTACATTTTCACGAATGTTTTCGAGGAGAAGAGAAACAGGAGAACAGAAGGACAAGGACACGGATTTGGAGACGCTAGTTGGGTAAGGACAGAAAACAGGAGGGAAAGATTCTGGAGGAAGAAAAAGAAAAACGACAAGCATTCATAAAGTGAGACAAGAAGGACGAAAGGAGAGGGATTTAAAAAAGAGCAAGGCAGGAAATGAGAAGACTGAATTTAATGGTGGAAGAAAATGACAATCTGAGAGGCTCCGGACAGGATAGAGGTTAAAAAGAGATGCACAGATAGATTTAGTTTGATTAAAATGACCTTACCTTCATCACACTTCCCTAGCGTGATAACTACTCCCTCCATGCTTGTTTTTTTCTATATTAGGTTTGGGAAGCCTTTTCAAAACAACAGTATAAGCTCTTTAGGGGCAGTTTAAAGTAAAGACTGCTTTGTTTTATTTGAAATTCGTCACTAGCCTAAATTTTTGGTCATTTCGACCATGCCATGATCATAAGAGATGGATTTTGCTATTGTAAAACAGCATCTCAGGGAGTAGCTTATTGAGGACTTGAGGCAAAATGAATCAATTCTCTGCACAGTTAAACTAGGCTGATCACCATCTGATTCCAGGTACATACCTATGTAATGCACAGATATGAGACTGGTATTTAGTTCTCATCTAGTTTTTGGAAGGAGAAAATTCAAAAACAGGCAACAGGAACAAACAGGATTTAGGATAAGTGAGAAACAAGGTGATGAACCAAACAGCCAAAAGATTAGGCCGCTGACAGGTGAAGTGACTAACACTGATTATCTTGTTGCAGTGGCATCTGTCAAGGGGTGAATTACATTAGACAGCAAGTGAAAAGTCAGTTCTTGAAGCTGATGTGACAGAAGCCCAAAAAAATGGACAAACATGAGGATCTGGGCAACTCTGACAAGGACCAAATGATGATGGAACACCCCCATATCTCAACATGTCAGCATGCAGCTGCTTTGGTTTTATGGTGATGATTGACTGGTGTACACTACAGGCCCAGTGTAAACTGTACTCCAACACACTGTATTCAAGTTTAGTTAAATGCTTCAGTAAATATGTTGACTTGTTCACTGTAAGAAATCAATGTTTTTCTCTTTAATATTTCACTTTTCCCCCTTGGGCGCCTACTTTGGGTAACCCTTGTTTCTTTTTTCTGAATTGAATGGTTCAGTCATATTTCAGGCCTGATTCCTGAACAAAATGACTGGTTGTTAGTGAGGTTGACCTCTGTCAAAACTCATCATTAAGACTACAGGGGAGGTGGTCAAAACTTATCTTTATGGGGGAACGAGTTAAGAAAGATTCCATTTTAATCAGAGTTTAGTATCCTATTTTACAAACCCGCACTAATCCTAAAGGAAAGTGCAGGCTAATGAGTTATAATAGGTTTTACATATCAGCTAGAATACTGGAAATCAATTAATCCAGTCTCAGCTGGATTTCATGCATTTGAACCAACAGATCATCATCTCAAAACCTCAACCTCATGACATACCCAAGTCATCACTGGTGATAACCCTAACCTTAACTCTCACCCTAGGCTACCAGAATATTTCATTTTTGTTTTTATTAAATTCTTCTTCCAAGTCTTGGCACCGCGGAACAAAGAAAATAATAATTGTAACTGAAATCCATCTAAAACTATTTTACTATTTCCTCTCTCCAAAAAAAACGTAGGGTTCGGGTAAAAACAAATACGGTTAGGATAGGGTAAGTGTTTGGTTTATTACCTATGATGACCTCAGAGTGTTCATGGTAATAGTTTTAACAAATGTCACTGGTGTAAAAGTACAGCTCGGTGTGTGAAGTCAGGGCTCAAGACAAACCCGCTTGCTGGTTTGTCTAGACTATAACTTAATCTAAATTTAAGTTAAATTAAATTAAAGCTATCCAGAAACTAACTATTGTTAGACTTTGGTTGATGAAAGCTCCCTACAGTCTTTTCATTAGTAATGCAGGCATCGAAAAGGTAGAAGAGACGCCTTTGGGAAGTAAACAGTTAGCAGGTGGATGAATCTTCTCTGCCACAGCCTTTTGTAAATGAATTAGAGTCTTGCTCTGTTAAGTTGCTAGGGTGGCTAATTTTAGCACTTAAAGTGAGAGTTGAATGGGGCTACTGTACTGAAGTGCCAGGGTAACACAGTACAGACATCCACACAGACATACAGGTTGGCTAAAAATATACTACATGCAGACAATTATAATAGTTTATTATTATATATTATTACAATACATTTCGTCTTTTCGCCTAATCAACATCACAACATTTTTTAAGACAAATGTCTTCTACATAGATGCACATTTACTCATCTGTGCAAAGTGTTGAACTGAGACCCACTCTAGGGTGAGCGCTGCTCTGTCAGAGACTTGATGTCATTCGTGTTCTGTCAGACTCTACAGCAGCAGGTGTCACAGCAGTGAAGAAAAAGCTGAGGCCCAGGACACATATTACGGCAAAATTACAAAGATTAGTGAGTGACACTGCTGGCAAACTCTTGGGCACACGGAGCCGAGGCGAAAGCTTGAGGAAAATGGAGCTGTGACTCACTGCTGTCCATGCGGCATCTGAGCTGTGACACCAAATATAACGTCTATATCTGGACAATCAGACTGATGGATGGGAAAAATGGTGACAGGGTAAAAGCAAGAGACAGCGACAGAGCTCTAGAGCGATGCCGAGAAGATGGATAAATATAAAAGCAGAGATGGAAGCTCACCCGACGAGCCGGTGTGTTGCATATTTTTACCAAATTAAAAACTGAATGATGAAGGCAGAGGTTGAGAACTAATGTTTCCCATTAGGGCAAAAAAGCTTTTAAAGTCAGTTCAGCCATCAATAAATAAAACAGGAAATAGCCAGGGGTTGAAATGTTTTTGCAGTAGAATAATTAAGAAAATCATCCTATGATTGTCCAGAATGGTTTCTGCATCTTGCATCACAATAGCTTAATGGCCAAGGAGGTTCATAAATGTTCACAGATTTTTTTGACATAGCAGAACTTCAACCTTTAGCCTTTACGCTAATGAAGGCTGTAAGGTCTTAATCAGTTATGCCAGTCATGTGTGAAGATTTGATCACTTACTAAACTGCTGATGCACAGGGAGAGATCCCTCAACCTTTGCTCATCCAGTGTCAGGTGTGTTTATGACCTTTTAACCTTTTCCCAGAAAGGAGTTTCAAGTTTTGATTTTAAGTATTGGTCTGCCAATACTGTGTCTCAATGCATCTTTTTTACATTCCATTGTTACAGACACATATAATCATCAGCATCAAAAGACGACACATAAACTTTTATAAGACTTTTTCAGTCTTTAACAAAGACTCGAATTCAGCCTAATTTTATAAATCAATACATATTTAACCAGCAAGCAATTGTGTTGTACTGCTGTACTGTTGTATCAAAACGCAAATGCAACCTTTTTGTTCTTTTGACATTTTTTGATTATGAAATGATTACGATTAGTGCATTCACTTCAGGTACACACACTACTATTCGATAGCAAAAAATCATTTTAATATTGCATATATTTAATATTGCAGTGAAAAAGTGTTTGTCCTGGTTTTTGGCATATTTGTCACATGTTTCAGAAAGTAAGTAAATAAAAAAATGCAGTTTTTAAAAGACAATTTAATTTATTAAGAGAAAATGTTATCCAATACAAGTATAGGAAAGAAATGAATCCAACCAGGAATTTCATCTCATTCTCCAACGTGAGAGAAGAAATGAGACGTATGTCAGACAACTCTCCTGGTCTCAGAATCAGGGGGAGGAGTCAACAAGATGGGTAGTGTTTGCTGAAGAAATGTCTCTGAGAAGGTTAGGTTCAAGTTAAAGCATGTATGTAAAGCATCTTAAAATAATCTCAGGTTAGGGTTGTGTCTTTCTGCAAGAAAACAGTTGCAGTACTGTAGCTATTATCTGGAGTCACGTTCTTGTCTATCTGTTCAAAGCTCCACCAAAACTAGTTGGGATTGCAAAATGCTCCACTACATATATATGTAATGATCAGCTGCCTTTTATAGCTAAAAACAACGCTATAATATTGAACCAAAATACATTCCCACTCAACTCACAGACAGTTGGGCAGGAACTTGGGGTCATATTTTGATTATATTTTATCGATATTTAGTGGAATTTTCTCACAGAGAGTAATCCTTCACCACTGATTTCCAAGACAACAAAAAGCTACAAAAGTCCACATTCTGGGGCACGTGGGGCAGAAACAAAAGTCCATGTCCTTTTGTGGATTGCTTTCTTTTTACACTTCATTAGTCCTTTCTGACTCTTGGCCACACAAATTTGCCTCTTTGGATACCGTGATTATGTGTCCATTGACAGTGACAACACCAGCTGAGTAAACTGGTGGAGAGCAGCTGTGCTTGAAATTTCATATTTGTGGTGCAATAAAAAGGTAGAACCGGAGCCCCGTCGGTGTGCAACCCGTTCATCTTTTTCTTTTTGTCATCTGCTTGTTTTCAGCATCTGCTCTCATTTTGTTGTCAATATATGTTTATTTTTGTATTGTTCAGACAAAGTACAACTGGTACAGCTACCAGGTGTACAGCTGAAATCCATGTAAACATTTGGATTATAATGGAGATTAAACCAGTTGGGTCTGAAAAAACCAGCCAGTCACATTAGTTGGTAATTTAAAAATGCCAAATCAATCCTACAAAAACAAAAACTAAACTAAAAGAAACATTACCAAAGGTGAAGACACAGAGATACAGAAGGATCCTAGAATTAAATAACACAATAACTGAACTGTTTTGAGTAGGATTTTTAAGATTGGAATCAATACAGATACTTGGTGATTTAAAAATTCAATATATTTTTCTATTTTTTTTTCTTTAGAATAAATGAGTTATTTATGAGTCCAGGATATTGGCAAATGGCTAATTTTGACCGATATAGCCAACCTCCCCATATATAGGCTCTAGTTGCCATGGCGATATTACACATTGTTTGAGTGATAACGTTGTAACATAAAACAATGATCCTTAGCAATATGTGTCCTGTCACTTCTCAACCATCTTTGAAACACCTCTGGGGAGGAAGCCAATCTCTCAACTGAATTATATATTCTGTTACACTATCCAATGGGACGTAACGTCTTGAACAGGATCACCAGTCAAGTCTGGTTAAAATAATGTCAAAAGTCACAAAATAGCAGTTGTAAAGGTTTTATTCTCAGCACAACAGCATGACTGGTTAACATGCTTCCTACTTTTAATGGTTTAATAACTTTTTAGTGACAGGTGGGGCAACCCTCATCTCAGCAATTCAGTTAGTAGTTCAGTACGTTAGGTGGCAATTATTGGGAAATACATTGATGGAGGAAGAGGGCGTAGACTCTAGAAAGAGTAGCTTGTAGCAGTTTTTTAAAAATAATACATAAATAAAAATAAGTTGCCTAATAAGAGCTCGTTCATTTTAACCTGCACAAACTAAACTTAGAATTATTTCCTGTGACCTTCATCACTTTTAATTATCCGATCAAACGTTATCACTAAAACATCCATTTCCAAGGTGTAAAGTACACGTTGTTGCACCTACATTTAAGCTGCCCAGCACCCAATAATGGATCCACTCAAGCGTAGTATTAAACATCCATTTTTTTTACCTTCATCAAAACAGGAATCAGCAGAGGGGATTAACGCGCACGAGGGGAACATTACATTGTAACTAGAGCTGCAACGATTCATTGAGCAATTCAAAGAATTCGATAATAAAGAATTCTGGACACAAATTCTTTGCTGCGATGCTTCATTTAACACACGGCTCTGTAACGCGCCGATGTATTAAACGATGTAAACGCGAGCATTAAAACAGACTAAAAACAGAGCTGCAGAAGTACAAATACTTCAGTACTGTAGTAAGTAGAATTTATTAGGTATCTGTACTTTACTTGAGTATTTATTTTTTAAACATTTTGACACAGATTTATTTTAATAAAAGTATATATACATATATATACTTTGATTTGACTTTGATTGTACTTGAGATTATTTACATAGTTTTGAATTTAAGAAACGTTTTGTTAAAAAAAAAACTTTAATGAAGCATGTAAAAACAATCAATGTTGTTGTTTTTTTTGACTGATGTTATTTGCAGTTATTAAACTTTAAAGCACTGTAATTTTTGTGTCTTTTCTCTTTTGAATATTTATTATTGCTCATTAATAAGACAATAATTAATAAGAATAAGAATAATTAATAAGAATAAGAATTTCTTATGCGGTTACTTGATTAATCGATGGGATAACCGATAGATTATTCAATTATTATAATAATCTCTAGCTGCAGTCCTAAGTATAACATTTACAGATTTTGGAGTACATTTTCTTTGTCAGCTAGATTGAAACATACTCATGTGCACAGGACAGAGGCAGACACACAGGCAGCCTGCAGCATTCCTTCCCAAATCCCCTCAGTGATCTCAGTTCTGCCCACTTATCACTCAGCTCACTTTGGAATGAAGTTTTGTCTGCAGGGACTCTGCGACAAGAGGCTCTGTATTGTCTTTCTAAACTTGGTCTAATAAAGGAAAATGAGCCTGGGGACTCTGGGAAAAGGTGTCTAATAAAAAATCAACACTGCACTAATGCAATTACAATTGCATGGGGGCTGTGGAACTGTAACTCAGTTGGATAAAATTCCCAGCTTAGGTCAAAGTGTGGGAACACACACACACACAAACACACATCCTCTTCTCACATACACATGCTGCACAAAACCCCACTCAGGAAACCCATTTTGGTTTTAGGTAAAGGTGAGTGCACGATGAAACAATCTAACCTTTTAGAAACAGCAATTCTCATCATCTTACAGGATATATCTTCAGTCATTTCTCAGATATTATCTTGCATACACACACAGTATCTCAGCTCAGGAGGTTATTTATCAACCATCTGCGACATCGATATAAAGCCACGGGGCATTTCACATCATCTGTCAAATTACATTGTAATTTACTTGTCCCTCAAGCTAGGTGCTGTAATTGTACTATACAATATAGCAACCAGTGTTCCCCTATAGCAAAACCAAGAACAGATTTCAAATAAACAAAGCCAATATCTCCTTTCCCCTGAAGACTCACTAGTTCCAAATCAATCATATAATGTGTTTTTTTCCCAAGACAACTGATGGACTGTGACAGTGAAATGTTTTGTGCTTTAAATGTTTCTCATTTTAATTTTGCTTCTGGAAAGTTTGTTCATTTCCCTGTACATGTAAAACCCATCATAACTCATATTCCAGCAATTTGTGTTAAATTTTAATAGTTCACATAAAACACACATATTGGATGTCAGCGTTCAAAATCAAAGTAATGGAGCAATAGAAACCACATTAGAAGTGAGACTTTACGACTGCGTTTCTAATTGTAATGATGCCACTGGCAAATGTTGTAATGTCAGCATATTAAAACACGCTGTTTTATTTGATGTTGCCAATTAAAATCCTGGTGTTAGTACAGAGAAAGAATTCCCGATGGTTTAGGATTTATAGGTGTTAAATCTGCTGTGACAGCAAAAACCACACCCACTGTTTTTAAAGCCACAAAAACTTCCAAATCTGAAGCAATCCCCAATAACACTGAGTATCCACAAGAAAGGTTGAAGAAGAAGAGCAAGGGGAAGGGGGTGGTTGACCAGGCAAATTACAGCTTTGGCACAGCGTCCTGGCTGGATTAGTGAAGCCTGGAAAAAAAATCTCAGAGGACAGAGATTTGTCACACTGGAGAGGAAAAGGTCCTAGCAAGGACAGTAGAATGGGACCAGAACTATCAACCACAAGATTATTTGACGACTAGGCCTTTCACAATCAGTTTTCTGATCCAGGTAAAGTTGTTAGTTCCATCCTTGTTACTTGTTTTAATGTAAAAACACTAGTAGCTTAGCGGCACACTTGTTTGGATCTCAGGAATAGCCTTCTCTGAGATGAATACAAAACTTCCTGTTAGCTCTTGATCAGAACAACGACCATCTTTTGAAAACCCAACATCCTGTCAGAAGCTAGAACAGACTCAAAAACTCTTTCAAATACATCAACAACTTAAAAGTTGTCATATAAGGTTGGCACAACAAACAGCAAAACAGCAACTATCTCAGTTCCCTCCACTTTGGTTCTTGTTTCTATCTCACAGCTCCACAGTTAAATAACTATTTTGCCAATTATAACATCACCTCATGAGATCAGTGGGTCCCACACTGTAATCAAAGAGACAGCCTGAAAGAGCTGATAAATGGGCTGTTCCGGTAAACTCTGCAAAACAGTTCCAGCTGTGAAAACAATGCTTAATGCGGGCTGGCCCCTAGTCTGAAGCCTTACCAATGATATTAAAACCTAGTGCTGAATGTAGTGTCACATGTAATCTAGAGATGGTTTGACAGAGTAGAGTAGAACAAATGCACTGAATCAGTTAAGCAATCTCCTTTGTGAGAAAAACCCAATTTCTTTTCCACTTACAGTCACAAGGTTGACCTAGAGAACCATATTAGAGACATGTTAGCTGCTTTTAGACCAAACAGGTCTGGGTGCTACTTGGAGGAAAGTACTCAACTTGGGAAGTCACCTGGGAACTAAATATCTTTTAAGCCTTTTTCTGTTTGCATTCCCTCTAACTAACAGGAACAGTGAAATCGTGCAATAGCTGGCCAGCTGCTGGTTAAGCAAAGTCACCTCTGATTGTTTCTTACTTTCTAATCCTTGTGTTGGTTCTCTCCGAGTACTCCGGGTTCCTCCAAAAATCCATACTCATGCATTAAATAGGTTAACTTACAGTTCTAAATTAGCCCTCTCTGTCAGCCCTGTAATAGACTGGTGACCTGTTCAGGGTGTATGTCGCATTCGTCCTATAAGAGCTGACATAGCTATATATGCAAAACTGGAAGGCAAGTACCACAGTAAAGGGTTGAAAGCACAGCTGAGTGAAATAAAATGGCTCTGTATAATTTATCCATTTGCCATGCAAACTACTTAGAAACCAATATTTTTGTTTTTAAATTTGTGACGGTTTCAAGTATACTTTGGTTGCAGTGATGTGTGACCAGATCTAGAATTCACTCAGTGCGAATCACCTCTGGTTGGGCAGTGGTGAACCCTGACAGGGGCCCTAAGTCAGTGAGCATCCCCTTTATCTGTCTCAGAAAAGCATAGCTTCCCATGTCTGTCTTCACGACATCATGTGTAGTTTTAGAGGCCTGTGTGCTCCATTACTGTATCCTTCAAGCAAGTACTGATGTCAACCCGAGGGACTTTTTAAAAATTCTTAAATCTAAAGCATTTTTCTAGAGTAGGCAAATATTTTAAAAAATAATTGTTATGCTTTCCAGTTACTGGTCAGACAATCAAGTCCAGTCTCCATCATTCACCAGTACTGCCTTTGGAGCACTCTGGAGCATTTTTATTACAAATACTTGAAAATTAACATGGTTTGCTATGAGGTACTGTCCTACAAATGAGTTTAAGTTTCAGACTTTGTGAATGAAATTAAGGTATCTTGTTAGCTGGTACAGTCTATGGATGTAGCTTGCTAATTAAGCTTGTTAATTTTTTTGAATTACATAAAAGTGGCAAAAGCTACAGCACAGAGGCTTCAAAATGCTCATCCACAAACCAGCGTGAGACATCACTCTAGCTGTGTGTGTCTTTTGTACTGTCCAAAGATGTCTTTTTACAATCTACTGAGGCTAAAAAGGCTGGCAGGTAGAGTCACTTCACACACTTTGGCAGACTAACTGATTGTTTTAGGAGCAGGTAGGATTGCAGCCAGGATTTTGTTGACTGCAGCCAAAGTGATTTCACATGGGCCTGCCCTCTCCAAACCATTAAGGGTACAGGAAGAAAGGCAATACTTTAAAAAATGATTTGAAACCGTAGCTTTTCATGACATTTAAACTGTGGTTGCTTCCTACTGGTGTAGCTTGGTATTTTAGAACAAAACTGGCATCACAACACTGTGATGTTTCAGTGTTTCAGTGCCAAAAATGTTTTGATTTGTGTGTCTATGTTTGTTTGTGTGTTGGTGTGCACATTTCCTGTAACCCCGAGGCCTGGTAATCCATCACACCCGTGTCAGGTGTAATATGTGACACGTTCACCTGAGGAAACATTGTCACATTAGTCAGTGTGGATCAATGTCGAGTTTTGTCTTGGAAAATCTCTCTGTCACAAAGAACCAAACAGCAACAATTAATAACAGTTGAAGACCAAGGTTTTTTTACGCCGTGCATGATTTACAGAGCTCCGTGGTAAAGCATATGCACGAGCATTTATATTTACATGAGCAAAATTCGAGAGAAAGCACACCCACAGATCATCCCACTTTAAAGTGCTAACACACCTAACGTGCCGTTTGTTTATTTGCTTGCTGTGCCATTAACTGTGAGGTAGTTTGGGAAAATGGATGACTACTGAATCAGAAAGGAATTTGTTTTTCATCACCAGATCCACGGAAAAAGAGGAAAACATCAAAACATGTTATGACAGATTAAGAGAAAAATACTTTGAAGCTCAGATGAGAAATTAGATGTTGTCATTACAATAAAAATAACTCCACTGACATGAAAGCGTGTTTGAAAGTGAGGTCTTGGAGTAGCAGAAATGGGGATGCTTTGGCACGAAGCCTTTTGAATTTGCATTTGAAGTGGATGTGGAAATGACGTTTTAAAGACTTCTATCCATAGAAGACTGCGAGCACTCATCCAAGACACCTCAAAGGCTTTTAGGCTAGGCACTCAGGTTTAAATTTGAAACATCATTATCATCAAGATCTACTGGAGATGAGAAGAGAAGAGGAGGGGTAGCCGAGAAGAGGTAGAAAATTTCATCTTATTAACCTGAGTAATTTAGTACCTTGTCTTGTGTAATGGGAGTCTCGTACCATTAGGGGGCTTCTCCTCTTCTCCTGCACACTCTCTGTCCATTTCTCTGTTCCTCTCGGTCCCTCTGGTGACTGCCATTTCTTGCCATATTGTTGCAATCACTCAGTTCAAGTAAACCTTAACTGATTGGCTCTTTTGTTTCTGCGTTTCAGGGAAAGAAAGGTTCTGACATTTTCCCAAGGTTACAAATGTTGCTTTTAGCATAGTGGGCTGCAGATAATTGATCAAAACTGCAATCTTGAACCTTTCCTTAGCTGTAATTTAGGAAGAAGGCAAAGGTCATTATGTGCTCAGCTGAGAACTGGTTCTTTGCTTCTGGCAGCTAAGGTGATTATTTTGAAAGCGCCTCTGGCAGTTTCATTTTGTGCTGTATTATGGTAGACTGAAGGGAGAAAAAAACCCTGACTGACCTGAGAGAAACCTTTTCATATAAAAGAAGGAAGATAACGTGCTGCTATTTTTTTAACACCTAGTTTTTGCTTAAGCATTGAGTATTTAATATTCGTTCTCATGCATCGTTGCCTTGCTACGATTGGCTGGAGGGTGGGCAATATTTTCCAGTTACACCACAGCCCTGACGTAGGACTGTGAACCTTACTAAGGTTAATGTTAACATTTATTTTCGGACAAAGCCAGCTGAAGCAGGTCAGCATTTTTAAACACATTTGTTCCATTCATTCTTTGGAGCTGAATCGGGTTTTTGTAAACACCGAAGAAAAAAGGAAACCTGTTTGGTCCTCAGAGTAAGTCATGTCTGTGCCGGTGAGGGCAGATTTTAAGGTCTGCTAGTAGAAATGCACCAGCTACAATTTTCTTTCCTCCCAAGTCTGATCTAATTATCTAAGTCTGATCATGATAACTCTGATTTACAGCATCATCAAACATTTTCATATGTTTTCTTTAACCCTTTCATGCATGAATTGTAACAACCTCAATCAGGATTTTTATTCATCTTTAGGCATGAAAAAAAGATTTTTTAGGCTTGATTTTTTTACATGTCCACTTAGGTGGACAACTGGCAGGGTATGGAGTGAGACATCAATGTCCAATATAGTGGGTTATGTGTAAGTATACCATCAACACTGACACAAATACAAGAAAACAGCCTTTGAATAGCTGTCCACTGTAGTGACCACTATGTGTGAAAGGGTTAATGTAAATTTCAATCCATGTACAGAATAAAACACTGACCATTTAAATAACTTTTATACTTTTTCCAATTTTTTCCTACCAAAAATTCTACAGGTTACAGGGGCAGAGCATTTTTCCACAAATCAAATCTGTATGTCCAACTATCTACAAAATGATTTCTTCAGTATGCTTCAAGCCATGCAGATCGGCCGGAACATTTTACTACTTTAGTGAAATCAAACCAAAAAAACCAAAATCTTTAGAACTGAGAGTTACTGAGAGTCACAAAGCTGCGAAAACAAAGGAAACGTCAGACAGCTGGCTGCTGCATTAGCATTATGGGAAAGCTTGACACAATTACATTTTTTGCAGTGAAAAAAAATCTCTTTGCCCAAATCAAGCTGCCAAGTTTGTACTGATTTGCATATTTGCACAGCTCATTCCACCAAGTGGAACGATGCAAGTTGTTCCGGTTTGACTTTAGTTATATTGCTTAACAGACGCATTGCTAATCTGATCAGCAGGCAATAAGATATACCTGAGGCTACGCAGAAACTGACAGACACCAGTCACTCACTGATTGGTTGGTGCAACTCTACTTAGAAGTTAAACCAATCTTTACTAAGGGACATCGTTTGAGGCAATTTACACTTCACACAGCTCCCTCTAGAGCCACTAAAGACATTATACAACTGCTTTTACATAGAAAGTAATCTCTTACATGAACCCTGACAGTCAAAGTAGTGCTGGCAGGCTACCAAGCTATTATCACATAAATCTGTGTCTGAGTGGTTAGTTCCCTGTCAAAAG
This sequence comes from Oreochromis niloticus, assembly GCF_001858045.2. Lineage (NCBI taxonomy): Eukaryota > Metazoa > Chordata > Actinopteri > Cichliformes > Cichlidae > Oreochromis > Oreochromis niloticus. The sequence continues at coordinate 6,017,598 of NC_031972.2, forward strand.
TTACCTCTGAAAAAATCTTTTACTTTGAACTGTAATGATAATGACAAGCTGTATGTGAAGATAATCAGACCTGCAGACTTCTTCTGAGGCTATCACTGGGTCTGTTTGGATGAAGCACCTGGAAATCTTTTACCACAATCAAACCAATCTGCTGCGATCTGTCCGTTATATCTAATCAGGGACCGATTTACACTCCAGATACAAGGTCACTGCTGCTGACCCGACTGTGGTATCAGCAGTCAAAGTCATGTGAACCAGAACTACAAAGTGTGATTTAAAAGCAATTGAATTTGTGTTACACAGTACAATCAAAGCATCAATGTGAACTGAAAAAAAAAAACTTTCGAGAAAAAAAGACATTTTTAACACTTGTTAAGCAGAAAGACATTGCTGAGTGAGGAAGTAGAGGGGAGTAAGTTCACTAAGGTGCAAAAAGAAAAGCGCAAGGAAGAAAAACAAAGCGCAAGTAAGAACGGACATCGGAGAGAAAGCCCACGCAGCGCGATGAGAGCGAAGGAAGTGAGGTCAGGGTGGGGAGTAAGAAAAGCAGAGTTTTGTGAAGAGGAGCGCAAAGTAAAGGGAAAGGGGGGAGGTCAGAGAGGGAGTGAAAGTCCAGTAATTGCTTTGACCTTGAGCTGAGCCGAGGTGTAACTCAGTCAAAGCGAGTGATGAATTCCATGCCCTCGGCCCTGTCGCGGGGATAAAGCCACCGCTCGCAGGGATTTTTGTTTATGACCACTTGGAAAAAAATATGGAGGGAGGACAGAAGAGCCGCTGAAAGAGAGCTGGGCAGCTTTCACAGCCGCAGAGGGAAACCGGTAAATGGAAAAGGTGGGCTGGAGGGGTTGCTTAAAGGCCAGAGAAACAAGACAGAGTACAGTAGAAATAATTGTAACACGTTTGGGGAAGATCTATTTTGGCTGTGTGACCTGTCAGACGAATGTTTATGACCACTGACAGACCGAGCTCTGGAGAAGGACTTGGAGAAAGCGGCACTCGCAGAGCTTCTCTTCACTTTCTTTCCGAGGTTATAGCAGCTCCAGCACAGAATACAGTAGCAGGTTTTTCCTGCTCATTAAACTTTCATAAGGCTTATAGCAGCTACAGGAAAATGTCATATTCTGAATGCTTTATACCATGTCAGCCACTGTATGAAAAATGACCTTTTATACGACTTGCTTTTCATAGTGTTTTGAACACATAAAGATGTCACATTGTTCTAGCAGTAAAAAGTCCTTAAAGTTGGAGACAATTTCATTCCTTCATTTTCTGCTATTATACAAATACGCAAGAGTTTGATGATGACCGACGCCAAAATGTAGACATATATTTTACTTGATACGAAAAACCCTTAAAAAATGTGAAATATAGGTCATATTTATTTTTTCTCAAACACTGTACCGAAAACAAACTGAATCAAACAGGAAATGCTGATTGTTAAAGTATAACCACATCACCCACTTGCAAGAAGTCTAATCACAGACAGCTCACTCTATTATAGGTTGAAGCCTGAATAGGAAATCCTCAACTGATGTCGTACCTGTTACACGAAAGGCTGCAAAGTTAGTCAGCTGGGAGGCGTCAGCACTGTTAGCAGAATGTGCTGATGTTGCAGACGTAACCATTACTGGGAGTTTAGGCAATTTACCACCACACCTGCACCATCTTCCTCCCTGTTATTATGTATCAAGGCAGGAGAGTGTTGCTAAAGTTAGTGAGCTAGGCTAACATGCTTCAATATTATACCAAATAAAAGAAATAAAAGTTATATTCGGCAAAGGAGTGGACTGCTTAGATTCGCAGGAGGCACATCTTTTGCATGGAGTGGAACACTAAACCTGCTATTAACACAGGTGTGCGACATACTTGCCTAACTGGAAAAAATAAGCAAACTTTAGAGATGCAGGTTACAGTTTGGTTAATGCACATTTTTGACCTACAAATGCACAAAAACAAAAATACTTTAATGTCTCTGCAGGATTACTGCCCGTTTCTGAGCGCCTCTGTCAAAAGCTTTTTGGGAATACGGTTACGTTGTATATATTTTAAAATACTTAAATTATAACCAAACTTACTAGGGTTTCATTACTCTGGCCCCTTAACCCTATCAGATTAAATTAGGCCCCAAGTTACCCAAAATAAATAGTGGGGCCATATTTTTCTCTGAAATGAGGACTACAAGTTTCTATAAAAGTAATTACTCCGTAAACTACATGTTAGTCTGATTATTTATGAGCACTCTTATGCATATTATGAACACTCTTGCAGATTGCCAAGCACTCTGCACTTTCTACACTGACCCCCACTGAAAACATTTCCACCTACGCAGCCACTAAAAATCCCTGATTAACTTGATGGAAATTACGCTGCTCTCTAAAGATGTGACTGCCGCTACAACTTGTACTTGAGTTCCCAGGTCCTCCGTACTACCTGTCTCCCTGAGGAACTCATGGTAATTATCTTGTCATGGGGCTAGATTGGTGTGTTGAACACAACTGATTACACCGAGGCTGATTGGCGCAAAATATAAATGGCTCCAGCGTCACTAATGAAGAGGGATGTGAACTGGTGTCAAGCTGCTGTCACGCAGTAAATGCCAGCCCGCATGACACAGCCACTGAGGTTGAGATGATGGCCCTGATTACACCTTATCATCCCATATCCGACTGATAACGTTAAACAACGGTGGAATGACAGGAATAACATGGAAGAGAGAAATCTGTGGAAGAAATGGAGAGAGAAAATGGAGGAGCACTGACAGATGACAGCATAGAGCAGGGGTAGGCAACCTTTCTGATGGCGAGTGCCATTTAAAATTTCCTCAGAAGTCAGAGTGCCATATGATTGCATTAGCAATAAATTTAATAACGCTCTATATGAACAGTTACACAACATATAGAACCACTTTATAGAATTATATTTGTTTGCAGATGTTGGCAGCTATCAGCGAGTAGTTATCAGCTATCTTGAAACAAAAAAAGGACACTTTTTATCTATAACAAGAACTCCATAACAGCAAATGGACTGTACAACAGAAAATACAAATGTTATTTATGGTCTCCTCACAACAATGATAAGAAAAATAAACTCAGCCAATATGGCATGTCTGTTAATACAGAGACACACACACACACATAAAGCCTTTGAATGAAAACAGACGCTGTTGTGACAGTGATGTACAGTCTTGTTGGTATATGTATGATTTCTATACATTTTACATCAGATAAAAACTTTGGTTGTAAGATTCAGATAATTATTTAATAACAGCCAGACATTTTAAATGAGAATAAGAAAGAAAAGTATTTCTTTGTGCCCCCCTTTCCCTGTTAATGCCCTACCTGGCCCCCTGGCAAAACTTTGCTAGTTACCAGCTGTCAGCTACTCAGAAAAGGATCCTGGTGTTATTTGTCTCTCAGAAACAGTTCATAACTTCCCTTCAACTCATTCATGTCACTTAAAAGGTAAACCTGTTTCTCCATCACCTGTTCAGCTCTGATGATTCAGTAAGGACATCTCCTGGTTTCATCTTCATGTTTCCCTCTCACCAGATATACAAACCAATATCATGACCAGCAGCTTTACAGCTGTGGCTCCAGCAAACATCAGCTGATACTAGAAATTAATATTAAACAAATTCTAACAACAGCTGATCAAGCTTAAACGTGCTGCTGTTGTTTAGCGCGACATCTGCTGGTTTCCTCTTTCTGGCGCAAAGTGGGCGATAAATAAACAAGAGAGAAAAGCCGATCAGCTGATCATTGATCAGTTTCATGATTGAAGTAGCAACAGGAGAGGGAGGGGGAGAGAATGAGAGAAGAAGAGGCAGCTGTGCACCTGCTGGCCTCCACTAATGTTACTGAATCTGTGGAAGGTCCACCATAGCCACCACCAAACAATTGAGTTATTTTTACACACCGGCCAACATCTGGCCAATCCACCACCTTTCATTGTTTATACCGTTACAAAAAAAATTTAAAAAAAAATCATCGGGCCACCGAGCAAATGCCCGGTATGCCCGATGGCCAGTCCAGCTATGGTCGTGCCATCAGTTAACCCTTCGCGTGCCTAGGGTTGCCGACCCCTGGAATAGAGGATGACATATTGACTGCGTGTGTGCATAGCAAGGGTATGAAAGTAAACAAGTTATTTAAGCCAACAAGAATGAAATGATGACTTTTTTTTAAGTTCAATTTCTGAAGTTATAGGGGAAAAGTACCCTGGGGACAGATTTACTGTATACTTTACACAAATGACTTTGGGCCAATCCATGACTGATGTGTGTTTTTCTATCGTTGTCATATTGAAAAATTAAGCTGTTGCCAATCAGATGTTTTCCAGATGGTACTGCATGATGGATCAATATATAAAAGTACATTTTTGCATTCATAGTTCCATCAAATCTGACAAAATCCCCAAACACAGTTCCAAACCACGGCAGAACTTCCACTGTGTTTTACAGTGTAGACACTTACTGTTGAACCTCTCTCCTCCTGACCCGACCTCCTCTGTACACACTGACACGACTTGCGTTTCCCTTCCTTAGGAATGGCTTCTTGTATGCTACCCTTACACTGAGACCACTCTCAGGAAGCTTCAGCAAACAGTAGATGGATCAACTGAAGGGTCACATGCATTCTCAGGTCCTGTGTCAGGTCTTTGCTAGATTTTTTCCTATTTCTTTAGGACATGCCTTTCTTATACTTCTGTGGATATTTTTTGGCATCAACTTCTGTGGATATTTTTTGGCATCAATTTCTTTCGTCCTACAGCTTTTGTTAAAATATTTACAGGAAAAATATATCTGTTGGCAACAGGCTGCTAGTAAAAAAGTGCCTAAAGATATAATTTAAATGGGTTTCATTGCCAAGCTGCCCGTCATGTGTAGACACAACACTGGTTCATCACTTGTGTTAGGTTAGACTTTTATCACAGGTAGACAGAACACGCTAATTTCATTTACTCTGTTTTGATTTCCAAGAACCTGTTAAATATAGGTAATATTTAGCCATCTGCCACCGCAACAGTGCTGTCTACAACTTCTGTAAAGAAACCAAGTCATATGTTTAGGCTGAACAAAAGAGCAATAAGCAAGGCTCTACGACAATGTTCTTCTGAGCAAAGCCAATCACAATCTCAATTTCATCTGAAAACCAACAAAAGAATAAGAAAGAACAAGTTAAGGTAAGAAGTTTTTAGGTTGATAAAAACAGGGTAGGAAGAAGGAGGAAAAGGTCAGGGGAAAGGATACGAAAAAGGATACGAAAAAAAGGGACAGTAAAACATCCAGAATAAAAGAGGAGTGAAAAGTATAATACGTAAGCAAAAAGTAAGGAAAGAAGAAGCTGATTTGAGAAGAAAGTGAGGAGAATAAGTGAAATGCATCAAAGAAAGAAGGTGACAAACAATGCACTGTTTACCATATGTCATTCTGCTGATGTGTTGGGGATTAAAGCTTCGGTCCACATGAAAGAAGCAGCCTCATTATAAAACTCCCAACATATTGCTACCTGGTAGGCGTGTGAAGCTAACAAGCTACTGTACATCTCCCTATTTGTTGTTAGTCATCTGTGCATTCCTGTTACCAACTAGCTACAAGACAACTGATCATCTCACCTCTGTCTCTCTCATGCATGCAAATAGCCACACGCCCAAACACACCTCTCCTGATCAAAACTTAATCTCTCTTCTCCAGCCTAATGAGATACAATGGAAAAGAATAATTAGGATGAAAATCTATGGTGGGAAGCATGTTAATAGCTTAAAAAAAAATCTGCTCATTATTTCAAGACTGGAAGACAGACTCTGATCTCGCCCCGGGGCCCGCAGTTTGGGAGATAATTGGAGATTCATGATGTGATTGTGATTATTGATGAGAGAGGAGAGGGGATGGTTGGCCACTGTTAATCTTGACCCGCCTCCAACAGAGACGCTGCTGACATAAACAACAGGTGTGGACTTGCATCTTAGTGTCCATCCATGGCTTTAAATGAATACAAATTCCCAATTAGGAGAGGACTCACACGCACATGCACGAACACACAAACACAGACGCTGCAGATGCAAACACAGAAAAGTGGCAGCTGTAAAAACACACCGGGACTCCCTGCGGAGTAGAAGCAAAGGATTAACAAAGGGGGAGTGAAGGTATGGAATCACTTGTCCTCGACATCTCAAAAAGATCAACGCTGACTTTGCGTAGAAGCTTAAAATTGAAGATGTGGCTACGAGTGAGTGCAGAGATTGAGGTGACCTTGGACGTGGTAGTTAGTAAAAAGATGTTCACCACAAAGCGATTAAATTTAACAGAATAATCAAGCAAATGACACATTTTGGTGAACTTGTTAATCAGTGTTTATTGTCATTTTCTTACTTTTTGGATAAAAAGTTGCCAAAGTGGGCAGCTGCAATAAAAGGAGAGGTGGGAAATTAAGTGAAACATTTAATGATGTAATGAGCTCATGTAGCACTATCTGCATGCATGAGGTGGGACATCGTATGTGCAGGAAGAGATACGAGGGACATGGTGGCATTGTTTCTTATTTCCAGCATGTCCATCCCAGCACACAATCACCTTTAACTTCCTTTACATACAGCAATGACTTAACTCAACATGTGGACATACGGTCAGCTAAACATCATTAAAACGGTCTGGTTCTTTACCTCTTTATAGCTTTTTTCCGAGTGATTTTTTTTAATATGGAGAAACAGTTAACAGAAGCGCAGCCCAATAAGGTATATTACCACTTACAGCTTGTCTAAAAACTAAATATAACTAAAAATCACAGGTGCAGACCCAGCTGGTTTGTAATAGACCGGTGCTAAGCGCAGATTGTTCTCACTGTATCATATGGAGAAAAAAAGAAACCAGTAAATATCGTTTGCTCCACTGGCCAAAAATAGTCCAGGTCTGAAATCAAAAACTGCAGTCTGTTATGAGGCAGATGGCCAGAGGAAATGTTTCCACATGCAGTGGTGGTGTAGTCAGACACTCTCTTACAAACCAGGAGATACTGAACATATTACCGCTACGACAAAAAACATAATACAAAAAACCCCCCAAACATGTCTTTCTTTCATACACACAGATATTAGTGATGCTTATTTTTTATACTTATAAAAACATATTTATGCAAATAATGTGTATCTACAAACAAATGATAAAAACCTACAGTGTTTGCTTTGGAAATATGTACACATCACAATATTTAAAATATGTAGGGTTAAGTGTCGACGGTGAAAGGCTGAGTGTGATTATACCTGGCACGTTTTCTTGCTTCCTCCTCTTCCCACGTTGCACTCGTTGTTTTTCTAAGTTCTAATTAACAAAAGGATATTGTGCACAACTTACGAGGCAGAAAGCCCAAGAAGGACATTCAGCTAATCTTCTTGAAGAGCAACTTTAATTTTAATTAAAACAAATCTGCTTATTACTGCAAGAAAAAGCAGCAATTCCTGAGATTGGTTGTTATAGATTTTTATTTTTAGCTTCTCTTGAACTATTAATTAATTATAAAAAATGCTACTGCTTAATGTTCTGTCTCCTGCTTAATGTTGTGTTTATGAACTCGATGATTAAATGATTGTTTGGTTCACGTCTATAATAAGAGCTGCTTTATCGTTGCAATTCTATTCCAACTACAATTTTAATCAAATTTTCAGATTCACACTTAATTTACTTGATCTAACGGCTGAATGACATTTAATATTTTATCTGTCTCTGTGTTATAATTGCAGTGTATCTTTACAGCTGAATCTTCAGTCGAGCTGAATGTTTGCAGATCTTAGTTTAAAGACATTTTCAGACTGAGTGCAAAGTAAACTTCAGGCTGGGAGCAACTTCATGCAAAATTAATGAAAAGATGTTAACTCACCCTGGGCAGCAGCAAATGAGGCAACATTTATGCGTGTTAAAAATATTTAAACTAAAGCACAAAATCTAGGCTCGTAGTAGGACTTAATGTTGAGCAGACACAGCTCTCACTTTGGCCGTACTTAAAGGACATAATGGTTGTCTGCTGTTGTGAGACGCTGCGGACAAAATGGTTTAAGTCCAATAATCAAATACTTGGGGTCGAGTGGGTTGGGGGGTGCTGGGTTTTTACTTAGGGGGCTGGAGGGAAAACAGCTGCTCCACAGAATCAGCATTGCTCTTCCTGCGTCTGGTTCAACAGTCAGCCAGAGACTTCATTCCTGCACCCTGGGAGGCAATCTTCTGATAGCTTGATGAAACCGCAGATAAAATTCACTTCACAAAAAGTTTGAAACCACCTTGAGGCTGTGCTCAACCCCTAGAAGAAAGTCAGCCACTCAGCCTCCACGGCTTGTAAAACTTATTGCTACTAGGACAGAGTAGCAATTAAAGTAGACTCAGACCTTTTTGCGTCTGGTTTATGACAGCTGGAGTACAAGAGGACAAATCAGGTAGAAACTGCAGGCAAATTAAAAACTACTGCAGCAAGGGATGTGGATTACTCCCATTATTAGAAGGTTAAAAAAAGTACTCAAAGTGAACGGTGACATCATTGAGGCTGTTTTTTTTTAAAGGGAATAGCCAATCAAAATCATCTACTTGTGTTAAGCAATATGTTGTCAGTGACTTTGTATTAAGCCATCTGCACTCAACCAACAAGCAGTCAGTACTACTTTGATAAGGTCAAGAAAACAATTAACAGGTTATGTGCATGTCAAAATGAAAGCCCAAAGACAGAACACAGAAGGCAGGGACACCGACCAAAAGGCAAGCTTTTCATAACTCACAAAAATGTCCAGAAATCCAGAAAAACAACATTTGGTGTGGACGAAGCACAAAGGGAACAGGACTATAAATCCATATGGGAACAAGAGAACCAATGAGAATGGGGCATACAATCAGAAAGGGGGGACAAAAGGCAAAAGCAGGAAGGAAAAACACAATTTGCTTGTTAGGTGTCGACAAAGCGATCCTTGGCTTTTTGTCTTTTTGAAAAGATTCAAGTCCCCAACAGCTACGCATTTGTCACTATAGGCCCAAATCTTTTTTAATGCTTCTAAGATTTCAGTCACATCAAGAAATTCAAACCATGCAGCATAATCTTCATACTCCAGTTGTACATGGAGTCCTCTCAGACATTTACTGGAGAACTTCAGGGAGGTTTTATGTGATGTGTTCAGTGTGAACAGTTTTGCATTCTTAGAACTGCAATAAAAGACACAACATTAAAACACAGCTCTGCTTTTGGTTTGCACTTCTGTTGTGTAAGTTTTGTGGATTTATCATCATTTGAATGGCAGATTTTGGAACACTCAATGCCCTTTGTTCTCCTCTCGCTCTCATTTTCAGCCTTTTCCGTTCCAGTGAGGCTTAGGTAAAATCCCTTTACCACCCCTCCCTTTTCTTCTGAAAAAGGGAAAAGAAACCCTGACAGAGAAATAAAATGACCAAACAAAATAAAACAAAGTAAGACATGCCAAGGACAAGACAGGCCCTGCGGTGCCAGGCAGCCTAACAAACTGTCTCGCCACAGCCTCAATCTCCTCCATTGATTTGCTGACAGGGGATCTTTAGCCCTGAGTAAAAACAATCCATCGGGGACACCGGTTTCTGTCAGCGCTGTGCATTTTGAAATACCTTATTAAACATTTATGACCAGGCACACGTTATTACAACCACAATTCTATTAATCTAATTCATCATTTATACATCACTGGATTATCCATTCGGCTCTGCTGTCACATTATCTTTACAGACTGAATTTCAATGTGGCCTTTAAAAAGATCACTCATTTATAGGGATCACATACTGTATATTTAAAAAAAAAAAGAACACTGTGACATATCACATTTGATAGGAGATAATTCAACAGACAGTTGAAGTGTCGCAAAAAACATTAAAGAATTAAAATGTGGGAAAACTGCGGAATAAAGGGCCCTTTAGAGCCAGCAGTCATCTCCACAGTAAAGAGGATATGTTACAGCAGAGACCTGTGAAGGCGAAAATTCCCCAAGTGCATCTGAGCGTTGAGCTTAAATGAAGTCCCACTGCAAAGAGAAGCATTAAAGCCTTTCAACGCAAGATGAAAGACAGACAGAGGCATGAGATGTGCTATGAGCGTCGTCGTCATCCTGCCTAACACTAGAATGTAATTGTAAACCTTCTTTGATGACTGCTGCTAATAACTATGCTATAAAATCCCATTTGGATTACATAGTCTAAACTTTATTTGTCTCAGGGAGTCTCTGGATTCTGCATTAAAGGTTTTTGAAAGGCTGACTAACAGCTTTCATGTCAGAATCTCCATATGGCAGGAAGTGGAAAGTGAATTTTAATGCCTGAAATCGGGGTGCTGATGTCCATAAACTGGACATTTATGTTCACTGGGCTAGCTGATGTGTCCCGCTTTATATCAAAAGGGGATGAAGGTGAGAAATATCTCATGTCAGAGAGTCCAGCTGTCTCTGGAGTTCTGCCCAGTGCTGTTAGTGAAAGTCTGCATTTGCCTTTTCAAGTTTGAATTGGTCTCGTCCTCTGGGGGGGTAGAAGGATCTATACCTGACACCAGAATTCAATTTAGGCACAGAGCATGTTTCAGTCCAAGAGCTTAAAACCGCACGAGTAACTATGAGGGCGTACTTAGGCACAGCTGTAGCTTGAGCTAAATGCTAAAATCAGCATGCAAACACATTGATGTTTTCGCATATTCAAAAACACATAATTACATCCCACCTACACAGATAAAACACGGCCAGTTTAAATCACAGTATTGTTGATAGCCTACATGTTAAATATAACTGCAGCACATTTTGCTTGAGTAGCTGTAACTGAATTTTTTTAATTCTCTCAAGTTTGTACCAACATTTGTTTACTACACAGAACACTGAATCTAAATATTGGGAAGAATATAACAGAGCTTGTGATTCGATTTCTTTTGTTACAATTTACACTTAAGAGTGTTGCTGTGAACTCAGCAAGTTTCAACTGAGGTGCTATAACGTGCACGCTTGTGGGTGGAGGACAGTAAACTGAATAAATGCGTTAGAGTTTTGATAAATGTCTGAAAGGGCTGCAACTACAGTAGCACTAAATGAACGAAGATTTATTACTCACTGTGCAGCTCTGAAACTTAAAAAAACTTACACCTGGAGGCTGAAATTGGGTCTTACTTCAGAGATGTTGTAGATGTACAAAGTGTATTTTTACCATTGAGATAGATGAGTGACAGAAAAAAAGTACAGTTTGTGTTGAATATAGACAATTTCAAGACAGGTGAGGGACTGAGTACATCTTTACAAGTGCAAAGAGAGGCCCATGTATCCATAAGACACAGGGCACTGTCATATATTTATAAATGAATAAAGTGTTGTCATTTCAAAACAACGCACCAGCAGAGATGTGATGTAATGGGCAGGGAACAGTCTATAGACTGTTACAGACCAAATGGTAAATCAGTTTGGCTCAATCAGAGAGGAAAGTATTTTTTAAAAATGCAAATTATTTATTTGCATTTGTCTTTGATCGACTTTTCAATGGTTAGAGTCCAGGTCAGTGACTCAAATTAGTAGAAGTGAGGTCTAGTGGACATCTGGCAGGTTTGATAAGCACACGAGTTAATCGAATCGGCAGCGCATGTAATTTTAAGCCTGAAAGATCACACGCTACAGTCGTTGAGAAGGGGGAAATTAGCTCAAACTGACCAAAACTGTATTTTTGTCCTGGACTCTAGAAAGTCTTTTCTGCAGGGTTAACTTGAGCATTTTTATATTGCAGAAAATCTGCAATATAAAAATCTCACAGTCTAAGAATGCTAGCCTGTCATTTTTCATATATCCTCCATGGTGAACTTGGTGTGTCGGTCCACCTTAGTGATCCCGTATGTGTCAGGAGTATCGAAACAGCTGAGACACATTTTCTCTAAACACTGCATCTCTGTGGCTTTCAAACCCCAAAACATGCTGCCTCAAAAATTAGCCCACCCCAAGGATCGGGTCGTTTCTCCCACAGAAAACACTAAGTAAAATGAACAAAATCAACTTTTTGGGATTGCAGTCAATACCCATTTTCACACCCGTTTTTACATCTTGGCTCGTGTGATTAGGTAGAGGATCAATAGGGGGCCCATGACCCTCTTGGGGGACACTCCCATAAAATCTGGGACTCTCCACCATTTGCTCTTAGAACTGAAGAAGTTTCTCAGGTGAGAGGTGAAAATCCAGATGCTTTTCTTTCCAAGCTCCTTAGACTACGATGACCTGGATGACTGAGAACCTTCACAGACAGTCAATAGGTGTTGATTTGATGCTGTCATTAGTGGAACTGCAGTTTTTGGCACTTTCATGTTGGCCTTATTGGTCAGTGTTTAGGGATTGATTGCTGCTTGACATTCAAAGGTTGGTGTACAGTTATAATTATAGTTCTTTTAAAATGTAGTTTTTGTTACTTGCCTTAAAGTAATCTGTCAGACAAAGTCGGCACTGTCTCTTTAGCAAGCGTATAATATGTGCCGCACAAGGAAATCAAGTCTCTGCCAAACTAAAATATTAGATTTAAAATGAATCAGCTGATGCAAAAAGGAGGCTTTTAATAAACGACTTCCTCCAAACTTATGTAAAAACAAATTACAAGTTTAAAAAAAAATGTCTCTCTGTCTCAGATTGTGCTTTCTGAAGGAAACACACTGATAAAGGAAACACTGTTCTCATCCTCTCATTCACTTCACATGCCAAGCTACCTCGAAGAAGCCAGCTCCTCGCTACGAAGACAAGGATCTGTGTTTAATATTAACGAGATTATTCCACAGTCAGTATAAGGAGGAAACAAAAGACGAGAGATGCCAGATGCAGTCATTAATTGGTATTACACACTGATGCATGAGTGAGATTGACATGAAATAATTTTTAAAACTAGGGAGGATGTGTCTTGCCTGTCACCGTCCTCCACTTCATTCGTCCAGTTGTCTCCCTCCTGGAACTCTCAGCCAATTAGAGCCAGTTGAGAGACGCTGTCTGTCTGTCAGCCGCCAAAAGCTTTTCAAAAATCCCCCAGGACTGACTCTGTGAACACGATGTGTGCATCTGTGTGTGCGTCATATTGTTATCAGCTGCTCTCTAACTTAACAAACCCAATGCAAGATCCATAATATTACTCCCACGAGTTCACAAATCAAGATACATGCAGAGGAAAAGTCACACACACACAGACACACATACAGCCAACACTGGGTTGAGCCGTCTCTCATTTTTCCAGCCTCCTCCTGCTCTCACAGACAAATGAAGTCCAAATATAGTGCAGCTGACAACACCCTTCATAGTAACCTGCTGTCAAATCACCCCAACACCCAGTAAAGAGCACATACAGCACAAACATGCATGAGGGGTGCAGTGGATAAAGTGCGTGAAATAAAATGTCTAAACTATAAAAAAAATACACAAGCTAAGCATTGTTTTCTCTAGAGCAGCAGTACTGGGGCTAAAAGGAGAATATATTCTAGTTGTATTTTACTGAGGATGATATGTATCTGATTAAAAACAGAAGCTGCCTGGAGGCAGAGAAAATGTGTGAATTATCAGTGTGGCGTATGGCAGCAGTGCAAATTCGTCCAAGACACCAAGAGATATCAAGGTGAGAGTCATACTACAATGAAAAACAATCTTGCGATAAAAACTGAATTATCCAACGTCTCTATCAAGAAACGCTGTACCTGGAAGGCTTGACAAGCTGCCTATCACCCGTTTCCCCAAAAGGACCACCAATGTGAAACAGACGCCGTGTATTTACAACAACTACTTACCCTCACATGTGAGTGTTTGCGTGGTACCCTCACAGGTGAGAGCTTTCATTTCCCCGCTGAGGCCTTTTGAGCAGAGCCAAAAGACAGTTTTCTCAATGGAGTTTAGATGCTGTGACGAGTTGACAAAACATTTCGGAAAGCAGCGACGGTTTGTGAACATGCAGAGAAAGTACATCACTTAGCATTACTTCCTCGCCTCTAAATGTGACAGATGTCAGCGACGAGAAAGGAATGGAGGGAGGGCTTTGGAGCACTCTCCCAGCGCCTTGCGTTGCCTCTCTTTATTCAGCGGTGCACTCCTGACTTCTATGGGAAGCAATAAAGATGTAGGGAGTGGTTTTGTGTGTGTGTGTGTGTGCGTGCCTGCCTGCCTATCTGTCCTTCTGTCTAGTGGCACGTCTGTAGCAATTTCCTGTGAAGTGTTTTGCGGAGAGAGGAAAGTGAAGGATGGAGTTCTTGGTCCTCTTCTCCTTCTCTGTCTATTCATCTTCATCTCACCCTCCACCCTCTTTCTCTGACATTCTCTCTGAAATAAGGACCTTCAAAGCAGGGAGAGATAATGCAAACACTATGAGATTACAGAGAAAGGAAGAAGCAAGAAAAAAAAGAAGTGACATTAGGATGAGAATGTCAAGAAACTGGAAAACCGATATAACACTGGATGGGAATTGTATTTGTATAGCACATTTTATTGCACGTAAATGCTGTGTGCTTTGCATAAAAGGAATGTGGCATATGCCTTTGATTGATTGATCATGCTCATAAGAGCATGAGCAAAAAGGAAAACATTTTTGGGTGTTTGGGAGGGGATGCCAGTCAGTTAGGCAGTGAGGTGTTTGAAGAAAATGAACGGGTGAGAAAGGAAGCAAAAAACCCCAAGAAGAAACAGTAACATTATAAAAAAAGACAAGCTGAGAAAAATAGAATGAAAATAGGAAGCCACAAAGCCTTTTTGAGTTTATTCAACTAAAAGATGACATTCAAATTTAAGGTTATGGCCTGTTCCAGGAACATTGAGATTACCCTTTGTAAATAAATACACTACATGAAAAAAAACAACGGATAATTAATTAACTTCTTTAGTTCCTCTAGAAATTCATTTGCTACACTGCTCATTATGTGACATCTTTTTCACTTTGACGTTATGTATTGAATTCTACCACAGAGCCGACAGCAACATTGGTGAGAGGCAGCAGAAAGATAGTAGCAACAATTCTACTGCAGAAAAGGGCAACATTTCCTCTACAATGTTCAAACCTGTGCAGCTCTGCTTCTCTTACCTGTAGAAAGTGAAGCTTTGGTTGTTTCTGTTATATTACACTGTTTGGCTGCTGGGTCGTTTTCCTCTAGCTCTGCACTACCACTGTGGACTGGCTATAGAGCAGGTTAGCATATTACCTTCACTTTTATAGATGGATAGTTGTCCGTGGTCTGGAAATAGTTTGGACTTTACTGTCGTACTATAATGCATCTCCAACACAAAATCTGTAGACTGCTAAACAGAGTTCCTAAACAGAGAAGCCCTCTCCCTCTCCCAGCCACCTCCTCTAGCTTGTCCGGGGGAACACCAAGGCGTTCCCAGGCCAGCCGAGAGATATAATCTCTCCAGCGTGTCCTAGGTCTGCCCCGGGGCCTCCTCCCGGTGGGACATGCCCGGAACACCTCACCATGGAGGCGCCCAGGAGGCATCCTTGTCAGATGCTTGAACCACCTCAACTGACTCCTTTCGATGTGGAGGGGCAGCTGCTCTACTCTGAGCCCCTCCCAGATGGCTGAACTCACCCTATCTCTAAGGGAGAGGCCAGCCACCCTTTGGAGAAAGCTCATTTCTGCCACCAACCCGCAGGCCTTAGGGGTTGGGTGTATTGTGTGCCGGGCGGCGGCCAGGAGCGGAGTCCCGGTCACCGGTCACCAAGACTGGCAACTGGGACATGGAAAAGAAACTAACACATAAAAATGGCTTAAAACATTTTAATTCCCAAAAATAAAAAATATTTAAATTATTTATTTGAACCAAGTCTATGACCCAATCATAAATTAACAACAGCTTTTGTTCCTAGATTTCTTGAAAAATGATCGTCAGTCACTTGACAGATTTGGGGTCCCATGGTTGCTTTGTGAACAACATCTAATGGCCTTTGTTACCCTTTGTACAAACAACTTTTCTTAAGTTTTTTTATTCTTTTAAGCCTGCTAATTTTGATCAGCTAAGTTTTATCTCACTTGATACACAACAGCAGTACTTGTGAGGTCGGACTTGTAAAATAAGAGCTGGAAAAGCTGAAAAATAGCAAAGGAAAAAAGTAACCTTTTACAGCGGGTCAGCGTTCCCTTTCCCCCACTCCATCCCAACTTTTCACCCTCTCTGATCCTGGTTTTGCCAGAGGTCTCTTCCTGTTAAAAGGGAGTTCTTCCTTGTGACAGTCACCATGCTCTTTTTCATAAGACTTTTACCCTCCAATCTAAAGCACCATGAGATCACTGTTTTTGTAAACTGATCCTAAAAAATGTAAATTGTATTTAAATTGAACTGTCAAAAAAAGTATAAAATTTCCTGACATGTTTCAAGGATGGATGAAAAAAATTAAATAATGAAATTTTGAACGAAGTGGACGAAAAAGAAACTGCAAAGAGAAACTATAACATAAGTAACTTAAGGAACTACAGTTTGTCCACTTTTAAGAGGGAAAGGGAAAAACAGAAATTACCTTTATTAATATCTAAGGAAATGAAATAATGAAAACAGGTTCAGACTAGCAGCAGAAAGCCACAAACCTCTTGCCATGACCATCCTCTGTGGCACAGAGGTCACTGTGACACATTTCAAACTTTTTGTGAAAGTGAGATTTTAAAAGCGTCACTTTGTACAGAGGAAATATCAGATGCAGTTTTCCCCAGGGAGGTCTGATAGGTAGTAGCTCAGGGCAGTAAATGGTCAGGTCTATGGCTCAGGGCAACGTTTGGAGCGAAAACCTGTGTCTGTGACCACCTCTGTCCACCTCTCTTTATACCCCTGCCTCCTTTGTGTCCCTGTTTTAAAATAAAAAAAATGTGCATTCTGACTGCTGCCTATAGTGCTAAAAGCTGAACAACTTTTTAAAGAACACACAAAAAAATGGTTTCCACAACAACAGCTGTAGTCATAACATGCAGTGCCCCCAAGCGCTTGCTGAGCAATGCATGCGGAAAGAAGAAGATTGCGATTCACAAATCCTTTCAGAGATAAGTTGGTGTGTACAAATCAAATCACCACTAAGGCAAAGAACTAAATTAAGGTAATTAAAATGTGACCGACTGGGCCCGCGATCACACTTCTTCATTTTAAAGTTGATACAAATTTCTTGTTGGCCAGCAGCTCTTGACATTTCTCTGTCTGATCTTGACGTGATCACAGCTGGTTGAGAGTACGTGGCATTTCAGTGGAAGTAATAATCAGGTAGCTGCAGTTCTTTTGTGTGTCCTCTATCGTTAGCTGTGGCATTAAAGAGGATGAGAACGTAATCCCTGGCCAGCAGCACTCCACATTTTACAACCTCCATTCATGTGATCGTTATAAACTCTCTCCCTCATGTGACATTTGAAACCAATCAATAATTAGATGCGCCGTGTAATTTTGTTTCTTGAGTTGGAGAGTGGTGACATTAAAACATACTTTTGGGTCCCAAAGGTACAAAAACCTCTCATACTTGTCTGCTCTTAACCTACTGACATTCATGACTTTCACTTTAGTTCACTAAAGTAAAAAAACAGACAATTAGCATATTATATAGATTCAAAAGAAAAAACCCTCCATATGGTATCACCTCCTCGCAGTGGTGGCACCAAAGGTTATTTAGGAATCATTTGTGGATGATCAAGAATTTGTAGCTAATTTAATAAGCTGCCCCATACAACTTGCCACTAAGAGGATTCCACATCTTTAAAAAGGATTTAAACAGCCAAACCATAAGCGAAACATCAACATTAAAAACACACACTGATCAGATTAAAACTACCTGACATGGGATTACACTGTGCAGTGATTATCACTCTTGCCTGACAGTAAGGAGGTCCAAACCCAGTGGCTCGCTGGGGCCTGTGTGGAGTTTGCATATTTTCCTGGAGCCTGCACAGGTCGTCGCTGTGTTCGCCCATAATAAGGGTGAATCCCGCCTCCAGCCCTCTAGAAACCCCAAAATGGATATGCATTATCTCATTACAATGCCATGTTCTGCTGTGAAAACTTGGGCCCTTTGTCTGGATGTCACTTTCAAATGCATGAAAGTGACATCCAGACACCTAAAGTTTATTGCAGACCTCATTCCTCACCTAATGTCTGTAGCCAGCATAAGCAGAGCATGTTGTCATTATAGTGGCACTTCCCCTTAGCAATGAGCTCTCCCAGTAGGATAATATACCCCATCACAGTGGAAACTTGCTGGTTAATTTATGAATGAGAAAAATCAACAAAAAGCACAAGGTGCTAACCTAGTCTCCAGATCTCAATCCCATCGAGCTTTAAACAAGCCCAAGCCCTCACAAAGCCCAGAGATTCCATGTTCCCATCATCACTCCAAAGCAAACACTGCATCTGTGCTTTACAGCTAAAATGATACAACAGCTGACAGGAGCACAACACCCCTGAATTTCAGGAATTTCACATTTTGCCAGGTGAATTGCATTTTGATGATCTTGATAACCATCTATCAACATATGAACATATGATTCTGTTATACTTCAACATTTCTTATTTGGTGTTGTAGTCTAAGAAGCATTTTGTAAATCACCTTTGAGTATGTTGCATCCACATAAACAGTCTGTGTGAAGTGCAAAAGAGGGAATGGTTAACTATTTAGCTTTAAAAAATGTTTCTGCATTCACTAACAGTCAGAGAGTGCCAGCAACATGTAGTCAGATATGTGTTTGCCACACCAAAAGCCCTGAAATATTGTCCAGCGTCCCCAGAAGCAAAGTCAGCAGGTGACAGATAATGGGTTCCCAGATTGCATCGTTTGTAATGTAGGCAGCAGGTTTTGTGAAAGTGTTCTAATTCAGTGCATTAATCACAACAAACATTCACAACACAAGTAGTCGGACCAGGTAAAATGTAGTTATACGCACATCTGTATCACACATTGTGCTGTGGAACTGCCTTATGGTGATTCGCATGTTTTACCAATTAAATTCCTTCAACTTGCATTAAATATATCCTAATATCGCTAATGATACTGATTAAACAAACAATGGAGTGGCAATTTTAAAAAATGAGAATAAAATCCTTTAAACTCTACCTGAGTGTAGTTGTAGGATTACAGGTCCTATAAAAGATCTGCAGCTTATTAACTTCAGTAAACTGCCAACAGCACTTGAGGATACTGGCATGTTTAAATCTGTCGCTTACATTCCACTTATTTTCCAAACTGGCATGCGATATAATGCTCTATGTGCACTGTGATATGAGCAGATCTGTGCCTGAAGCTTTACAAAGTGTTATCTCAAATTTTCCACAGGCTCATGCATGTTGGGCTGCGCCTGTTGGGCATTCATGCAAACAGGAGTGGATGCCAGGTGCAGGAGGAGGACGGACAGCATGATCGGCAAGTTCAGCTTGACCAAGCAGGAGAGGACTGTTGTAAGTCATGTCTTTAATGAACGCAGAGGCCTTGTGAAAAAATGCCACAGCTGTTCACTCTTTTGTAATGCGACACACACGGCTCTGTCAACATCATATTTAGCATCTAAATATTTATGTACAGAAAATCCTGTGTTTAACTTTCAATAGGTTATTAAATCTCATTTCATTACTTTCTAATACAGTATATGACATCTTCTTGCAGTGTGCTGCAGCACCTTTCTGACAGAGATGTTCTGGCTTGTAGGTACATCATCACGGTGAGAGCTCTGAGGTCTCATCTCCCCTCCCCGTCCTGTCTGTGTCTCTGTCTGCCAGTCTGCTTGTCTTGTGCCGGGCTTAGGCGTTTGTTAGATGGGGAGCATTGGCTGGCGCTGCGATGGAGAGGTTGGTCTTAAGGCTTTGTCCACACATCACCACAGCTGATTGCTCCTCTGGATGGTTGGGATTCTCAGCTAAGACAGGGATTACTGACCCATGTCGGCTTCCCACCTTTACAGCAGCCACTTCGATGTTCACCCAGTCTGAACCTTAATGCCCCAGCGAATTGAAAAAAAAAATGTGTTATGTGTGTATTTGTGTTTTACTTTTCTTGTGCCTGAAACCTTGGAAAGTTAACTAATATATATTTTTGAAACAGATACCCAGCTATATATAACCCAGCTTAAACTAACAAAGCAAGGGGCCCTGTGTGGTATTGGTATTTTGGTACCAAGCACATTTTTCAAGAACAAACACAAACCGGTAAGAGACTAATTTCAATAAAGCAGTGCAAGGTGAACTGTTGGTAATACACGTGTTGCTGCCTGACTTTACAATTACAGGATTCCAGTGCTTTAAAAGGGGTTGCTTGCCATATATACATATATATATATATATATGTATATATATATGTGTATGTATATATATATGTATATTTGTTTATTATTATTAGACTGTACCTAATAATGATTCACCGTGCAGAATAAATCTTTATTCATCTTGTCCCTCCCATTAATTTGACTCTATTTTGATTTGCTGCCCATCACAAACAGAAGGTTTAGATAGGAGGTGGGTGGGACTGTCCAAACAGCCAAAGCTATCTGCCTGATGACCACATTAAAAAATCTGGCACTAGTACAAAAACCTGCCTAAAAATGAGCTTTAAGTTGAGTCTTGATTTCTGCTTCAACATTCAGATGGTATGGTCTGAATTTAGCATAAATGACATGAAAACGCTGATCAATCCTGCTTTGTTTCAATGGTTTAGGTTGTTTGTTGGTGCCCCTTATCACCAACTGAGGTTTGTTTAAACACCACAGTCTACCTGAGTGTTGTTCCTGACCATGTTCATCCCGTAATCACCACAGTGTACACATCTTCTGATTGCAGCTTCAAGCAGGATAATGTGCCATGTCACAAAGCTCAAATCATCTCAAACTGGTTCTTTGGACAATTAGGTCACTGTATTCAAATGGCTTCCACAGTCACCAGATCTCTATTCAATAGAGCACCTCTGGGATTAAGTGGAAGATTACGTCCTGGATGTGCAGCTGAGAAATTTGCAGCAACTGTGTGATGGTGTCATGTCAATAAAGGCCAGGATTGTTGAGGGGCCAAGAATGCTGTATCTGGAACACAGCTCATGCAACAAACTCAAAATCATCAGTTTACTGTCCATAGCAATTTACTCTCTACCGTTTATCTTTAGGATATTATTAGAATATGAAATCATGCTTTCAAACTGAAAAGAAGGAAAAATGTCATTCACACTTATCTGCAGTTTAACATGCATAGTACACGCCAGTATTACAAACTTTTGTTCCAAGCTGAGTAAAGCAGATGTTCTCTCTTTTCATCAACATCTCTAGCCGGTGTAAAAATGGGCTGACTTGGCTTATGATCAAAAACTAGCGAATCGACAACCTCAAGCAAAGTACAACAACAAAAGAGCAACATGAAAGAGGTGCCATTCTCCCTCTTACACATCAGTGTAACATCAAAACACATTTCAAGCTGCTATTTTAAGGCAGTCAGTAGGTGCATTTGAAACAACATAAAAATTCATCTTCGTCAGTGCACATATAAATGAGAGCGTTGGAAGTTTTCAACAAAAAAAAAACTGTAGCAGATCCTGATCATTTGCTGATGATTTGCTGTTTATAGCACTTCAGATTTAGGTTTGCGATGCTGAAAAAGCAAAAAGCAAAACCAGAAACAGACACTTGGAATTCAGTACATATTGTGGACAATTTTAAATACTGTACAATACAGAAATCTCCGTTTCACGGCCACTTATTGAAGTAGTGTAGCCGCTCTGTCTCAGCTATCCAAGCTGACACTGGATGAGAAGCAGGATACGACTGACAGGCTGCCAGTCCAAAACAGTGCAAAAGTAGCTTTCAAACAGGATGATGATATGGACCATGGACAGTCAACAAACACACTGCAACTTCAACCGCTGCATGCTTGAAAGACCAGCTAACAAAAGCAAGTCATCATTTGGAGAAGGCAAAATAGAGAAAATGTTGATAATGTATTTCTGAATTCACTGAATTATATAACACAAGTATGGAAACACTTAAAATCCAAGCGTAAATGTCAGGTTTGTGTTAACACTGTAAATAAACGCACCTTACATTTAGTATCTGTTCCTCCAAATAACTCTACAGATCTTTTAAACTCTTTAGAAATGAGAGACAAAGTTACAGAAACCAAATGACACACAATGTCCATAGATTTATACCATGTTATTAAGTTTACTAGTATACATTACTATTGCAATTACTATATATTGGAAATCCTTAGTCTTACTGTATATGACTATTTTTATTTTTTCTATTTTTGAACTACTGAGTTGATACTGTATTTACATTTTTTTAACTTATATATGTTATAGGTTTAGTGCATCTTAACGGATATGAATATAAAAATATTAGATAAATAAAAATAAGCCAGCCTAGCACATTTAAAGACTACACACCAGAAACACTGCAGGTCTACAGTACATTTTCACATGTACTGTACCGATGAAAAAAACCAAAAAAACAACCTTTTGAATCATGGACATATTAGAAAAAGTTTTTAAGACTTGGTACAAAGTCCAGCAACTCAATAGCTGACATTCCAGTGTACAATCGGGCTGTTTCATCCAACAGCTCAATAGCTAACATTCCAGTCTACAGTACACAATCAAGCCATCTCATTCTGCCATGAGACAGGCTGAAGTTTTCATTGTCTCAGGGTGGTTATTAGCCCCAGAGACAGACAGAGCCAGCCAAGAGAGGAGTTAGGGCTGTCTGTCAGCTTATAATGTCTCCACACAACAGCCCAAACCTAAACTGACAGGCACACACCACACTGACAGCCCACCAGCACCACGCTATTGTTCCCTCGCAAATGGCCAGGACGCACCTATCAGTGCCCACAGAAACAGTGTGAGGCAGAAAGAAAACACGCAGAGACATCCATATACTTTAGGTCAAAGCAGTTCACATGAGCAACATTAGTGTAACGTTTTAATCAGAAGACAGTGCATTTTAATCTTCTATCGCAGTAATCACAGTTTTATAACACACTAACATACTGAACATTAATGTTAATGTGGTGGCAAAACTGAAACTTTTTGTAAACTGAAATGACTGCCAGCTCTTTTGAGAGATGGACAACAGAGCTTATACTGTTTATACTGAATATTTCTGTGTAAAATAAATGCACATCATAAAGTGTTACAGTGGTATACAGCAAAATAGGCTCTTTTAATGCAGTCAATTATTTTTGCCATGTGCAATCACTGACATCATTTTATTTTTCCCCAGTCTACCTGTTATGACATCTGTTTATTATAACCTTATTTTGTTTCCACAGTACATCGTGTGATTCTGTGCTTTACACCTGAAAATTCAGCTTGACATTTCCTTAAAGTTTGGAAATATCCTATTATCAGGTCTTACAAATCAGCTCTTTGCTCCTTCTATATTTCTGGAAAGCAAACGGGGAGACAGGAATTAATAAAAGAAACGGCTGAAATAAACTAGAACTATATCATTGTATTATTTAAAAATTGTATTTATTAATTCGTTTTTTGTGAAGAGAAGCCTTCACAAAATTCCTAAACAGTCACACCTGCATTGCAGGCAAAGGGAAGAAAGGGCATTGTGTTCATAGTAGTGGTGCTGGACAGAGAACGATGGGCTCCTGCTATTCTCCTTAGAGCACGATTGCTTATGTAACTTTAATGCACTTTAGTTATAATTACATAAAGTTATATTCATAAAACTTTAATCCTATTTTCTCATTCTCTGTTACTGCATAATGATTATTGGCAAATGACGCTGCAACTGAGGCTATATTCCCCAACCAAAATAAAAAATAAAAAACAGAACAGGGTCAGAATCAAATGTATCAGATTTCCACCACATGCAATCCACTTTAAATCTTTACATTCAGCAGCAGTTATCTACCTGTGTAGCCAACACAACAGTTACTTGTACCAGGAGCTTAAATGGAATTTCATGGTAAGAAGAATTAATCTGGACTGGTGGTGCAGCACTTGCAGGACGCTGCAAGGGAGCCTTCGGGCTTTGTTACCGTTAGTGCCTTACAACGACCCAACCTGCTGCTGCACTCGTTTATCCAGGAGTGGTCGATGGACCGCTGCGGGGGATGCAGCGAGATGATTTGATTTTATTGACGTTATAAGATACAAAGAACTCAGCTTTTACTTTTCTCTTGCTCTTGAAAGCCTGTGACTAACAATACCCTTAATGTCCCAGCATGTAAGGCAGAAGGACTCATCAAACACTTTTGCATTTGTTTTTAATTAAGTTTGATCTCCATTCCTCGTAGAGAAGAATATCCCGTATCACCATTTCTTCTTTCACCTCTGTTTTTCCACGAGGTTTCATCTCTTCTAAAATTTTAACATCAATATTCTTGTTTACTGATCAATGTTTTTTAAATTCATTGTGACCTGTCACTCCCGCTCACTCTAGGCATCTCCTCTAAAGTCTCCATTAGCTATCTGTTTACTCAAAAACCACCAGTACCTAGACTCAAGGCGGTCAAGCCACTATCACCAATCTTTATTCTAAGATTCCACTTAATTTCAATTCAATTTATTTATACAGCAACCAATCACAACAACATTCACCTCAAGGCGCTTTATATTGTACGATATACCCTACAACCATACATACAGAGAAGAACCCAACAATCATATGACCGCCTATCAGCAAGCACTTTGGCAACAGTGGGAAGGAAAACCGCCCTTTAAACAGGAAGAAACCTCCAGCAGAACCAGGCTCAGGGTGAGGAACCCTTGAGGAACTCAAGAGTCTAACTTCCAAAAAACTACATTTTATTCACAACGTTTTGCTTAATTTTGCTGCTGTAGCCACAGAGCCCCTGATCTTTGAGAAAAGAAGTTGATTTAAAAAGTCTTTTTTTCTAAACACTACCCTTTTTCTACATTTCAGCTATACTTTACTAAATCAAAGCTGAATCATTGTTTTGACACAACAGAGCAGAAACACTGTGGACTGCAGAGACACAAGCACGAGTCATCAGAACGGAAACTAAAAAATCTAAAAACAAGACTGAATATGATCTGGTCTGTATATGATCGGGTAAAGATTTTGACTTTTATAGGCTGGTTTTCAGAACCCTTTATTCACAAATTCATCCATTTAAGATTTTACATGATGAATGGAAAAATTGAGGATAAAAATAAGGTCTTGTGCTAATTATAAATGTCTGAGAAATGCAGTTCTCAGACACGTATCGCAGCAAGTAAACTCCAAGTGAATGAATGGAGTTATATCATTTATAGACGGCAGGGTGAATTCTAATTCAGGATGAAGCTATGCAATTTGTAGTTGAATCCTTCCACGTCACCTTATAGTTGCTGGGACTAATCCCAAGATGTAAAAATCACTGTTCCTTTAAGAATTGCAGTACATAAATATACGAAAACATGCCTTTTGGTAGTCCAGCGTATAGGAAATTATATATTATATTGACAGACATCCAAGCATTTGGGTTACACACACACACACATACACACACACGTATGCTCAAGCAAACCTGTCAGCTGTGTCCTGTTATGCACTCTTCTCTGTCTGCACTATGTTTCAGTTTTACCACACACACACTCACACACGAAGAAGAAGAGCTGAGACAACAGCTCGTCCTCCCAGTGTGCTATCCAGTGAATGCCTTCCAAAAATATCCGATCCCCTAAAGGCATAGTTCACTCAAAGGAAGTTTGCTGATGTTTACCAAAGGAATCTGATTTCATGCAGTGGCTAGCATTAAAAGCTGTCAATATGCATCTGGTTTAATAAGCAGAAAGATCAGAGATAATAATGCCGAGACATGATGTGGAGATGGGAGTGTCACGGTGGTGCTGCACGTTCATCAGCAGCAGCTCTGAAAATGTGTGTTTGCTCAGCGTGTATGTTGGTGTGTGGGAGCAATATTTCAGCTTGTTCTTCGAGCAACCTGTCATTAATCTCACAGTATGTTGTAAAAGCCCTCGAAAAATGGCAGGGCAGCCTAACCGCCTCAAATGATGATTATACCATATACATATATACACTGTTATGGTCTAAAATTGGTGGTTTTTATTTATACTTTTGATGTGTCGTGCCACTAGAACTTTTAATCCAACATGACAGGAAAGGATCATATGAAAAGATATGAAAATAAGACTGACACTTCAAAAACAGAGAGGGTGAGAACCCACAGAGAATCCGTCTGATGGTAATCCTACCTTCTGTCGAATCTCTTCTTCCATCTTGATGGGGGAGCCAAACTCAGCCACCTGACGGACTCCCTCACTGGCATAGCCTCCGTACTCCCACAGCACGTAACTTCTGGAGTGGGATGCACCAATCAGAGCTGACCAGTGGTTGGCACGTCCTACAATACAGGAAGTCACGAACACTCGTAACTCACTGAAGCTTATGACAACATGATTATTCATTCATCCTGACTCTGTGCTCATGTTTAACATCTTTAATTTATTTCTACTAGCAGTTTCAGTCACCAGAAGTTATCAGAATTGGTTAAGTTACACTTGTACAGGCGCTATGTGTTGGACTGTATATAGTGACTTAGTGAAATCTCATCATTTACCATGAGGAAACCTTTATAAACCAAATAATATATAGATATATGTCATCTAAACCTTCATAGAACACAGACTTGTTTGTTGTGTCTATACCAGTGTACTTACACTTGCCAAGTTTTGATTGTATAAGGCAAGCATATCCTAAAGCTGAGTTTGGAATGCTACACACTTCATATCCTCAATGGCTGCCATCTGGGCTACACATCAACCACATTTCAGACATCAAGATGAAGACAGTGCTAATTCTAACTAGCTAAAAGAGATTTTTAACAAGCAGAACATGTAAACTGGATTCGAACCCAGCACCTTCCACCGATTTATTCATTTATTTATTTACTGTGAGCTGTAGTGAACTTAAAAAAATGTCAATAGGCACAAATTATCAAACAGGTTTTTTATAGAGCCGTCATTTAAACAAAGAGACTTTTTATCTAAGCTGGTCCTTTCACCGTTTCTATCATCACGCTGCCATCTTACAATACTTTTATACATTTTTCATGCAGACCTACAGATCATTTACAGGTACCAGAGTGCACTGTGTACATTTATGCATCAGTCAGAAGATGGTGAGAAGCTGAACTCACTTGGATAATCTTTAGGATGTACTTTCTCTGACCAGTTTCCATAAAAGGTGAGTCTGTACTTGGCAGTTCCACAGGCACAGCACTCAATGGCAGGAGCTTGCGTAGCTTCACCCTCTACGAGGAGACAGAATGCAACCATGACAGCACAAACAAAATGACACTCGGGTGTAAAAATTTAAGGTTAATCGGGACGCAGGGCCCTGATTAATCCTAAAAACCACATTTCTGGAGTAAACAAACAGACACACTGACGTGCAACGTTTGATATAAATGCACACCTGCATAAATTACCTGGCGACTGACAATTTGGAATCACTGACAATGACACAAAATTACATCCCTGGAATAAACCGGTATTAAAATGACACATTAGCTTTAACTCAGACTCATAAATATTCAGATTTTGCCCAGGACCAATGTTTTGCAAAGATAGGTCAAGGGGATTTCTTGAATATTTATGAATCACCAAATTATTAAAAAAGAAAGCCTCACTTGACATCTAAGTTATAGCAGGATGACTCACAACACTGAAGGCACCTAACTTACGTCAGCAAATTGAAACAGGGCGGCTTGATTGGCTTGCATAATAGCCTGGAAAATTAGATTTCGGAGAGGTAAGGAGGATTTTATGAAAGTAAAATTCCCCTGAGATTAAGTTTGAGAAACCACTCGTCCAGGCTCTTTTTTTTATTGTACAATAAATGTGTGCATCAGAGCTTAGAGAGTCCTGTCGCCTTATTGTCTCACAAGAGCGCAGTGTTTATCAGGCTGGCTGTGAGCTTTAGGAAGCTAGTGTGCCATTTTTCTCTGCAATGAAATCACAGGTAGCATGAAAGCAACGGCTGGGCTCTGCAGTGAAATAGAAAGCAATATTTAAATTCCCATGACATCCAGGATTTGTTGTCCTCACAATTTTCCCCAGCTCGCTTTGTTGGTTTGAAATTTTTTTAAATATGGTATGAAATAAAGGGAGGTAATGCGCGCCAAAGACGGAGGGGGGTAAACTACACGTAGAGCACGGGACATTAGCAACATGATACGCAATCAAGGATTAAAAGAAAGACTTGATGGGCAGCTGTTATTACCTTTCTCGCACAGTCGAACGGTGAGAGAGCCTTCATCCTGGAAATAGATGACTCTCTTCTGGACAATACTCGCCCTGGAGACACAGAGAGAGATGTAGTGAGAACGGCAAAGAAAAGTGAAAGAAAACGGAGAGAAAGTTTGATAGTAGGAGGAGTGCAATAAGAGTATTAGATGGTTAATAGGTGACCACAGTGTTTTTTCCACTACGTGATCCATGTAATCTTCAGCGGAAGGGGGAGGGTAATGGGCTCCCCGAGGTTGGACAGGGAGTACACATCTTTTCACAGGAACAACGTCCTATTCTCCAAACCCCATGATACAATCATCCTGCTGCAATATGAAATGTATCAGAGCAATCATGGCCATGGACATGAAGAAGAGAGAGAAGGGATTACAGTCAGAGAAGGAATATAGATCTTTCCATGGATTTTAGATGAAGCCCGGTTCTAACTTATGAGCTAATACTGGCTGAAAATGAAACTCCCCCAGTGAAAATAGGCTGTTTTACCAATACTATTTACATTTCTCTTCAGGAAAAATGAACTGCATTACTCACACTGCACAGATAAAACTCTGTGTGCTCTGGAACTGCTATTGAAATTCTGAGGAAAAGGACAGGAAAATAGGATGAAGAAATTGTTGGAGGAACACTAAGGCACGATGGTCTTACAACACTTTTGCAATAGATTTGCAACAGTTCGAAAACATTCCTATGCTCTTATATATTTAGTACAGCTTTTCATAGTAGAAAAATTGACTATCACGAACACCAAGCTGCTGCCATTACATTTGCAAACTAAGAGTTAAGACACGGTTTATCCTTGATAAACTTGTTCTTCCCAATAAAACTTGCTAAACTTACTTTTCCAATATCTTGGTCTCTGGAAGGGCATCTAACTGACACTGGGTGTGTTTTCACACAGCTAAACTATTGGTCTGTAAAATGGTCCAGTGCAGCATAAAAGGACATCTTCATAGGCAGGAACAGGTCAGAACAGATCAGCACATGGTTATGGTTAAGGAAGCTTACACACAACCTGCTAGTGACATTTTAAAGAAACTGTTCTGACCAAGGAGATGATTAACTGGAATCATTCACAAGACAGTTTTAAAGAGCATAACTTGCCAGAAAAAGCCAAAAAAGATATCAAACATTTAAGAAGCATAACTGCTTTATGTAGTTTATTATGAGAGGATAAGAAGGTTGATTATCTCTCTCCAGAAAAACAGATATTTGAATAAACAATGTTTATATATTATATAAATATTATATATAATTAAATAAATCACTATAGTTTTGCTCATCAACGGCTTTACATACATATAATAAATGTACTCGTAGGAACCAGTTGCCAAAAAGGATGAGACACATCATTTAAGACACACTACCCTTGACTTGAGAGGCAAATAAATAAAAAATATATATAATTAGGCATATTATTGACAACAGGTCATTGTTAACAAGTACAGAGTAATGAATACCAATGTCAAATTTCAAATTGGATTTAAATATTTGACTACAGTAATTCTGATTTTCTTCCTCTGCCAGAAAACCAGAAAATCTTCCTGGTCAAATTTTGAAGGACAGGGAAAAACAACTGCCTTGATGATCTTGAGTTCTGCGACTTTGGAGTGCTTTTTCAGTAATTCATGTTTGTATTGCTTGCACATAAAAGAAATCACTGGATTAGTTAGAAGTTATAAGCTTCATATTTTTTCTCTTACTAAAAAAACCCAGAACGACTACATTTTAATGGAAATTGTGTCAATTGGATGCGGAGGCTTTTAAATTATAAAAATGTAATTACTTGTATTATGTTTGTGGGTCTTTTCTTTAATGTCTGATTTTAGTGCCTTGGTTTTCATATCTACTTGTTAGGTAGGTATTCAGGTTTCAATTTGGGGATTTGGATTTTTTTCCTCTAACTTTTCCGCTCGATATCCGTAACGTTTCTCACGAAATGCAGCCACTTTTCATCATGCCCCCAAAAATGTCTAGCATAACATGAATGGACGGTATGTTACTGCTTTGCATTAACCTCTTCCTAACCAGGGATAGTGTTGTACTCTCCAGCGAGGCTTCAACAGAGACTCAGAGGAGTGGTGCAGAATTTGAGAAAAACAAAAACAAGTTGTTGTTTTGTGTGTGTTCAAATCCCCCCACAGCCCCACAAATATGATTTTCAAAGGCCAAAAATCCCACACATCAAGAACCTCATAAAAGCAACACATGTTGATTGCATAGATTGTCCTGAGAAAATGAACCAACTTGATTGTGCATTATGGGACTGAAATTATACAAGCTTCCCCCCTACACACAGAGGTAATCAAGCTTCAGTCATGAAGCCTAAGATTCTGCAGATATTATGCAATTACACAGCGTACACCCATTATTATCCTAAAAGCCGTCTTTGTCTCACAGTAGCAAGAATTTCACAGCGACTCCACCTCATATTGTAGAGAGACATAAACCGAAAGAAAGTGAGCTGAACAACAGTGACGGTGGAGACAGAGGAGGGACGGGCGATATTAAGTAGGAGTTATCGGTTATATTGCTCCTATAAATCTTACACAGGCTGAATGGTGCAATATACCCTGCAACACGGGTTGACTGCCTGGGCATGAAATTGAAAAACAAAAGTGAAATATGCTGACTATTATTTAGGCACCCTTGACAGATTTAAAGTAAATGTCTTAATAGTTTGAATGGCATTAATTATCAGTTGGTTAAATATATAAACAACAATATATCAGGTAATATGAAAAGATACATTTTAACTTGCCTCCAGCTACACTTGCCTTACTTTATAAAATCCTCCCTGTACTAGACATACATCTTCAGTGCGATCAAGTCTGCATGTTTATTCAATTTAGTTATGAAATTTTGTCAATTTTAGGCCAGTACAAGCTCAGAAAAGAGCACTAGAGATGTGTGGGTGGAAACAAGTTGTAACACTGTTGCTGCTTTTCCCGCTGGTCCTAAAAAAGTCAAAGATTACCAAATACAACACTCCAGCAGTGTACAAATAGGGGCTATATGCTAGAATACACACTATAGGCACCGGGTTAGAACTGTTGCAACGTATATGCTGCACAATTATATGCAAAACGCTGTTAACAAGTGTAGTTCTGCTGTTCTTTGCATACCACAATTATCAACACGCCTTACAGGGAGGTGGCACAATAGTGTCAGTATTTGTCATACGTTTTACGTGAATAAAACTTTTTTTTTTTTGATGGGAGTGACCTTTTAAGTCTGGACTCCTGCAGCAATTATGTTATGGCCTTTCTAATGATCAACAGTCTCTTTCTCCCTTTATGTTGCTGAAGGTTTTTCCCTTTTCTTGTCTGCCATGTTGGGTCTTTGTTCATTCTTGGCTCCCTTTCAGGCTACTTCCAGTTTTATTCTGAAGTTTGGGGCATTCACTTCTTCTTTATTACCTTTCTTTTTCTAATGTGTTTTTTGTCCGTTCCCTCCAGCCCCATAGGCTGTCTACTGAACTACCTCTCATTTTTGCATTCCTCATTGAGTTTAGTTCAACTTCCTAGTTGTCATTTCTCTTGTTTTTCTTTGGTTTTGTTTTGTTCGCAGGTTTTTACGTCACCTCTGTGCAGGTTGTGTTTAACACCTTTTGAAATTAGGGGCAGCCTACCTTATTCCTATAGTATAGCTCATTTAAAGATGATTCTAACACCACACTGGCACTTGTGAATACTGCAGAAGTGAACATTTCTGTTACTGAGAAAGTTTTACTTATGGGTTACACATCCGCTGACCTTTAAGCAAAAAAATGAAGAAAAAAAAAAAATCACTGATGCACACAGTCTGCATTTTTGCTACACTTTCCAGCCTTCTGTACTCCTGTCTGGCATTTCCTTTTTCCTTCATCTCTCTTCTCTTCAGGTTTCTTATTAATCATACTTCTAATGTCTGCTCACTCTTCTTCTGGGAGGCTTTCGTTGGCGCTCCCCGCTGAATCTTTGGTATGCTGTTTCGATTCATGTGGGGAGAGCCCCAGGTGGCAAAACCAATACCTACAACTGTGCAACTGTTCATACAAAAATATCCATTTCACTGCATGATAAATGCTCAATAAAACAATAACAAACAACACAGAAGCAAGGAGAGGAAACTCAACATGAAAAAAATAAAGAATCAATTATCCTGTTTAGTACTACTCTGTGCATTTACTCACCTATAAGCAAAAACTGTGTATGCGGAGGAAACAATCCAATAAAATGTAAGGCACACGTTACATAATGATGCATTTATGTTTGCAAATAGGAAGCTGTTAATTGATAGACAAGGATGAGAGCGAATCCATAAAAATATGAATTAACCATTCAGTGCTTGTTCTGTTTTATTAAACGTTTGACGAAACATCGTTTTGTAGAAGAGTAATTATGTTACAGTTTGCAGATAAGCGATTATGAATCGCATTGGGTGCACCAGGAATCAATTTTTAATTATGTAAGGCTGCATTTGTTGGTTTGTTTAAAGTGGAAATGAAAGCAAAAAACATGTCAGTAAATTGAGTTCAACTTAGTAATTTAAAGGGTAAGAAAAATGCTGGAGGGCATGTCAAAGTGAGTAAGTTCATTTCATACACTTAACTCCACAACTCTAATGCCATCATTATGTTTTATGGGGACCTCTGGCCAATTTAAATGCTCGTTGTATTAATGAGAAATTAAGTGTTGTTTTTGAGCTGTGTGTTACACGAAGCACAAGAGATGAAACATTACATCGAGGGTGGGAACTGAAGACATTGCAATCCTTGACTGCATTATGGTGGATCTGGTGAACTCAAGGAATAGCCAAAGTGACGATTTAAGCCATTTTTTACTATAAATTTCTGGATGGAAATTAATTGCAGTCCAATTGCTGTTTCAGCCTATATAAAAAACTTGTTAATACAAGTCGTTAATATGGGGAGTTATTGTGATGTCAGGATTCACCACCGCCTGCCTGTGGTGCTAGCTAAACACAAGGGGGTCCAAAAACCCCATTTGAGCTCAAACAGTCCAGCAGGAATCAGGGACAAGTGTGAAGGTTGAATAAACCCACCCACATGTTTGAGCCTCACAGCAGGCAAAGCAAGAATCAATCTAGAAATAATCAATTTCTTTTTCTATGAATGTATTTGTTTTAGTGTTCTGAGAAACCCAACGTTAACAAGAACTGTGTTTTAAAGGCTGGCCATACTTTAAATAGTCTAGTTTTATAATCAGTGAAAAAGCCTATTCTCTTGTTTCTCAGTGAATCAGGACAGAAGAGTTTAAACTCTGCTGTCAAACAGATTCACTGCAGTCAGACTCGTGCCGTCACTGAGCAAGCAGATGAATTGTGGCCTCATCCCCTTCCTGGAGTCCTTCCACTAACGGCTTCGGAATACTGATGGAAAGATCAGGCAGGAGGTCAATCTGAGGTGAAAATGTGATGAACAGATGGCTGAAGGGCAGAATTGGAGAGAGGAGGGAGATGTTTAAGTGTAAACCTGATCAACAAAGTGATCAACAGACGGCAAAACTTTCCCCCCGATCTTCCCCCATGCACACTCACTTTCTCTCATCTCTATCCATCTCTCTGTCTAGCTCAGCTCTCGGGGGAAACGTTTCCCAACACGAAAAGATTTTTCAGGAGTTTGTAAAGATTAAAGAACAGATTCAGGCTGAGCTCATCAGAGCTACAAGAAGGACCTTAGTGACCTGGTGTGGAAAACAGACAAACACACACATACACAAACACACATCCTGCATCCACAGTTATTAGTATACAGGCTCCTCACTCTTGTGAAAGATAAAAGTCCTAACAAGGTAGAAATAAGAAAACCTTTCAGCTCTTCATAACATGCAGCAGTTGAGTCTGGATGATGCTTTGAAGATGCGGGAAAGGAGGGAAAATGTGGGTGGCTCACCATTATTAAAGTAATCTGAGATGATTTGACAGTTTCCCTACGAAAAAAGAAATGCAATCAAGTCGTGTTTACTACAGTCTCAAGATATAAACAAAACCCTGTAAAGCCAAAAGTTTTCATCTACTGAGGTTTGAAGATCATTTCGAAACGACGGGTGCTCTAGTGCTGTGAGTTTTCTTTTGATAGTTGATGATAGTTTATGTGGGCAGATTAAGAGCTTTGCTTTTTGGTTCAAAAGATGGAAATATTACCACCAAAAGAAGAAGACGAAAACCTTAAATGTTACAGAAACTAAAAGTCAAATAACTACATGTCATACATGAAAAGTTGTAGTGACAGCTTATTGCTGTGTCATGGGGGGAAAATCACTGAGGCTCACTGAAAAATCATTGTAACATAAAAATTTCAGGGCTGAGAAACAGTTAAAAAAAATAACCAAATCAACTTCAAAAGAAACTCGAAGTATAATTAAAAATTCATATTCTAATTTTCCTTTAGCATGACTTTTTCAATACCAACGTTCACCATCCATATCAATAATAATATGCATAATATCAATTTTATTTGTATAGCGCCAAATCACAACAGCAGTCACTCCAAGATGCTTTATATTGTAAGGACCCTACAATAACACAGAAAACCGCAACAATCAGACAGCCCTCTGAGCAAGCACTTGGCGACAGTGGGAAGGAAAATCTCTATTTTAGCAGGACGTAAGGAAGGGACAGCCATCGTGACTGGTTGGTGAGCAGGGGAGGGAGATGCAGTTAATAATAACTAACGATTAAAATACAAAGTGGTGCATAAACACACGGACAGTGGAAAGTGGTGAGTGAAGAAGAAACACTCTGCATCATGGCAAGTTCCCAGCAGCTTAGACCTACTGAGATGGGATTAACAGAGGGCTACCTGAACTGGCCCAAACTATAAACTTTATCAAAAAGTAAAGTTTTCCTGCTAATCTCAAAAGCAGAAAGGATGTCAGTCTCCCAAACCGGGACAAAGCTGGTTCCTAAGAAGAAGGGCCTGGAAACTGAAGGCTCTTCACCCCATTCTGCTTTAAAGTGCTCCTACCATATTTATATCATAGTTTCAACAGCAAAACTCCACCAAACATCCATTAGTCCCTTCATGCCACACTCATCTTCAAACTGTGATTCCTTCTGTGTTAAAACAACCTTCTTATATAGTTATTTTTATATTTTTTATTTGTTGGGTTGTGCAGTTTTCTTGCTTCTGTCATCATATTGTGAACAACAATGAAATGTAACCTCTGTATGCAGCAGATCTTTTCTAGGGTACCAGGGAGACGGTGTTATAGACGGTAGTTACTACTGTAACTAGTGTAAACTTGGAGCAGTAAGCTTAGAGCTTTGTTTGATTTGGGTGTGATGGGCTGTGGGTTCCTTGGACTGTCTCAGAGAGAGCGATGTCTTATTGTCAACAACATCACTGGCTGAAACACAGAACTGAGTAATTCCAGAGATGTGGGAATTAGACCATTAGAAGAGTTGCCGTGGTGACAGGATGTGATCCCTGTTTGTTTGTTGAAAACTCTGGAAGTTTTCTGGCACATATTCTTTGTCAAAACAACAATTGTTCAAGTTTCCAAATCAATGATATTTTGTCACAATGCGTTTTGCTCTAAGTTGGTGTTGGGAAAATCTTATTTTTATGACATCATGATTATCAGGACTTTGCATGTTGCTCATGTCATCAGCAAAAGGTCAAAGTTGATCGGTACAAACTACGTATATACAAATAGCCCTGACTCACTCAGCAATATCATGGTTTTAATTCTTTGAGTAAATAGAATCTGATATTTTATATTTGCCAATTATTCAACCATGAAAGAAATGAAAGCTAGAGGAATAAGCCTGTTATCAAAATATAAGTAAAAGGCAGATCATTCAGTTGCTATAATCTCTTTTTTCCACTGAATTATCAGAAAGCAGATAAGGCATGCAGCAAATCAATGCTCGTTTCTCTTCCACTACATTTCAGACATTAAAGTGATGCATTTTTGCTTTTGAAACATTCTCTTATATTCAAGCTCAAAGTTGGCTATATAACAAAGTTGTTTGGAAAAAATGGTTTTAAATTGATAAGGTTATTTTGGTTGTAGTGTTTAACGGATTTCAAATATGTTTTTCATTCTTGAAAATCTCATGTAGTTTCCTCCTGTACTTATGAGCAAAAATGCATTATGAACACAAAAAAAGAGGTGGGCTAGTCATGGCGTTTCTCAGATTTGACCAATTTATATGTTGAGCCTCCACACAGACAAAGTTAAAGAGACAACTTTTAGATGGTTTTGGATGTGTGTGAAGGAGGGATAGTAAATATATCGTAGGCCTCCTAATAACAGGAGGATGAGAGGAAAACCACAAAGAAGATTCATGTATGAACTGAAGGAGGACATGCAGAGCGTTGGTGTGACAGAGGAGGATGCTACAGATAGCGTGAGATGGAGGCAGATGATCCACTGTGATGACCCCTAAAGGAAGCAGCTGAAAGTAGAAGATATTGATCGAATTTGCTTTATTTTTAAAGGGCACACATTATTCTCCTTCCCTAGTGCCTTCAAGCCACATTGAAGGCTTGAAGGGAGGCTGCCCCTTCCAAACAACAGGTCTGAACAACAGATGGGTAAGGGTTCTGTCCCTGAGATGAGCATGTGAGGGATTTCCACTCTCACTGACATTATATAAGGTCCAGAGTAGTAAAACCTTACTAACTAGTGACGCTACTGTTCTCATTTATTGCCAATGGATCTTGATTTTTGACATTTCAGAAGATGTCACATGTTCAAAGTAAGAAACTTGCTGTTACACATAGTGGAACTTTAACAGTAGCTGCTAGGACATATTTTTCAATCAGTAGAGACCAAAATAAACATAAACTACCTAAACTGTAGGGATAAGCCATTACAATTAGATTCAAAGATTGTATACGGTGGATAGGGTATGCACTCATTTATATATTAATGTAAGGTACATTTATATTTAACAAAACATCCCTAAATTTAGGGAAATGAAAAGGATACCTTTTGGATTTAGAATGTATGAAAGGGTCACGACCTCTGCAACTGACCACTGATCATAAAGAGAAGTGAGACATTTTAAAGCACACACTGAGTGCAAATCACAGTATGAGCAAGCCTGTAGAAGCTGCTATGCAAAGCTTTTTGTCCACCCATACATTTCTAACTATAGCTGCTTTCACACTTGCACTGCCGCCCCGTACTTTTCTTACATTTCCCGGCAGAGCTTCTCTGCGCTCTCTAACAAGGCAGCACCCTCGCCTAGACCAACAAGAGCATTTTCCATTTGTCAGAATGCATCTGATGAGAAGATGTCTACATATAGGAAAGGGCAACTTTGGACAAGGTCACAGCACAGTTCAGAATGTCTCTGGACTTTGAAATTCTGCACAGCTGTTCTCACATCCTCATCACAGATAAACACGAGTTTGGCCAACACTAAAAAAAAACGCAGCGTTTCCACCAGAGCTAATTCTGCTCAGCGATAAAACAAACTTACTCAACAAACGTTGGCAAAATTAATATTCAAACATTTCCTCCTTTCAGCCGTTCAGACACTGACGATGGCAGACACAGTTTTGTGCTTTATATAACAGTAAGTATATAGTGTATACAAATAGTTTATTTATAAAAGTGCTTTTTTGTACTTGTAGTATCAGAGCCAAAACTTCTAAGTCCCAAGAACATAGAAATCAAGCATTAAAAATAAATACAGTGAAGCTAAATATGCAGTAGAAAATAACGAATACAGTGCCTGTGAGGTTTTTTTTACAGCTTGTTTCCCTCAGCCGGAGGCTACACATTGTTTCCAGACAGAAAAAAAAGCCAGATGAATGACAACAACTTGACCAGTTGAGGGGGAGGAGGGCAGGCCTGACAGTACACTACCTGCCTCCAGGAGAGAAGTTACACACAGTTGTTGTTAGTTCCAGTGCCAGCGAGAGCTGAGACGAGCAGGTATAGCACATGATAGAGAGCGCTATTTAAAAGCTGCTGACATGTTCTGCTTGCCAAGAAACCGGTGAGCGTGTTTAACAGCCGGCTTCTTTCAGGTGTTCTCAGCTCACACATTCCTGTGTGAACTTTAGAAAATCGCTTCTTCCAAGTTTCACAAGAAGCAGCGATGTCAGGTATGAACATAGCAGTCGTGATATCATGAATATTTTCATCATTGCCTAATCAGTACAGTTTTTACTTATCATTTGTTATGTAAACTCTCAAAATGTATTATTATATTATTAACTCTAATAA
The DNA here is from genome assembly GCF_001858045.2 of Oreochromis niloticus. NCBI lineage: Eukaryota > Metazoa > Chordata > Actinopteri > Cichliformes > Cichlidae > Oreochromis > Oreochromis niloticus. The sequence continues at coordinate 6,055,965 of NC_031972.2, forward strand.
TATAATAGCTATTACTATCCACGACACTGTCTTTGTGCAGTCTGTGTGTGTAGTGTGTAATGGGTAATACCAGTAAGGGGGCCAAACAGCCCACTGACTCCGACACTTTAAGCCCCTGTTTTGTGATGGCACGATGTGCATCTGAGGTAATGTTTAGTCAACACTGCAATAATGTAATTTAAAATTTCCATCACTTATAATAAAACAAAATTAGATGCTGGAATCAGAAAAGTTATTAATTGTTTAGTTTAGTTATTAATTGATTATTCAATCTGTAATTCATCAATGTTGATTATTATAGGACTGTAATCACCATAGAAACCGCTAAGATCTGGCAGTTGTTTCAGTAAAAGTCAGACGTAAAGGAAGCAAACCTACAGTTCAATCAGGTTATCTACAGTAGGCACACCCACAACCTCAGAAATAATCCCTTACGTGCATTACAGCTCGACACTCTGATGGGGTTTTATAATTGACAGTTTTAACAACAGACACATTTTTTATTCTCTTGGGAATTTCTTTGAAACTAATCCGACCGTCTGACAGACTCTGGAAAACAAAATAAAACAAATAAATAATACTTTGTTCAAAAAAATTAGAGGAACACTTTTTAATCCGAGTATAGCGACAAGTCAATTAAATTTCTGGGAATTTGATCGGCTCATTTAGGTAGCAGAGGCTGTTGTTAATCAGCTTCAGCTGTTTTGGTGTTAATGAAATTAACAACAGGTGCACAAGACGGGCAACAACGAGACAACCTGCAAAATGGGAGTGGTTTTGCACTCCTCATCTTTTCTGGAAGGAGGCTGCAGGGAAGACCCAGGACACACTGGGGATCTTTCTAAACCTGTCGGTTCACTTTCCCAGCAACAAAGCACGCAAAATACAGGAGTGAATGTACTAGCAATTAAGTACACAACAATAAGAACAAAAAAGGCTTCCAAAACAGTGTTTAACCTAAAGTAACATAATGAGACAGAGCTAAAAAAAAAAAAAAAAGAAGCTCACAGAGAAAGATTTTTTTTCTTCGTCTGTTTGCAGTTAAGACCAAAACAGACAAACAGAATTTGCTTTTGCAACAAACGATTAACATCTCCAAAGCACTGACCCCTGTGTGTTACTTTCTTCCATGTAATGCAAGTTTTTCTTAGCAACCCGTGCACTGCGGCTGATGTTCGGTGTGTAAAACACAAAGCAACTTTTCTTTTAAAGTTTAAAAGCAGATCTTGCTTTTCACCACTATATTTTTTAAAAAAATAAGAAATAAATATATAAACCTGCAGCTGATTTTGTAATTAAAAAAAACAAAAAACTAAACAAGCCCCTCTTTTTAAATGCTACAGCTGTCACTAACAGCTTTATCACCCCCCTTGCAAAAAATTATAATTGCAATGATTCCAAAATAGCAGGTGTTGAAGTTGGCATCGAATGAAATACACAATCCCAGAGGCTTTCTCCAGCACTGAAACGACCAGTGGGCTCATACGGGGGGAGAAGTACTGGAACGCTCCCAACTGCAGGGAGCTGTATTTGAAAGTGCCTGGAATGAGCCGAGAGACATGTGTTTGACGTTGTGGACTGACAGCATATTTTTTTCTCCAAGCGAGTGAATGCTGAGTGGGATGAAACAGATCGCAAGATAAAGAGAGGCGGGGAGAAGAAGAGCATTCCCACAGTGGGATGAAAATGTGTAGCTTTGCTGTGAAGATTGCTAGAAGAAGTGAAGTTGCCACTCTCAGAACTGGCCAGGGTAAAGCTACATGATTTGTGAAGACAGCTGCCTGTGTTGTCCACTAAAGCGGTGTTTTATAGCACAAACCTACTGCAAAGTATCTCCTTCCTGGCTGGTGTGAATCTGCTCCTCGACACTGTGAACAGCATCACGGGAAAAACAGAATAGAGCCAAACAAAGATAACATGACGGGCACGTTACAACAGCAGAGAGCAGACCGTTAAAAAGAAGACGAAGTGAGACGAGGAAGGCGAAGATGTTAAATGAGGTAATACTAAATCTCTATCTTGCAGCTGACAGACAAAAGTGACAGAAAAACGAGGTGAATTTGCATAGCAGATGTTCCACTACACAGGGCTAGATTTATTGAACCGGCAGACACTGGGATGGCTATGTGCCATCTGTCATACAGCAAAAGCAGATAAATTAAAAGTAACAGCTGTGAGTATACGGTGGAGGTGAGGGCAAGTTATAGCAACTCGCTCAGTGGAGGAAGAGATGCATGTCGGGGAGGTTATTCCCTTTGGGAAGTCGCATTGAAGAGATGGAAACAAGCGAGAGAGAGAGAGAGAGAGAGAGAGAGAGAGAGAGAGAAAGCTAAGAAAAAGAAGGCATACCTGTGGAGAGAAGAGGAGAGAGGCAGACACTTTCAGAGGTGTGCTCCCTCTGAGTTATCTCAGTTTATCATTTGTATTCTCAAGTTGTCAAAAAGTGGCTCACAGCTACATATTGCCATAAGTCACTGTAGCTGTCTGAGCCCACACATCCATCATTTGTTTTTTCCTCGCACATGGCCTGAATTACACGTCACACTCCATCATGTATTAACGGGAAGAGCTATTTGTTTTCTGAGAATATTAAATTTGTAGAAGCATAAAGTGTAGTCATTGTGCATAACAATCATCCCCTTCTTTCACTAAAATCAGCTTTGTATGTTCCCGCTCTGTTTCTCTCCCATCATTTTCATTAAATTCCAGAAAAACAAGTAGCTTTAAAAAAAAATGGTCTAATAATAATAAATGCCTTTGATTAGTTTGAATCTCAGAGAGAAACATTTTTTTCCTTTTGTTTCTATAAATGTCGAAAATATTTTCATGTACTTTTACATAAACCTTTAGTTTCACCTTTACATTTTACTAATGCATTTGTAAAAATGGACATAAAATCAACATTTTACTGACTGATTGCGAACAATAAAAACATTACCCAAAGGCAACGGTCAATCCAGACGGCCAACACTCTGTGCTACACCGCAAAACTGCTCAGGAATGACTCCAGGGACACAATGAAAACCCAGAGTTCTTACTGTCGAGCATCAGCAGGATGTGACCGAACTGGATCCGCCCTAAAAGCCCCAAGACTGAAAGAGCCAGACCACACTTCATCCTCCAATCAGTGGTTTTAATGTTGCGGCTCATCTGCATATTACAGCCCAACCAATATATGCATATGTCCGATACGCATATATCAATACGTGTCCTTCCTATCATTAGAATTCGCATACAGAGCATTTTCCCACCTTTTTTAATTATTTGAGGAAACACTGTTATCACTGTAAAAAAAAAGAGCTCTTATTTTATGGAGGCTTTAAAATAACTAATAAAGGGCACAACACTGAACAGTTATTGTTCTTCCAGTGCGTGTCTAGACAAAATAATACCTCCTGATACAGTGCACCTTCTTCAGAGTTTCACAGCATTTCTCCTCAGAGTTGCTGGCGCCATTTCACACATGCACATAAAGCTAAGGTCACACACGCTCCTGAAATTACACAGAGGTTTAGAGCCCCACCTGCTTCAAACCACAAATTGCCCCCAGTAATCACCATCCATCTCTCCTTTGTAGAGCTGGTCCCTTCACAGAAGCTAATGCGTGCACCATCTAAAGAAACACCTGGCATCAGCTTACTTAACGTGCTGCCTATAAGTGATTACGAGTATCTGTAAAAGCAACAATGACCACACCAGTGAGCTATATTCACTAACAGGAGAGATTCTGCTTTGCGGTTGCTTTGTGAAGGAAAAGTAAAAGTAAAAAGTGAGTAAAATGCTCCTGATGTTGTAGAATTATTTAAGATGACACATGGACGTTAATCTGACCTTTTTTTCCATTCCAAAGTATTCTTATGTTCCTTTCTATTAGATACTGTTGATTTCCAGCAGCATGAAAACCAACTTGCTCAAACTTGCTTGAGTAAAGTTATCTGTCACTTTGACCTTTATGGTTTTGTCATCATGTACAAAAGAAAAAAGAAAAGAAAAAAACGCACACAGACAAAACACTCCTATCAGCTAGCAGGGGCTGATTTAAAATCTGCCATCGTGGCTTTTAAATCCAGACACCTGTGCCTATCACAGTTCAAATAATCTTTCACTATGTGTTATCTTTAGGGTTTTGATTTTCTATAAACATGCACTATTCAAGCTTTAACTGGCGTTTTCGAGCTGAACTTTTAAACCTGTTTTGGCGCAAGCAGCAGCTGTTTTTTTTCTTGTAACTTTACTAAATGTGTCTATGAAGAATCATCGGAAAAGCAAAAACTCACTTAAGTATAACACAGCCAGTCCCACTGGGTGGCGCTGTCCATAAGACCTGTATCCTGGTGCGTCTGCGAGGCGTGCTCTCTGTCACCGCGGGCGGACAGTTGGTCATGAACTGTGTCTCGTCTTCATCAATGATCTAGAAACAAAAGAATGAGTATTCAGTATTAAATGGCTTTGCTTCTGAAAAGGTCACTTTGAACTTTATGGCATCAAATAATGTTGGTGTTCCTCAAAATTCCCTGGAAAAAGAGAATCCAGATCAATCCAGGCAAGGGAATTCAAAAACAATGTTACAAGACCCAACAAGCCTCACAATGCAATACTGCACCTCTATGCTCTGCCAAGTAGCATAGACAATATATCAAACACAGTACACACAATAGCTTATTAGACAATGTGATTACTTATATTATTTTAGAAGAGCGTACATTAAAAACCAGAGGCAGGTAGAGTAGCAGCACAGAACAGCGCAGGCATCAGTGACAACAGATTACACTCTTCAAGTTTATTGAAATTGACAAACAATTACATAAAACATAAAATATTCTGTAGGTTTTCAGAAGAAATGTAGCAGAAATTGATGTTTCAACAAAATGTGAAATAGAAGCAAAACACTTTTGTGTGCTGTCCTTGTATTTGATGACCTTCTATAGCACATAAGGAGTAATTGTGTGTGCTGACTTTCTTATTATTATAATGAACTATGTTTACAGGAAAGCCAGAACATAAGAATAAGTTTATAATATAAGTTGATGCACAGAATGAGAGGTCTCATCTTCATCACACAGCAAGAGAAACAAGGTGTTTCATGTATTATATAATGATGAAAACAGAGTGGAAATTTAGTTTTAATATATTGTTTTGGAAAATTAAATAAATCTATCACTGGTTACCTACCATTTATGCTTAATCTTAAGACAATACCAGAAGTAGTTTTGATGACACTGACAACTGCTGCTTTTTGCTTGTCGGAATCACAGAAATGACACCAGTTTGGGCTGAAAGCAAAGTTGTGGGAAAGCGTACAATTCTCAGAGTTCCTCAGAGAGGCTTTGGATAATAACAAACTTGTGTATTCATGACATGTCTAGCACAGTCCCTTCGGTACTTGGACCTTGTCAGACATTTTAATAGACTAAACACACACGAAAAACAAAAGCACGCATCCACACATGACCTTGACCTAGTAGCTAGCATTCTACAGCTGCTTCGCCTCAACAGTAACAATGAACTAACACACAGTCCCAAAGTCCTGAAGACAAAAAGAGGGAGACAAGAGTCACAGACTCTCTTCTTCATTGGGTTGAGAGAAAGGCAGAGTTTTTTGACAGAGGAATCTAAACATATATTAGGAATAACGAGGTGGATTCAAAACAGAACATGTACAAGGATGGCGCAAAGATGCAGTCTAGACATGAGGAAAACTCAGCTTAATTTCTGTAATAGTGCTGGTGAACATTTAACATTTAGAGAAAGAGCACAGCAGTGCTACAGCGTGTGTGATCCTCCGTATGTTATATCAGATTGTTTTGCCTATCTGACAGCACTGCAGTCTGTTTACAACAGAAGCACAATTCACTTTCCACAATGTTTAGGAGTTACTGATGGGAATTTCTGTCCATTCGTTCAGAAGCTGCACAGACTTCCAAACAGAGGTCAGGACTCTGTGCAGGCCAGTCGAGTTCTACACCACTCATTCATGTCTTTATGGACCTTGTTTTGTGCACTGGTGCGCCGTCATGTTGGAACAGGAAGGGTCCATCCCCAAACTGTTTGCACAAAGTTGGGAGGAAGCAATTTTCCAAACTGTCTAAGTATGCTGAAGCATTAAGAGTTCCTTTCACTTGAACTAAGAGGCTGCCACTTCGTGGCTGAGTTGCTGTCTTTCCACTTTCTTATAATACCACTAACAGTTGAATGTGGAATATTTAGTAGTGAGGAAATTTCATAACTGGGTTATAAAAGGTATCATCCTATCTGCTGGAATTCACTGAGCTCCTGAGAGCGACCAATTCTTTTACAAATGTTTGTAGAAGCCGTCTGCATGCCTAATCACTTCCACTGGGACACCAGAATAAATCATTTGGATGGTTGAGTCAATACTTTTGGCATACAGTGTACATTATAGGTTAAAACATATCCTGTGCATATTTAAGACAGTTACATCTTAACCCAACCCAAAACAAGTCAGGATAGATATTTCAGATTGTCAAAGTGAACACAGCGAAGACCCAGTTCAAGAAAGTCAAGTCCAAATTTACGTAAGGAAAAAGCACCTGGGTCAAGAAAGTTAATTTCCATGTCAAGACACGTAATTTTCAGGCCAAGGTCAACTGTAACTCATAATGGCAGTTCTCGTCTGCTCTCTGTCTGAAGAGTGAGTGAACTTGCTAACTCTGCAGAGTAAAGCAAAGACTGCCTTCAGATACTTAATTTGCATGTAAATGCACATGCTCTAATTATAAGGGGAACTTGTCCCTGCTTGCCTTCTACTTTAGTGGTGTAAGTGCAACAAGATGCTAAAATCATAGTCGGACAGATGATGGCTGTGGTGCGACCCGAGATCTATGTCAGAAAGACAAGAATACAGTTTCCTCATTTCTAAATGTGAATCTTCAAGTTGACTTTAAAGGTTGATCCACAGAAATGACATCATTCACTGTTTCTCAAGTTGGAAACTGCAGCATTTTAACCTCATTTTATCCGGGCTGAAATGCAACTTTCAGAGCATTAAATATCCAGTATGACTACCTTGCAAACTTTTCAAAACACTCATTCCACCATTGATCTATTCAGCATTTACACTGCATAATGAGCCTTTTATTATGGCCTAAAGAACAGATCAAAAATGAATGCATCACAGCAGTGCTTATTTTCAGAGCAGTGCTGTCATGTTGACCCAGCACTTTACTCAGCACCACGGTCATGTCTTCTTTTTGGTTTTTTTAACTTAATACTTAAAAAAAAATGTTATTCTAACCAGACATTTTGTTAAGTAGATGCTTTTAACTGTTTTTAAAAACATATATATAATCAGCCAATCACATGGCAGCAACTCTGTACATTGAAGGGGAAGAAAGGTGATTTAAGTGACTTTGAACACTGTTGGTCCCAGACAGACTGCTCTGAGTATTTGAGTATTTCAGAAACTACTGACATACTGAGATTTTCCCATGCTACCACTTCTAGAGTTTACAGAGAACAGTCTGAACAGGAGAAAATGCCCAGTGACTGCAGGTCTTTAGGCTAAAATACCTTGATGATGTTAGAGGTCAGGAGAATGGTCAAACTGCTTTATGCTGATAGGTAGGCAACAGTAAGACAAATAAACCCTGGTTACAAACAAGTTATGCAGAAGACCATCTGTGCATGCACAACACATCAAATCTTGAAGCAGACGAACTACAGTGTTGGGTGCCACGCCTGTCGGGTAAGAATAGGATACTGAGGCTACAATTTGCAAAAGCTGACCAGATTTGGACAACAAAAGATTGGAAACATTTTGCCTGGTCTGATGAGCCTCACGTTCTGCTGCCACATTTGGATTGTGAAGTCAAAAATTGTCATAAATAACATAAAACCGTGGCTCCATCCTGCCCTGTATTAACAGTTCTGGCTGGAGGCGATACTTAGTTGGTAACCCAAGTACCAGATGAGCATTGTTTAAAGATGACAGTATACCTGAGTATTGTTTTTGACCATGTGCATCCTTTTATGATCAGAGTGTGCCCATCACCTGATGGCTGCATCCAGCATGATAATGTGCCATGTAACAAAGTTCAAACCTAATAAAGAACATTTGGGACTGGTGGAACAGCAGATTCACATCACGGATATGGAGCTGAAAAACCTGCAGCAACTGTGGGATACGATCATGTCAATATGAAGTGCTATGCTAAAAAAGGGCAAGTCCCAAGTCTGGAAAAGGACACAGTTAAGAGAGATAAATGAAATGCCACTTCAAGATAATCTAATGTTAGAAGTCAAGAAGGTTAAGGTCACAAGTAAAGACTCCAGTCTGAAACACTGGCTTTAAAGTCACGGCACGAAAAACAGTCCGAAGACAGGCAAGTCTTAAATTAAGACAAGTCTGCAAATCTGCAACTGCACTAATCACAGTGAGGCTTTAAGTCCAGAAAATGAAATCCCCATTACAGACAGCCTTGTAGATACAAGTACAACTACTTACACAGTGGTGATATTTCTGTCATGACTATTCTGTAAACAGTAAAGCTACTAACAAGTCAGACACATTGAAGGTTCAACCCATATTGGTCAATCACCCAAAATGTGCAAGCAATGGAAAGACAGAACAAAAAACCCTGAAAGGAAGAGTGAAGGCGTGTGAGAAGACTCGCAAAGCAGCGTTTATTTTCACTGCACACCCCGGTGTCTGCGAGTGTCCACGCCACGGTTTGTCTGTCTCGATCTCGCTCTCTCAATCTCTTGCTCCATGTTGAGACAGTAAACACAGATGCTTCAGAGTCCCTGCACAAGCAAACGCAGAACTGTGCTTACACACACACACACAAAACAAAGAGACAGAGAGCTCGAGACAGACAATGCAAACCCACGATCCCCTGAGAAATCTGACAATAAGAGTGATATTAGTGTGCAATGCTGTGCGTGTTGGGGGTTTTTTTTGGTTTTGGTTGGTGTGTGCACAGACTTTGCAAGTTAGTAATTAAATGCAAAGCAGTTACAAAGGAGTGAATACAGTTAAAACCTTTGGGACTTGAGTGCAAAGATAAAACTTTTCAGAGGAAAAACATAAGCAGACAGAAAGATAGATTGAAATGTCACGTCAACACTTGAAGACGAGCTTATTTCAGAAAGTAACAAAGTTCTCTTGTCTTGATGAAGACCTCGGAGGCACCGACATTTTGCCTTGAGCTTTCCATCAATCAAAGCTGTGCTATTACTGCAGAACACTGCCGAGATCTTGGGGCTATCACCAATATTGCATCATATTACATTTTTTGTCTGAGCCACCCAACCAAGGCAGCAGTGTCACAAATCCAAACAGCTACTCTGTAAAAGAAAAAATAAATAAATATTAGATGTATATATGTGTGTGTGTTTGTGTGTGTGTGTGTGTGGCTCTATTTCCTAGCAAATGGGGCCAATTCTGTGGCTTTTGGCATTCAATTACACAAAATAACGCTGAAAAAGAGGGAGTGCATTGTTCATTGGGTCCATTTCATATAAAAAAGAGCCCCAAAGCTCTTCTTAAAATCTCCTTCTTTTACAGTGATATCCACATTTATAGTGCACTGATGGTTTGTGGGGGTCAAATCAGAGAAACTCTTAAAACGGTTTTGCTTTCTTCTTTTTTTTCCTTCTTCTTTTTTTTCTTTTCATGCTTATAAGTTCACAAAAGCTAAATGTAGTAATTGTTCTCGGTTGATTTTGTGTAAGCATGTTGTGTTTAATTTAAAAGCAAAAATAAAATTATATAAAAAACGGTTTTGCTGTCACAGTGATCAGACCAAAGAGTGCTCATCTCTTGTTTGTGTTCATGCACACTAGAAATGGACTGCCAGGTTTTTTAAGAAGTCTCAAATGATTTGCTTCCTGTGCTTCTTTCAGTTTGTTGTGTTCTCTTTTCTCACATTATCGACATGTGGCGATAAAAGCTCTGAAAACACCAGACAAGTCTGTCACCTTGACAAAACAGCATATTTAGGGGGCACACTTAATGACTGACCCAAAGTAAAAAGACTTTGTATGACAGAAAACTGTTTTTAACCTGTTTCTGAAACTTAACTATATAGTCACTGACTTCTCGATCTCTATAAATAGACATTTGCATATGAATGTACAGTTATCATATTTTATCTTATTCTTTCCCAGTTAAATTTACCCTTCATTCTAATTTGTGTTGTACAGCTATTTTATTTTCAACAAATTCATATATATATTTTATTTTATTCCTTCCTAGTTAAATTTACCCCTTTTAATTTTCATATTTATTTCCTATCTTATTCATAGCCTTTTCTTTTTTTTCTTTAGGTCACGAGCAGTTGTGTAAGCATTTCACTGCATATCGTACTGTGTATGACTGTGTATGTGACAAATAAAATTTGAATTTGAATTTTGAATTTGAATCTGTAGGCAGCAGGCAAAATCCTGGTACTGCAAGCTTTCTGGGTACTCTTTATACTCCAGCTAGTATTGACCAAACATGTTTGAGCATAGATCAAAATATGAAGTCACGGGCCATAATGCAACCGCAAAAAAACCCTTGGCTTGATATCAGAGTAGATTTTGAAGAATGTATTTGCATTGTTACAGTCAGGCTGTAAACAATGACCGGCACACAAACAGGAAGTCTTGACCTGGATGCTTTGATGATGTTAGACATCAGATATCTGAATATGTGATGGTTACACAGGAAGACTCATTGCTTCTGGTGACAGCACCCAGTGGTAAGTCATCAGATGATAACCAATGGGTTACCAGATTGCTCGCTTCACTTCTATGGTAACCAGTTGTTTCATTCTGTGTATGCATGAATCTGGAGAAGTTAAAACCAACAAAAATAACTAAAAAAAATACATTTAAAAACAGAACATTAGATTTTTTCAGTAAGTTACCTCTATCTATCAGTCAGTAAGCAGCTGACCTTGGTTTTAGTCAAATAAAATCTCTGGTACAATGAACTTTAAGCATATACAAACAGTTCAAATGGGAGGAACATAAAAGGTGAATAACTGCATAAATCGTTACTGGTTTATTCCCAATGGCAGGAAACCTCACCTAGAGTCCATGGTAGCAATTTAACTTGAATAATACCTTATCCAGTCATGTTTTTAACAGATAAACATGTTTAATGTGCATGCATATGCATATTCATTGGGTCCCTTTGTCTATGTATGTATGTGCCTGTCTTCCAGCCTCTTTTGGTCCACAGAGTTTGTTTAGGCTACTGCCAGCAAGAAACAGCATGAATAAACTATACAGGCTCCTGCACAGACCCAAACTGAGTCACAGAGTGTGGAGACCACTGCAGTCACTCTCGATCGCTTTTTCCTTCCAAACACTAAAAATGAAGTGGTGATATTTTCCATGACAGCAAACAGTGGTAATTACTTTTTCCTTTTGCAAGTAATTTTGCCTGAGCTATTATTCCAGTAATATAGATTAAACCACAATTTCACACAATACTGTGTCATTAGGAATTTGTCAAGTGGGAGGAAATCTTTGGATCCTAATTTGGTCTTCATTTTTGGAGCTTCGTTGTGCTATTTTTTGCACACAACTTCCCAGAGATCGACCATCAGTCAAACAGTGTAATTAGTAAAATGTCAGAGGGCGAAACTTTACTTCAAAAGAAGAAGAAGAGTTTAATTGCAAGACCTGGTACCTCTATTTTGTGTTTCATCAAACAAGCTATTAAGTGGTTGTTTTGCAGTGGTGTTGCTGCAGTAGTGTTTTCTATTATTGGTTTTGGGGTCCAATATGTTTTTTTGGTTTATCAGCAAATAAAATGTCAAAAACAACCAATGTATCAATAAGGAAATATTACCAGTTCGGTACTTGCTTATAACAAAAATATAAGCATGAGCACTTAATATTTTGATTTAGGTAATAAAAATAAAAAAATAGTGCTTTGGGTATGCATATTTTAGAGGACAGTGATGTATGTTTTTTCTCTTTTCGGCTACTTTTCTCTTGTATTGTATCCTGAACACTGAAACATCCATCACCAAGCTTCTAATATGAAGTGTTTTTAATGTTTGAACCTGTTTGAATAACATCGTTCAGGTGTCACTAAATGTAATTTGGGAGTTTGTAGAAACATTAGTGGATCTCCTGTTTGTTGCCCATAGCTGGCTGTGAATCAGATTATTGCCTGTGATTTTAATACATACCTGCAGCATTACACAGCATCCATAAAAAAGAGTGATATGTGCATTTGCAATAAAATCTTTTACGCCAGATGGATCAGAATCTGAAGGTAAATAATCCTGTGTTCTCTACGTTTTAAACATGTCAGCTGTTAAACAGACTCCAGATTTATTTGGCAGGAACGTTTGTAATAAAGCAGACACACTCTGGATGAATCCTATGTTCCATGTGAGCTGTCAGTATTCATCTTGAGAATAGCCGCAGGACCCGCACAGTCCCGTCAACGGCTGACTGTTAGCACTGTGGCCTCTCAGTAATGGCTCATTGGTCGTGGGTCCAAATCTAGGCTGGGGCCTTTCTGTATGGCGTTCAGCTTCCTCCCAAAGACATGCATGAGGGTTAGGTTAGCTGGAGTCTAAATGGTTGTCTGCCAATATGAGCCCTGCAGCATACGGCGCCTTTGCAGGGTATACCCTGCCTTCCTCTTAGTGCTTAAAATCTGATACTTTGTTACTTTTAATTTTACCAAATAATAATCTGTGCCTGTGTTTTCAGTAGATTAGTTGCCCCCTCATCAGGGCTGCTTGTTGGCGACCCATCAGATTTGTGCATTTCTTGATCGATGACATTAGTCATTATTAAAATAAACTGACCCGTCTTGAAATGTTCAATTAGTTGCTGTGCATCCTAAGTCCGACTCCTGGCAATGCCATCTCTAGTTGTTCTTATAAGAGTGATGGTTGTGAGTAGGAACCAAGTATGAGATCAGTTCTTCTTTTTTTTGAAGATTAACCTACTGGGAACCAGTTTTCTGTTGTTTAACTTTAATCAGTGATGGGGCTGTAATTACTTATGCCAAATAAATATTTCCTGCAGACAGATATTTAAAATTCACATTCCTTGCAGCAGAATAAAGTTACCAGACACCAAAGTGCAGCAAATGCTCTTGCTCAGTATTTGGGTATAGCTTGAATAACCATAATGTTAGATTAATTGCGATGCAGATTTGCATAACGATCATTTATTTATATGTTTTGGATGGCTATAAAATGCCCTAAAATGATATGTCACCTACTTGTGAGAATTCATTTTGTCAGACACTCGAAGAGCTAGAACTGAATCCCCAAAGAATCAAAGAGGCCTGTACTCATTGTCTTGATGCATAATGTATTTAATAAGTCTTAATCAGAGCAGCGCGCATTATTTATGCAAACCTCAAGCATCTGAAGCAACCAGCTTGCCAGGCATAATAAATAGAAGTTGTGTAAACTGTTGGAAGTTCCTTGAAGTCAGTAAGCACACAGTTGTCCTTGTAATCTTCAGCCCATCAGAAAACAGAGACGGGCTGTTAGAGGCGGTGCTTGGGCTTTGGGTGCTAACAGAAGCAATAATTACTGCAGGATTACTTTAGAGGGTGATTACACTACATATCAGGTCACCATCATTCCAGCCCTGCACACATCCTTCACACCCCTTTCTTTATAGCTCTCCAAGTTCTACTTGGCTTGTGTAATTGCCTCTGTCTCAAGCCTATGACTTTAAACGGATTGAGTTTGTTTATCCCCAGCTAAACTCAGAACCCCGGATAATCTGTGCAAGAAAAAAAGAAGAAGATAATATCTCACGTCTGCTCAACGCTTCACTTATCCAAACAAGCTCCGTTTGTCTCCCTGAGCAATAACACGTTGCTGGCCTAGATAAATATGACCCACGTCCCACAGTAACACAAGGAGGGCTGGGAAAAACACACACGCAGTCCCACTCTTATACCCGTATGCCCATTCAGCGCATGTATAAGCACAAAGGCACACATTTCACAGCAGACAATGAGCACCGTGTGAGTGCGATACCGAGTCTCCCTCGCAGATGCACACTGGCAGCACATGTTCTCCAAGGTCTGACACATTAAGGCAGAAGTCCTTTAATGGTAGTAATGGGGACAAAGAGAAGATTATTGCTTAAGCAAAAAAAAAAAACAATGAGCACCAGCTCTCAGTTGTGGTGTTTTAGTGAAGCAGCAGGCGGGCACATTCCAGGACAGCTGCCAGAGACAACGGAGCACCGGAGAGCAAGGAGAGAGAACAGCCGTACAGGGAAACACAACCGTGTTCGTTTGGCTTCTCTTTCCATGCGCAATAACAATCATGACTTTGCAGAACTAGCAGCATAATTAACTTGGGGAAAATAAAGTTTCAGGCATTGTTGTGCATACCTCATTTTAAGTATTATTATGTAAACCTCAATGATAAAGAGAAAGAAGCCTGGCTTGATGGATTTAGGTCATTTAGATAAAAAGCCAGACTCACTGTCATGCTGCATCTTCTCTTATCGACCCGCTATTATAAAATAGGACACAAAGGACGGCGTATTTAATGAATGAAATCATCTTAAAAACTTGTTTCTGTTACCAAGTGAATCCAAAGTAAAGTTTGCAATTGCGTGTCTGTTTTTCTACCCCCACATCAACTTTTCCAAACCAAGTAGTCTTTAAACACTTGACAGGGATTTGACAAGAGCTTATCTCATCGGGCCTTAATCATTTCCCACATTTTTGGGAAAAGTGGAAATCACAACTGTCAATTAAAGAACAAAGAGAATCTGATGGATTCTACCAATATGTATCAAACAGATTGCAAAGGCAGATTGTCAACTTTAATTCAGTTCAAGCTCAGCCCACACCGTTCCAGTTTCTGCTCTCTGCCTACCCCTTGGTCTCAGCCTCACTCCAGACTCTGCTGGGACTCTGAGGTTGAGACAGGGAAGTGTTTTTGTAATGTGCAAGGAGCAGAAATCACACAGAAGTTTGAACTGTGTAAAGCAAAAAGCTAGTTAGCTGAACTGCATGACTGCCCAACTGACTTTCGGTGAATTGGATGTCACCGAATGTCCTTCATTTGAATTCAGACAAAACCAAGGTCCTGTTGGGAGCGACCAAACAATGTGGGGTGTTTCTGGAATCTTTCTTTCCCTACAAGCTGGTTTGTGAGCTCCTAAGCTTGAATTAAGAAAGAAAAATCCACATTTATAAAGTTTACTTTTTCTGCCTTAAGAGGTTTTCACAAAACTTTCATCCTCAAGAACTCAATTTTTCAGACCAGCACACAGCTAGTTTCAACAGTTGGTGTTTTTCTCTTTCGTGTTCAATGTTTTTAATGGATGATTTTTTGGGGGTGTGTGTTGTTGTTTATCCTCTGGCTGCTGTTTGTCATTTATCATTTGCAAAGAATGTTCATTAAAAATGTTCTTGTTAGAGAAGTTGGAGAACAAACCTGGAGGCAACTCTGCTTCAGGAGGCAAAGACGGGCATGTGAGACTTTACACTGCATAGAATTACCAGAGCAAAAGCAGCCCAGTAAATGAACCAATGAACCGATAAACAAATATATTAAGTATCAGTTCAATCTCTCTCTCCTTTTAGTCTCTGCGGGGCAGAACAAATGACTGTGATTGAACAATTCACCTGAAGAATGTTGGAAAAACTGACATTTCAGCAAAGCCTGAATATTTTGATGCGTTTGTTTAAAAAAGATGCTTTAAAAGAAAATGAATGTCACAACATGGATTTATTTAAAAGTACATTTAAAGATCGTCTATAAAAAATATACAAAGAGGATTTTTCCCAGTATTAAATTTGTCATGTCCAAGACAAATGGAATAATGTTCTGTGTTTGGGACCGACCACATTGTGCAGTGTGCAACCAAGAACCCAGGTTGCATGTGGGGGATGAACTGATAAGTGAAATTTTTATGTCTAGGTTTAATTGCTTTTATTTTTTAGCACCCTGAAGTGCATCTGCATCTGTATAAGAAATAAAGGGCTTTTTTTTCTTCTCTTGAATCCTTTTGTCAGTGGTTCTAACTTGTGGGGCCAGCCCCACTGATGGGGTTCAGAAACACTGCAAATTGAGGCTTGGACAAACAGGTGGAAAATATAAAGTGAAGGTAAGGTGAGGGATTTTTTTTTTTCTTAGAAAATAAACAGGCAAGGATTTCCTGATCCTTATTCAAGTAAAGTTCAACTTGAATCCTTCTTTTGTTGTTTGATGTGAACTTTTTTTGGGTGTTGAAGTGGGGCAAGCCGGAAAAAGTGAGCGTCTTTAAATGAAGAATGTGAACTAAGGGGCTGCACCAAGATGCTAACCCCAACTCGTCGCTGCAGATGGCCCCGCCCCTCACTGAGCCTGGTTCTGCCAAAGGTTTCTTCCTTTTAAAAGGGAGTTTTTCCTTCCCACTGTCGCCAAAGTGCTTGCTCATTGGGGGTCATATGATTGCTTTACAATATAAAGCACCTTGAGGCAATTGTTGTTGTGATTTGGCACTGTATAAATAAAATTGAACTGAATTATATCCCAATTCATAAGAATTATTTTGGATTGTGATTCATGCAAAGCTACTGAGATAGCAGACAGCACAGAACAAGTAAAGGTAAACTGTGTTAAGTCATAGCACTTGCCTGAAACTTACTGTTTTAATTTTACTTGTGAAGGTCTTTAGTTTTACTAACTTTCGAGGCTCTTTCAGCCTGTTAAGCTGCATAAATAACAGTTAAAGGCTGTAGTAGTCTAATTACATACATGAGCTAGTTTGTCAGCTTGTGCCTAAAAAACAGAAAACTCTCTGATGATTAGGCCTGATGGGCAGATGGAGGCGGTGGTGGTGGGGTGGTCAGGAGTCACAATATTCTAATGGTTTGATTTTGTAGTGTGAAACCAGCAGCAGGAATAAGCATCGCACCACCCACATACTTGTTTTCATTTCAGTCACCGTCTGATACCAGCTCAAAAAAAGAGCCACTTTTAAAAACATTGCTCTCCTTGTGGTCAAACTCTCCTCGGGCTGCCTTTAATTAGTGTGTTTTGAAGTGAATAAGACAAATGCCGAAAAAAAAGAGAGAGAAGTCATTCCGCATAGTGTGGTCCATGGAGGTCCAGCAAACACAGATATTCCTAGCATGATTGAAATGGAAGCTTGTGGTTTAGGACAAAGAGACTGATAAATAACTGACACTCACTGGCTAAAACAAGTGGTTAAACCTTCTCTAGTCCTCTCTTTAAACCCATGGTTACATGAAAGTGGCCTCTCGCTCATGTTTGGTAAGAGTCTGGTTAAGATCAGTGTGTGGAAACACAGCTACAGATGTGTGTTCCTGTTTACACTGAGCAGGAGGTAATTGAGGAAGTCTGGCCCTCTCTTCAGGAGCTCTCTGCCGCTCAGTGGGAGTTGTGTTACTACTGAACCAAACATTTCACATCTCGCTCTCTTAACTCTCCCTGTTTATCTCTTTTCTCTCCGTCCCTACATGCCTCTTTCTCTCCTCCTCTGCCTTCTCCTTCTTCCGCTGAAAGAAATATCTGCTATTTAGCGGCGAATGATGCCATGTCTGCCTCACCCTGAAGAGCTGCACCAAAGAGGCAGCGAGAATCTCTTTCTTTTTTCCACCACAACAGCTTTCTAGCTTCATCCAGGGAAGCTGTGTTGCATCTGTCAGCAATACCTCCTTTAACCTCCATATCAGAAGACAGCAGCTAAGTCGACTCCCATGTGCATTAAAGCATACAAATGAGTTCATGTTTTGGGAAGTTTCCCAAGGAGCAAAGAACACATTCGGTATGCAGCGATCCCACCTCCTTCCTCCTTCTCTCTACACCTGCTTAGCCTTACCTGGAACTGGCCGGTGTAGTCGTCATCTGTGGTGCCCTCTCTGCCCTCTTTCAGTGCGATGAGAGTGAAGCCTCTGAAATAAGCAGGGCTGGTTGCCAGGAGGACCACTGTAAAAGATGTGTGCATTGAAACCCAACAATAACACAAAAGAGGCGTTTACATTGTTACATCAGGGTCTTGCTGTTACAGAGGGTCACCCAGGGAAACATACGAAAGCAGCACTCCTTTGAGTATTGGACTGATGTGGGAGAGTGAGGGATATAAATAGTAGTTTAGCATCTCACAGCAGAATAAAAAAAGACTATAAATCTTTTTGGAGTTTTGTGTGGGGAACAGGCCAGGAACAGGAGCCAGATAATGAGATGTGGGTGAAATTTTATTTGGCTCAGCCTTACCTTGACTTTCATACTATTTGTCTTAAATTTGCTCCTGGCGCTGAGAAGTGTCAATGTTATCAGCTTTATCTGTTTGTTTTTTTTAGTCAACTTATTTCCTACTTAAGCGCCATGAAGGCTGGGGGATATTTCTTCTTTGGTGGTGTCCTTCATAGGACCCTGATAGCTGATTAAAATTTAGACATGGATTGCTGAAATGTGGTGTCACAGCCAAAAACACTGCATGATCAGGGAGATTTTAAAACAAGGTGACCTTTTTTTTATTTTTACAATCCATGTTTTTAATGCCTGCAGCAAAACTGCAGCACATCAGGTCACATCCAACACCCTTCCACTGGACTCATTTCAATTTTTAGAAGAAAAAAAAAAAGCTTTGGACTTAAAACATGCAAGTGAATTGTGATTACAATTGATTAGTGATTCTTCTAAACTCATCAACAATCTCTGTGCCACAGGCCAAAGAGGCCTTTTTTTTTTTAAACGTGCTCAAATTCATCTAATAGGAGGAGTTTAAATTTG
The DNA here is from genome assembly GCF_001858045.2 of Oreochromis niloticus. Taxonomy (NCBI): domain Eukaryota; kingdom Metazoa; phylum Chordata; class Actinopteri; order Cichliformes; family Cichlidae; genus Oreochromis; species Oreochromis niloticus. The sequence goes on from NC_031972.2 coordinate 6,074,666, forward strand.
TAGGGGTCAGCATAATTGGAGCCAGATCTGTGTGAGTCTCCGTGTGGATACTTGTATGTTAGTATGTGTTTGCGTCCATTTCCTGGCAACGAGAGAAGAGGAAGTGAATATAGGTCAGACATTATAACTCTAAGTATCCTTATCAAACCAGTACTCTCCCAGAAGGGGCCAGAGGAAGCAGACTGGGTTTGGAAAATTGCGTCCTTCAGGCTACAATTTTCTAATAAAATGTGATTGCTGTGGTTATTACCTTGATGCCAGTGAGAACATGTGATTACACATAGTTCTGGTTTTGGAAGTAAAACAGCAGAAATGCGAAGTACACGTGCCTCTTTTTCAACTTGACAAACAATTCACTTGCTAAATTTTCTGAGGTTTGCGCGCTAATTGCGCAAAAGTGTCAAAACAAGCCAAGTCTACCTCTGTAAGTGCTGCCAGGCCGGTAGGTATCCGGGTCTCCCTCCACTCTGAGCCTGAACTCATGGTGCCCATCCCTCCGGGTCCCCTGGGTCTGCGCCCGGAGGATCCGCCCGCAGTACCCGTCCGACCTCCCTCCGGAGGGCTCTTCCACAAACGCGATGGCGTTGCACACAAAACTCGAGACGAAATAGTACTGCAAAAGCAGCAGATGCAAATACATCCCCATCTCGGAACTGCAGCCCGGAGATGGAGCGTACGCTGGCAGTTCAATCAAAAAAATACACAACCCAGTAGGGGAAAGGCGAAACAGCGGACAGAAGAACAGTTCCTGCACCCTCCCCCGGGAACTCCCACTGAACTACGGCAGCGTCACAGTCAGTGGTAAAGGTGAAGAGAAGCAGACGGAGACGAGTCCATCCTGAAGTGAGGAGAGCGCGCGTCTGGGGCGCACCACGGTAAAGCGGTCCTGAGAGGGGAGAGTGGATGAAGAGCTGCTGCCGCTGCTGCTGTTCCTAAATCAGTCAGTGGTGCTGATAGAGAGACTGAAAGCAGACTTGAAGGACTTGAGAGAAAGTCCAAACGGGAGCTTAATGAGGACCGTTTACCTCCCACCCTCCTTCCTCAGTTCGCCTGAAACACGCACAGTAACAATCAGACTCTGTGTGGCTCTCGTGGGGGAAATTAGAAATGTTTTGCCTGGTGGTCTCATGTAAAAACAGGTTTTAAACACTGTTAAAGTCTAGTTACTTACAAAGTGAAGCAGGAACAGACCTGTGAGTCTTTTTCCTCAAATGCTATGCCCATTTTTTCCACATTGGCCCAATGTGAGCGATATAGATTGATTTAGTAATGTTGTTTTGTTGATTGTTGTGTATCATCCTGGTACATTGTAGTGAATGCTGTGTGTGTGGTGTTCTTAAGCTGCTGGAACCTTGAATTTCCCCTTGGGGATTAATAAAGTATCTATCTATCTATCTATCTATCTATATCATTTGCTTCTTTCGTGTACTTTGTGTATTTGTCCATTTGGCTGTAGTTTAATATGAATGAAGGTGTGACACATAAACATAACATTAAGTCTCTGAAGCTTGACCATCAGACAACAATTGTCTGTAGATTGTGCGATCTACTGTACAATATAAAGCGCCTTGAGGCGACTTCTGTTGTGATTTGGCGCTATATAAATAAAATTGAATTGAATTGAACAATGAACCGTAAAAATGCGTAAGTGATCATTAAATTGCGTCATTCTCATCATAATTTATTTCACTGTTTTATTCCAGCATTTTCCCTCACACATCTAGTTCGTGTAAAGCACCAATTCATCTCCCCTCGCATCTGCAAACACACTAACCACAACCGCTTTCTAATTATTCATGGAAGCCAGGCAGTTAAACCGGGAGGCAGCTTGTTCCGTCCAGCAGGTGACGCCAAAGTATCTTTGCGCCTTAAGTTACTTGGTAAACTTGTCACTCTTCTCATCACTGCACTCTTTTACTCTTCCATCTCATCAAGTTTTATTATAGTATGGAGAAAAGTATGAGGGATTATGGAAATGCGGCGGGGTGTGGGGTGTGGGGTTTAGGGCTCATATTAAATATGTAGTTTGGACTCAGCTGAAGCAATAAGTTTAAGTTAGATGATATTTTGATCCATTTCCCTTTTTTTAATTTATCTTGTTCCTTTATGACATTCTACAGCCCCCATTTTATTCTGTCTGACTTATAAAGCAACTCTGAGAATCTTTAATTTCTGCTTTTATTTAAGAAGCAACCGATATCATCAATGACAACTTTTTGGGAGAACAAATGTACGCGTGGGTGTGTGTTTAAATAATAAATGACACACAGAATTGAGCTGGACAAAATAAACTTGTACTGAACTTGCATGTTATTATAATTGACATTTTGTATCTACATGCCAAATATGTGTGCATGTGTTTATACCTAGGGAGTATTACCTAACTCAGAGTAGAGCTGGAGATAGTTAAATTAAACGGTATTGCCTGTGATGGAGCCCATCTGGAGGTACTCTGCTTTCTAAGCTATCTGACGGATGTCTGACGTCTGTAGCAAAAGCTTTGACCAAGATGTGGAGTCCGAACAAATCATCAGCCATTCAGAATGAAAACAGCCTGCTTGTAGGCTAGCCAGAAACATTCCTGCACTGAAACAAAGCTTTTTAGGAGAGATTATTTGTGTAAAATGTCCTAGTCCAGTCCTCTGGAACATGTTTTTTCTTAATACTGTAGAATAGCAAGAAGCAGTTTAATCTCATTAAGCTTTTACATTAAATGTGGTTATGCATTTAATTTTTACCAGTGAAGTCAGAAGAATTCAGCAGAGTAGTAGTATGAAATGAGTTCCTTTGTCTCCTGACTATAAGTTGATAGGAGAGTGTAAAATATTTCCTTTGTGTAAAAAGTCCTGCAGCCACTGCATCTGTCTTGTCTAGTCAATCTGCCTGCCTAAATAAGACTTGCATGAAGGTAATAAGGTTCTAATGCAGGAAGTATAGGCCAAAAGGGTGTATTAAATATGAAAATTGCACTGATCTTAGAGTGTGGAAGTCATTTCCTCTAATGGACCATAAAGATTCTAAAAAAGCTCTTGATATCGTGCTCAAGTGTGTAATAGAATTTCTAATCATTTTACAAAGTCCTTTTTTTCTGCACATAGAAAGCTTTTGCTTTATTTAATTCAATTCATTTCAATTTTATTTATATAGCACCAAATCACAACAGTTGCCTCAAGGCGCTTTATATTGTAAGGTAAAGGCCCTACAATAATACAAAAAAACAGAGAAAACCCCCCAAATCATTTGACCCCCCTGTGACCAAATGGTTTGGCGACAGTGGGAAGGAAAAACTCCCTTTAAACAGGAAGAAACCTCCAGCAGAACCACCCTCAGGGAGGGGCAGACATCTGCCAACACCGGTCAGGGGTAAGAGGATGAAGACAGGACAAAGACATGCTCTGGAAGAGAAACACAGATTAATAATAGCAAATAATTAAATGCAGAGATGTGCTTTATTTAGGTTCTTGTTTCTAATAAAGATGAATTAAATGTATTGAATTATATACGAAAAGTGCTTGTTGATGAGAGAACATATTTGTCATTTTGTCTAGTATTTCCAAAAATGGTGAAGGAGACATTTTTCAGTATAAGTGGCACCACTACATAAATGTTTAGTGAGCCATAAATTTCTGGTTGAACAATAAAGACCACGAGGGACACATTCTGCAGTTTAATCACTTGTGTAACAAGACAACTGATCTAAGTCTAATTCAGTTTCCATTCTAACTCTTCAGTGAGTCCAGTGTAAAGGTTAATAGTGTGGACAGCCACACAGTTACAGCTTAAAATCTCAGTAATACTCCATTACTTGAGTAATGGTTACCATCCTATTTGGGGTAGCTGAGCTTCATGAGAAAAGGCAGGTAATTCACCATTTAGACAGCTGGTAGTTCAATTCCTGGCTGCTCCATTCTGCAGGCTGAAATATCCTTGGACAAGAAACTGAACCTCAAATTGCAATTGATGCATTGACTGGACTGAGATTATTAGATAAAAAGCATTTAGATATAGAAAAAAGAACATATGTGGATAAAGTACTAAATAAGAATCAGTCCATTAACCATTTGGAGTTAAAGGAATGTTTTCAAATCTTTGCATTATGTTAAAACAGGAGTGTGAAGACTGCACGTAGCCATGCAGTCTGCTTTTACAAACAATCATGAAAGAATTGGTTGTTCTAAAGCACTCACTAAATTTGAGCATCATGCTGTAATATGATGCCAATACTACAACAAATCTGCTTGAGAAAGTAACCCAGCACTTCAATTCAATAATAGAGAGAAAACAGAGAAAACAACAATCATATGCCTCTCAATGAGCAAGCGCTTTGGCGACAATGGAAAGGAAAAACTCCCTTTTAACAGGAAGAAACCTCAGGAAGAACAGGCTCAGAGAGGGTCAGCCATCTGCTGTGACTGGTTGGGGTGAAGGAAAGAAGATAGGATAAAGACACGCTGCGGAAGAGAGCCAGAGATAAATAATAACCAACGATTAAATGCAGATCGATGTATAAACACACATTGCTCCCACTGAAAACACTACGTCCAGATGAACAGAATCAACCTTTTGGGATAAACACATAGTGAATAAACAAAAAAGGTGAGTAAAAAAGAAACACTGATCACATCATAGGAAGCCTCTAGCAGCCCAGGCCCAATGCAGCCTGAGTAAGGGATGAATAAACAATAAATAAATAAATTAACAATTATCAATAAGGAAAGTTGTAAGCCTAATATTAAAAGTTGAGAAGGTGTTTGTCTCCTGAATCTAAACTAGCTAGTCCCACAGAAAACTGGTCTGAAAGCTGAAGGCTCTGCCTCACATGTAGGAACCACAAGTAAAACAACAGTCTGAGAGCAAAGTACTGGACTGGGGTGATACGGTACAATTTAGGATAAGATGGGGCCTGATTATTCAAGACTTTCTATGTGATGAGAAGGGTTTTAAATCTGGATTTAACAGGGAGCCAATGAAGAGGAACCTCCTTCTAGTCCCTGACAGTACTCTTCCAGGAGCATTTTGGATCAACTGAAGGCTTTTCAGGGAGTGTTTAGGACATCCTGATAAAAAATCAATAACAGTAGTCCAGCCTAGAAGTAATAAATAGATGAACTAGTTTTCTGAGACAGGATTTATCTAATTTTAGAGATGGTGCAGAAATGGAAGAAAGCAGTCTTACATGTCTGATCAAAAACAACTCCAAGATTCCTCACAGTGCTGCTGAAGGCCAACCCAATGCCATCCAGCGTAAGAATGTTGTTAAATACCTCATTTCTAAGATTTTTCAGGGCCGAGTACAAGAACCTCAATTTTATCTGAATTTAGAAGCAGGTCCATGTCTTTATGTCATTAAGACATTCCTGTAGTTGAGCTAGTTGGTGTGTGTTATCTGGTTTCATGCATAGATAGAGTTGGGTGTCATCTGCATAGCAGGGAAAGTGTATACTATGTCTTCTGATGATACAGCCTAAGGGAAGCATGTATAATGTAAACAGAATTGGTCCCAGCACAGAACCCTGTGGCATTCCAGAATTAACCTTAGTGTGTGAAAAGGATTACTCATTTACATGAGCAAACTGGAATTTATTAGATAGATATGATTCAGCGCACTGCAGCGCAGTATTTTTAATACCTACAGTATAGTTCTCTCACTGTAATAAAATATGGTCAGCAGAATCAAACGCTGCACTGAGGCTTTAGCAGGACGAGGACAGAGATGAGTCCACTGTCAGAAGCCACAAGAAGATCATTTATAACCTTCACTAGTGCCATTTATGTCTTTGAGATGGTTATGAGTAATTTTAAAAAAAAATTATTTGTGAAGAAATTCATAAAGTCATTACTCGTTATGATTAAAGGAATGCTTGGTTCAACATAGCTCTGAGTTTTTGCAAGCCTGGTTACAGTGATGAAGAATAACCTAGGATTCTTATTTCCTTCAATCAGTGATGAATAACAAGATTTTCTGGCTTCACAGAGAGCATTTTTGTAGAGCAACAACTATGTTTCCAGGCTAAATGAAAATCTTCTAAATTTGAGAGATGCCATTTAGTCTCCAGCTTATGAGTTATCTGCTTTAAGGTCCACATTTGAGAGTTACACCACGTCAAGTACTTCTGATTCAAGGCTTTGTTTTTCAGCAGACCCACAGTATCCAGAGTCGTACACAGTGAAGATGTAAAACTATTACCAAGATAATTAACCTCTGTGGGAGTAGGGCTCAGGTAGCTGCTCTGCACTGCACATGCAGGTGCAGAAAGGACAGGCGAAGAGGCTATGGTGCTAGCGAGTCAGCTACAAGCTAAGCTATGCTAGTGAATCCCTAAATACTGTGAATATAATTAGTAGGTGATTCAACACAGAGTGTGCTTTGGATAAAGCGTGTGAGGATTACACCGCGAAATAAGGCAGTATCTGAAAGTTTTAATTAAATGGGCTCCAGAGCAAAGCTGCACAAGCACAGCGCTAGATTACTGTCATCGATTGATAGCAATTATTTTATTTATTTAATTTATGTGCGTACAATTGAAACTTGATGCTTTTGTTTGGCAGATATTTAATATTGAATAACCTGGGAAGGATGGAGACTATGTATCTAAATGTTAAAGATCATTTTAAAAAACCTTCTTTAATATTTTACAATGGAAAATGTCTAAAACAAACCTCACTAAAACCCTAAAAACCACTGTGACATTACCTAATGATTGCTGTCATTAAGCAACAATGTAGGGTTAAAAGCTTTGCTTTTAAATTAAACTCTGTTGCTATTTGATCTTTTCAGATTATATGATGACTTGCCCCACTATAATGTAGGACACAGGCTTTCCACATTTAACAGTGGATGGTTTGGAGCTAGATAGGCATCAGAGACAAATGAGATCTATTTATCAAATTAAAATACTTGATGAAATCCAGTGTATCTAGTATTGAAAGCAAATTGAGAAAAGTTGAATTAAGTAAAAAAAAAAAAAACCCTCAAAGCTGAGGACTATGGGCTTCTCTTGTATAAAGTTAGTTGAAATGTCATTTGTAACCTCTTGGCCTCAAGGCCAAGCAGCAAAATCTGTTATCTCAGCTCTCTTGGAGAGGCATTCATCATTGTGTCATGATGTCTTTAATAAGGATAGAACACTGTAGAGTGCAGGCACACACACACACACACACACACACACACACACACACACACACACACACGCCACCAAAGCGCTGACAAGTGATCACTGATCGTATCACTGCGCAGATAAAAGAAGACCTAACAGGTACGATCAGTCTCAATGTAACATAATTACGACAGACAGTGTGTTTGTGTGTTCTACCCAGTATGTATGGAACTGTGCATGTGTAGTGGAAATATACAGCACTGTACTCTCTGAGGCTGTTTCCCACTGCTGCTGCAGTACAGAGAATATCACATTAAGAAAAATAATCATATCGTGTAATGCTAAAGTGATTTCTGCATCTCCTTCATTATGGGACAGCATCAGGCTTAAATGCCTTGATTGAATATCATGTATAAATGCATCAGTTTTGAAGTTTACAAGCTTTACAAGGTTACAGATTTTGTAAGCATTCTTCCCCAGCCTTATTTTTGGCACCAATGTTGCTTTTTGTTGGGATACCCATCCATTATCTGTTCTAACCCAGAATTTCCCAAATATGAGATAAAGCATTTCTCCTCTCACCATCTAATCTTGTTGCAGCAGGTAGTACCTGATATTTTTGTTGCATTTGTTTGTTGCAGTTGTTGTTTTGAGGGTTTTTTTGTAGGGAAAAAGAATCAAATGATGCACCAAACACCCTCTTTTATGAGGCCACCACTCAGCCTCAAGCAAAAAGCCTGGGTTAAAAAAAACTCAATAACAAATCATGATACCTATTATCTCTGGTTTTGCCGGGTCTACTAAAGAAAGCTACTGAACATGCTTTGTAGCACAGGTTCTATATGGTGTTCAAATGTTTGTGCCCAAAACACATTTACATTTTTATCTGTGCAAAATTGCTTTCATGTTAGTTGACAAGTATTTGGTTCTTTTTTTATTGTGTTTTTTGGACAACGATCAGATGGTCTATTTGCTGAATCTAGACATGGTGTGACACCCACCGTGTTTCCGCTAGCATTCTTCATCGCCTTATCACACACAATCCACTGAACAGTCTTGCTGCTACCGAATAAAACCCAAGTTCTTCAGCTTCCTTAGCATCATGTTAGCATTACCGAATGATGTATTTGGCAATGGAACAGTTGGCATCCCCGCTCCAGCTGAACCCATAAGAAGGGTCACTTTTGCAACACAAGTTGACTCACTGTATTTCATAACTGTTGGTCTAGCTAACCAAGCTGACCAGGTTGAGGTGAATTATTTGTATTAATGTTCATCAAAGGAGGGGTCTTGATTGTAGACTTTGACTGTTTACCTCCTTAAATGTATTCTTGACTTTTATTTATTTTAGAATTCTGTCATAATCTGCTTTAGCTTTCTTTCATGGTCTTCCAGGCCATTGATCAGTTGTCCAAACTGCAGGTACATTTGCAAGAGAATCATTAAATACATCAGTCAGGGCACTGAAATCCCACCACAGCAAACTTTAAGGGGAACGTCAAAGAAAAACCTAAACCAGCAGCAGTGGATGTAGCTACAGTCTGTGGACATAAGCAAATGATCATTTGCATGTAGATTAATTCGACAAATATTTCAAGCAATGTCCACTGTTGTGATTAGTCGTATGCATAATACAAACTGCAGCGCAGGATTCTGACTGATTGGTTTCATAAATAGAATTGAAAGAAAATAAAATGGAAATTGTTTGGAGATGACTGCCTGTCCAAAAGCAAACAAGTCTGAATTCATGATATTCATTTGGAATTGTGGAAGATGATGATAGGCCAGTGACATACCAGTCTGTTCTACCAGAAAGCAGGGACACACACAGTCCTATATTAGAGTCAGCTTCTTTTCTCTCACTTCTCGCTGGATTGCAGCAGTTTGGGCCCAGTGAAAATCACTGCTCTGAAACGCCTGATGGCTATGCAACAGTGTGTCTGCCAACAAATTATAGGGGCTGAACATCTATTATAAGATGCCAATCAGCCACACTTATTCAAAAATATTTTAATGTCTGAAAAGTAATTTGCATGTGCTCATGTTAAATCATTCATGACAAACTGGTGAAGATATAACGGCGTGAAAGAACATATATGGAGATGACTTTCATGCGGACCCCATGCGTGGACATCTCTGTTCCGTTTCCAAACCCTTGGCGCCCTGACACTCACCACAAATATCTGGTTCTGTCAATCAAATTTAACAAGCTATAGATGGAGGAGGCAGTGATGGGGTGGAGGAAGGTGGGGGAGGAAATGTGCTGGTGACTGCCCTCAAAACGAGAGGAAAAAGGAAAAAGACCAAGAAACACATTCAAAGGAGTGACTTAAAGTAACCACAGGTTAGAGAAGCACGTAATGACTCCGGCTTATATTCATCCTGTGTTTACACAGCCAAAGGCTTCACCTCAGGTTGCCCAAGCCTTCTGATGGGCAATTAATGACTGCCGTGAGAAAAATACAACACAGTTAAGTCTTTTAATTGTGTTGGAATAGATGTTGAGAGTGGGCATGAAAAAATAATAACTTAGTTCACAGATTTAATAAGAAGAAAAATCTCTTTCAAATGTAGATTGAGCTCATCAAATCTTGAACAGTATGAAATCCACAACACTACTGCCAGATGGAATAATTGAGATGGAATTTGGAGACGGAGCAAGTGATCGGCTTTCAGTTCTTTCTGCTGCACCTTTACCTTCAACCAATTTATTTTTCTATCAAATTACTGCTGACTGTATGTAATTATCTGTGTTTCTGTTCTGCCTCTCCAGCCTGGTCCAAAAATTGATTTTGGGTTGAGCTGTTCATACTTTAATTTTGTCAAGACAAAACTAAGCTAGCAAGTAGTCATGCGTTGTTGTGATCATTTGTATTCAGGGCCTCAGAGGTTCAGTCAATAATGGGTTTGCTTAGTCATCATCACGACTGCTGACTTTAAAATTTTGGACCAATTTTGTATTTTTTTTTTTCTTCGGTAAATTAATTACCTACCAGCTGCAGATTTAGTGAATGGTGCTATTTGTTAAATGTTAGCATGCTAACAGCTTAATGTAAGAGGCTGAATTTAATGAACATTATGGATCTAGTTTCCCACAAGTTAGTCACACTCTGAAGCCCCTGAAAACATCTCTTTTTCTAACACTTTAAAACCAAAACTTATTAAATCCATTAAATAGGGTTTGAACCTAGATATTCAGACCAAAAACCTAACCAGGGAAATGAGTTTATTGACCTTTAAAATCAGTGTAAAATTGGCTAGTTTTTTTTATACAACCAGAATCACAATCAATACAAAAATACAAATTTAAGCACATACAGTGCTGTGAAAAAGGATTTGCTGCCATACATATTTTATTAATCAAAATGATGATTATTGTTATATATTTGGGAAGCGATCCTCCTGAAGTAATTCTGAGTACTTAGACTCCTCTGTGGTTATGGCAGGCCCTGTCTAAAGTCCTGTGATATTGTTCTCGTGGCTGACTGGCACTTGCAGTGTGTTTCTGCAAAAAGTGGATCACCTCATTGACAAATCTCATTCATCATTTCTTTCTGTGCTGGGTCACTTTCGTCAGGACTGTTTCACTGGCCTTAGTGATTGCTGAACTCTGAATACAGCACAGCCGTGTCTGGAACATTGCTTTGACTTTTTCATTCACTGGTTCTGGTGAGCTTTCACATCATAACAAAAAGTCAGACAGCTGAATCACAGGCCATGAAAATGTTCTTTTGCCCCCTTTGATGATTTTTTCCTCATCATTCTCCACTTCCCCTCTCATCCTCCTCCGTTTCACGGCCTCTCTTCCATCGTGTTCTTAATCTTTCTCTTCTTTAAAGATACTATATTGTTTTCAAAAGGGCATCTATAACCCGTTCAGCCAGACTAATGATCTTCTTTAGACGGCCCTTAGGCTGATTAGCAGCATGCCAAAAATACAATCAGGAGAAGAAAATACGCAGAATGCCATGAAACATTTTTTTATCGAGTTGAGGTGAATTACTGAACTAATCATTTTATGATGATAACATTTAAGTTGAAATCACATTGTTTTATAAAATTAGTTAATATCATTTTCAAAAACTGTATCATGGAACAACATGTAGACTGTCACATTCAACTCAAATCAATTCAACTTTAATGTGAGGTCCAAATCCAGCTGCCGGCAACATCAGGAAAGAGCCATTGAAGACTGAGAAGCACTGAGTGCATAAGGAACAACTGAAACAGATGAAGTGGTCCCTCAATTGTGTGTGTGTGTGTGTGTGTGTGTGTGTGTGTGTGTGTGTGTGTGTGTGTGTGCGCGCGTGTTGAATTACCTCCTCCCAGGAGTCGGTGTGGCCTTCTGAACTCTAGCTAATGCACCTGTTTGTCATTAGACTTATCTGCTTTATGTGACCCCTGCTTTCTTCAACATTCATCACCAGATTGTTGAGTTGCTCAGTTGGTAGAATAGCCCAGACTGCTTTTTGTTTTCTAAAATTACACACCCAGCCTATCCTTCTTGTCAAGCACGTATTCTCGGTAGGTCAGCCAACCACTTCTGGAAACCTATCTATCTTCTACCTTCTGAAGAGACTTACCTGAGAGCACAGCTAAACAAAGAATGTGGTGAAAACGTACAGTACCTGTGAGGTCAGCTAATCAGAGAAGGGGATTTTTGAAACTTTGGATACACAATAGCAGGCCTCTGGAGAAACTCACCTGTGAGCTAAAGCTGACCTGAGCTGAGAAGCTTTGAATGTGTGAATATCTTGTGGAACTTTGCTGAACTTTCCTGAGGTTCTTCATGAAAAGACTGAACACCAGCCTGAAGACGTTTTGAGTTATCGATGCAATATTTTTATCGTGTAGCGAGCGGATAGTGGACCCAAATGCAGAACGCAGGACTTGGAAGTGGAACACATAATCAAGCCTCTATTGCTGGGTGATCAAAAAAGTGCAAAATGATCCATTGGAAAAGTTGACTGGGGGATATAAACTCCTAGGGAACACTGGCAAACTTGGGAAGCACAAGCAAGGGGAAAGACAGCATAGAAAGCAAACAGCACACAGTAATGAGGGAGAACATGACAATGAGCAGAGGGTGACACAGACAATAAACAAGATAACGAGGGCAGTGGAAACAGGTGGGAATACAGCTGAGGCTCAGGGGAAAACAAGACAGAAGGAAAACTAAATAGAGTACATATGATGAAGGACTGACAAAATAAAGCAGGAAGTAACTAAGCACGAACTCACAGACAGACGAAAACTTGATAAGAAATGGAAACAGATGGGAAGCTAACAAAAACGAGGGATGGAATGGAAATACAACCTTAACTGAGAACAGAACCCAGATAAATAAAACTAGAAACACTAAACACAGAGGAAAACTAAAGATATCAAGAACAAAGAGAAAAACAGAGAAATTACAGCAAACATGACACAAAGGGAAACAAGACAAAACAAAGAGACGGGATCAGAACCGACACGGAAACATAAGGGAGGCAAAAATACATAAAAAATAAAATGAAACCCAGAATAGAAGCAAATGAGAAATAAAACCCGGGAATGTCAATATAAAGAGAAATCAGGAAATGCTGAAATTAGACAAATCTCTAAACACTGGTTCTAAACTGCTAATTAAAACTGTTAACGTTTTCCAGTACATGAGTTTTTTGAAAATCATAACATGGAGTATACAGAGGGCATGTTCTCTTTTTCTTAGTGCTGCCCAAACATCATTCATTTACTTTTCATTATTAAATTTCCTGTGTGTGTTTGATGATCAGTGAAAACGTGCTCAGTGGGGCTCACAGGGACTGTATTTGCTAAAGAAGAGGGATCAGATTTTATGGCTATATTAGGACTACATGTGGTCCAAAAAGATGCTTATCTTGGGTTTAATTTAGTTAAAATATGACAGACTAGTAACTATGAAAGCAGCAGGTACAATGGACATGTTATATCAAGGCCTGGAAAAGAAATAAGACTCAATCGAAGCAGTTGAAGCTTAGTTGTGTTCATCTGACTGTAAATTGTTCAAATGTTTCCCACCTGGATCAAACACAGTCTGGATATTTCTTCTGTTGCAACACTGAGATTGAAGTGCAGAAGAAGCTCAGACTGTGCTTTTTATCTACAGTAACCTCCTAACTATAGCACCAAATAAATGCACTGCAAAATTTTCACTTTTTTTGTACCTTCCTGAATTTGTTTCGATTCACCCCAAACCAAAATCTCAGACAATGAGAAAAAAGCAAATCCTTTTGACATTAAAAGAGGCCGGCTGCTGCAGCTCAGGACCATAATGACTATTTCAGACTGCATTTGTGGCCAACATACTCGAGCATATTGAATGAGCTTTTGATCTCTCTGCCCTGTGCAATAATAGCAAGAATGATTGAAGGTAAGAAATTAAGCTGTTCATCATGTGGGTCACTGCCTCTGTTGGTCTTTTTACCGTGGATTTGTCTACTGCAGGGGTCATCCAGAGGAATCTCACATGAATATATAACTGGAAAAGTTCATGACAGCTTTTCTTGTTCCTGAAAACTGAAACCCTGAACAAACAGATCTCAGCTAAAAAAGAGGTATACCTTACACACACACACACACACGCACACACGCACACACACACACACACACACACACACACACACACACACACACACACCAAGAGCTGGACATATACTTACAAAAATTCGCAGCTGCTTTGCTCTCTTTCTCTCTCACACTCACACTCACACACACACACACATGCACACACACACACACACACACGCTGTAATTGCTGTCCTGCACACGTTTCACTTAAAATGAATGCCAGCTTGTAAATCTTTCTGCTCAGTCATGATTTTATTTTGTATATTTCCTGCAAGAATGCATATAAGGATTTTGCTACAAACAGCACATAATTGGTTTCAGGATTCGAGGTAATGTTTGTCGCAGTTCACTTAAAGGTTTCACAATCCATTGTTGTGGGAATAGCAGAAATTTCCCCCACCTGGTTGAGATCATTGCATGATGAATGGGCAGGAAAATAACTTGCAAAAACTTGTTAAAAGACAGAAAACAAAAAAAGGGGGGGAAACTGTTAGAGTATCTCTGATGAACTGCTGTACTCTTGTAAACTCCACCCTCACTCAGTGTGTAGCACAACAAACTTTGTTCACCAAGTAGTTTTTTTTCCATCAATAATAAGTATTTAATTTTGTTTTGTTACACAAGCTGAGCCACAGACATCATTCTGAGAGTCTGAAATTTTAAAAAAAGCTTGAATAGAATCCAGAAAAAGGCGCGATAGCGTCACATTGTGGTTCCCGATTTGTTGACTGCACACCCATGATATGAATCTCCTGTTCCAGCACATCCCAAAGGTGCTCTGTTGGATTGAGCTCTGGTTACTAATGAAGAAAAAAACCCTTGAAATTATTTTTGCTTTGTAAAGATGATCACATTATCCTGCTGGAAGCAGGACAACGTGCAGAAGATGCTCACATTGTGGTCACAAAGGGATGGCCGTGGTCAGCAACAATACTCAGGTAGGCTATGACATTTACACAATACTCATGCCTGAAGTGTGCCAAGAAAATATCCCCCACATCTTTACACCACTAGACTGAGTTTCAACATAATTTTGTTTTGGATAATTATTTTGCATGTATTTAGACTCCTATTTAAGTATTTAATAGGGCACATTAAATTGTAAAATATATATTACAATTGGGAGTTCGCCTTGTAATCGGAAGGTTGCCGGTTCGAGCCCCGGCTTGGACAGTCTCTTGGACAGTCTCTTGGACAGTCTCGGTCGTTGTGTCCTTGGGCAAGACACTTCACCCGTTGCCTACTGGTGGTGGTCAGAGGGCCCGGTGGCGCCAGTGTTCGGCAGCCTCGCCTCTGTCAGTGCGCCCCAGGGTGGCTGTGGCTACAATGTAGCTTGCCATCACCAGTGTGTGAATGTGTGTGTGAATGGGTGGATGACTGGGTGTGTAAAGCGCTTTGGGGTCCTTAGGGACTAGTAAAAGCGCTATACAAATACAGGCCATTTACCATTTACCATATACTTTAAAGTAGCCAAAGAATAGCCAAACTATAGTTTGTTTCTTCCATGAGAAGAATGGAAATACTTCAGGTTAATGTGAAACCTAGTAGTCAGCTGTATGAATTCACAAACATTTTCCAAATCAAGGACCAGATGGGCAGGGTTTTGGTTCTGTGTAAGATTCTGTCGCTCTTGCTGTGTGCGAAAAAAAATGTTAATACATACGATAACATATAACATGTTTTATTTCCTGAAAGAGCAATTAGATTTTTTTGTTTTTGCAATGTCATTTCTAAATTTACATGAAAAAGGTTATCACATTATTTCATTCCCTTTAACATCATGCTGTTGCTCACAACAGATTTGTGTCCATCAACATCTTGAATGTGGTGTGGCCATTCATAAAAATCAGAAAGCAGAGACTCAGTGAATGGTAACTCTGGATATTGATGATCCCCAGTGGACAATTTTACCATGATTTCTAACGCCTCCTGCTACCTTTCATCAGGAGCCACATACAAACGTGTAGTTTTTGTATCGTGGTGTGTTTAGTGACCTTATGATCCTTCCAATGGTACTCACCTCATTCGCCAAATACCAAATAATGATTTGGTGATCTCCCAACACCTTTTGGCCAAAATGCCATTTTTGCACACAAAATCGCCACATAATATTTTCTTAAACAATCCTCGTGGATAAACAACCCTGTGACCTTTCTTCTAGTACCACCCTTCAGTCAAACCATTTAACACCTCCACCCACATGAGTATGAGAAAGTGTCTGCATGCTTGTTCACACTCTTACTTCTCTTTATAACAGCTGCTAGCAGGGTTTTAGCCTGTTACAACAGGTGTTGTCTTTTGCTTTTGGCATCTATACCTCCTCTCCCTTGGTTATTAACTGGCAGCCCTTCGCTTTGATTAAAGGACAAGTGTTTGCCAATCACAGCACTGCCTACAGGTGATGCTGGTTGTGGCAGCAGATGGTGTCCTGTGTTGGCTTTGCTGCTCTTATCATGGCAAATTGGACAAGTCAGCTTATTTGTAAATGTAAACCTAATTTACCCAATGCAAATAAACTACAACACAATGTGGGTATTATATGAGCTTAGCAACACTAGCCTCCGAATCCAGCACTTTGTCCAGGTTGAAAGCCCCCAAAAGCCTTTTTGGTAAACTGTCATAAATATTTTTGTTAAAAAAAAACTGTAATATTTTTGCAGTTTTGAATGAACCATCTCAGTTTGGATACAATTTTTTACAACTTGGTTTTACAAGTTCCCTTGAAACTAGTTTTAATCGCTGTGGTGATCCCTTCCCATTTCATCTAGTGCTATTAAAAAGGAAAGTCGTTACTCGCTCAGTGGAAAATGCTATTATCCAACTGTTAACTATTTTTTTAATAGGTACATTTGGTAATCTAGCTGAAGTAAAGGCGTTCTAAATTAAATGTAAGGCTGGTGGTTTGATCCCCAGCTCCTCCACTGGGCTTGTTGCTACACATGCCAATAAATGCATTTGTTAAATTTGTCACGTATCACAGACTGCTAGTCAATTACAACCCATGCACTAAGTAAATGAGTTAGGTTCACATATGAAAATACAGAAGTGTTCATTTATTTTATTTAAATGTATCCAGGAAAAAATTAAAGTACTGAGATTAAAATTTATTTTGTGTGTGTCCTGACCGAAAAGACAGCAGTGGTGTACAATCAGTTGGACACACAGGTTTAAAAAAAGGAATTAAATAATGACAAGAATATTATGATATTATGATGTGAAGTCGGACCCCGACACACATACACAAGTCCACGGGTCTGGTGACAGCACGTTTATTTCATTAACAATGTTCACTGTGGTTTCAGCACAAACCCATGGGACACAGACACTCCCACTCCGCTGTCACGTCCAATCACCACCCTCCTCGACTGTCACTGCAACATAAAAAGAGTCACAATCGATCACTCGTCCTCACCCCGCCTCCGCGCCTCCCCGGGAGCTCACTGCGCCACCCCTCCTCTGCAACCGTCCAGAGACCACACCCATGCCACATATGACATAATGATGTTTTATGCAAATAATTAAGACCCAAATGCAAGACTCTTAATATACCAAAATTTAAAAAGTAAACCTTTTCTTAGATTTTAAGCAAACATCCAAAAAAGACCCCCAACAAACCTCAGGTAAAAAACAGGAAATGCACAGGATATCAGACAAAGTGAAGACAGGGCTATAAATACACTTAGAACTGATTGGGGATGACAAACAGCTGAAGAAGGAGATGCAGGTGGAAGCAGCTAACAACAGGCAACAGTAGTCACAGAATACCAGGACAGAAAACTAACACAGGACACAAAAGACAAAGTAAATATTACCAACATGAACTAGTGTGTAACTTCCAGCTACTCACGCTTTCACATATAGCAAAGAATCCATAACAGTGCTGTTATTTGCATTGTAAGCTCCTTCTGCTGTGTTTCCCTTGCAAACACTAACCACGTGAGGCTTGCCTGGCATCAACCTTACATAGTTTGTATCCTTGAATTACTTTTTTTTTTTAGCTAGATAATTTATAAGCATGTCCTAAAAACCCCAAGGAAAAAGATAAATAAAGTCTTCAGTTTATAAGATGAATATTTTCGACCCCTAGGTGCCTGCTGTATAGAAACAAAGTCCGTAAAATCCCATTTAAATTGCTACAAAACCTGCATGTATATGCATACGGTTAAGTATTTAAACACTCAACTCCTTGCTACCTTTTATGCACAGACCCACCAGCCTTTATTACTCTGTAAAGAGCCTAAGGCTTTGCAGGCTTACAGCAGTTACAATAGCTGTGAAGCACTAAATAGCCTAGCATTGTGCCTAAGCAAACTCGTCCACTTTGCTGCATACATTATCATATTTTTAAATCCACCTGATACACTTTTGGAACTAATTGACCACTTTCCGTGGAAATAAAGCATCAAGGACAAATAGGGAACACGCTCTTTCACACACTTTCAGTATGACCTCAAGAGCACACACACACACACACACACACACACACACACACACACACACGCACACAACCCCGTTCAGCTATCTTAGTGAGGACCCTCATTGACATAATGGTTTCCCTAGCCCCTTACCCTAACCCTAACCATTAAAAATGAATGCCTAACCTTAACCCTTACCCTAAACCTAACCATAACCTAATTGTAACCCTGACACTAAAACCAAGTTTTGAGCCTCAAAAATGCCTTTAAATGCCTTCAAAAATGTGAGGACCGGGTTGTGTGTCCTCACAAGTGACTGCTGGTTCTCACAAGTATAGTAGAATGCAGATTTTGGTCCTCACAAAGATAGCTAGACAAGCACACACACACACACACACACACACACACACACACACACACACACAGCCTGTCAAAGCCTTACACAGTTCAAAACTTAAATCTTCTAATTCTCCTGTGAGTACACTTCTCTCATATGTATGTTAATGAATCACTGTCTCAGCAAAACACACCCTCAGCAGCAAGGGAGTTTAAAGACCACCAACTCTCAGTGAACCCTGGTGTCCCGAGAGATTTCCTGCCAAGACATGCCTCCTTTTTCTGTACCTGATATGTTTTTCTTCCTCAAGCCTGCATTAGCAAACACCTTTGTCCACAGCTCTGGTGTTTGTAAATGGATATAGATAAACGCCTCCAATATGTCTCCAGTGTGAGTGACCCTGCATAATGCTAACTGAGCACATTGTCATGATTTTGTAAAGAAAAGTTTAGGGAAAAGTTGTTTCTGAATAAAGCATCAATTTTGTCATTAAATACATTCAGATGGATGCAGTGAATAAAGCACAATATGATACTCTCAGACAGTTTACTCAGCTAACAGCTCCAACATTTACTATCTGCCCAAACTCTTCTTAGAATATTTTCCATGTCAGGAATTGAATTAAAATCAACTTTTAATAAAATGGCTCAAACTTTCCCACTTCCTGGGCCACAGATGTGAATAACATCAGCATTTGAGCACCAGATCCAAATCATCATCGGTGATGACTCCAACCCAAACAAACAAATAATACAGTGAAGGGGATAAGGTGCGTTCAATGTACCAATCGTGGTAGGCTGTCTTAGCATGTGACTTTTGTTATCTTGTCACATTTTTGTTCTAGGTGCATGTTAGGTATGAACAGTATTCTGAAAGGATAGTGTTAGAGTCATCCCAGTGGTGACTTAGACCTCAGTTATCCACCAAACTTGGCAACATATTCCATATGTTTCAGAGTGACAAACTTGTTATCATTTTTCTGTTACAGTAACAGTGTTTGATAAATTCCATCCCTTCATCTCTTCCTTTTCTATAGTTCATCCTGGAGCAGGTCACAGAGGCAGCAGTCTAATCAGGGAAGCCCGGATCTTCCACTCCCTCCAGCTCTTCTAGGTGGGCACAGCCAAGCTGGAGTTAACTTTAAGTCGGCCATGCCTGCAACAGCTCACCTAGAAGAAATCATGGAGGCAACCTGAGCAGATGCTGTACCACCTCATCTGGATCTCCTTTCTGTCGCTTGTGGTTATGAGCACAGGAATGTACTTGACCCATAAATCGCCAGCCTCGCCTTCTCACTCATCTCTGCATCACTGCAGATGCTGAGCCAGTCCATCTTTCACCCCTCACTCATTCTTAGTGAACAGGATCCCAAGATACTTGAACTCCTCCTTTTGTAACTAATTCCCAACACGAGTGTCCAATCCAGCCTTTTGTGTACAAGAACCAGGACTTCAGACCTCACGCCACTTCAGACTTGGCTCCAAACGGCCCATGCCAGCTGGAGGTCTTTGCTCAGTGAGTCTGGTATAGTCCAGTATTTTACTCACTTTGTCCGCCTGTATGTGGCAAGCATGTTTTCACTGAAAAAAAGAGACCCGTCTGTGGCATGTGGCTTTGCAGGTGGTGGGTGTTTTTATGTCTGTGTGAAGTCTGTGGGCTGACTTTGTCAACATGAACGTGAAAGAACTGTGACATACAATCACCAAACTTTCTACATTTGTAGTTGAGGTGATCGTGAACCTTTACAGGCATTTTAGATGACACTGAAATAAAGGTTGAGTGTGAGCCCAACCTAATCCACAGAAAATAGTCACCTGACTGCAACTTCTTTCAGGCTTGTAGAATGATTTTTCTTTTATGTATTTTATGGTTCAGTCTTACTTTTCCAGCAGAAACGCTCTGATGAAGCCACCAATAGTATGGCAGTAAAAACAAACAGCCGATGAGCCAAGTGTAGTGTTTAACTGCTGAAGAGTTGGACATTTGCCTACGGGAATGACTGTTGAGAATGAATGAAAAAAAAACTTTAACAAATGTCTAAAGAAACAAAGGAGGGTTGGTTGCAGCGAGGAATCTATTGAGAGTAATGATTGAGATCTTTGTGGCTCTTAATGTTTCACAGTCATTTAGCTGACCCACCTACAACTGTTTCAGTTCATTCTCACAATACTCATCAACAGAAATAGCTGCTGTCAATGAAAGAGCTCTCTGCAAATACTCTATTTCATCTCAGAGGCCAATTTGATGCAAATCAATCTCCCAAGTGGCCAAAAAATGTGTTTACAGACAGTTATATTTCAGTTTTGTGTTCACTTGTTCTGTTGCTCCTGAGACTAATCAATAACTCTGAATTTTTGTTGTTAATTATATCTTAGGCCTTATAAGTCAACAATAGTTCAGTTCAATAATTCAGCATGTTCCAGTACCAAAGTGGACGGTGAAGCTGATTGTGCCCACTCATCAAGGTTTTTGTAGTTCCTGACATAATTCATGTTGTTACCAGGACGAAAGCACAGTTGGAATTGTTTTATCCTTCTGAGTGTGTATACATGTGCCATAATTTTAAAACATGGTATTGCAGACAGCTACAGCAGCAGATACTATTGCAAAAGGTGTTCACATGTCTGTGGGCAGATCAGATCTGTCTGTCTGTGCAATCAAGAAATTTTGCAGGTACGTAGTTTAGAGCAAACGGAAGACTGAATTTGAAGATGGGTATTGTTACAGTACTCATGCAATACTACAAAATTTCAACATACTGATGGTATCATCGTTGGTGTGTCACTGTAATAATATGGGCATTAAGATAATTGTTGAGATTTATGTAACCTTGCAAAGAAGCAGTTGAGTGTGAGAAAAAAACCACTTTTCTAACGTTTACTTGGGTTTGAAACCAATTTTGCCTCCTGTACCATCAGCCAGTCTAATCTAAATAAAACAATGGATTATTTACAAAATGCATTGCCATCTGTCTGATCTCTTGGCCTTTGTTGGCCGAGAAAATTAATCTGTTAATGGATTATCTGT
Source organism: Oreochromis niloticus (assembly GCF_001858045.2). Lineage (NCBI taxonomy): Eukaryota > Metazoa > Chordata > Actinopteri > Cichliformes > Cichlidae > Oreochromis > Oreochromis niloticus. Next base: position 6,096,130 of record NC_031972.2, read on the forward strand.
GATTGCCCAGCAACCGCTTTAAGGAATGAGATAAAGACTCTCAGTTTTAAATGCACAAGCTTCCTTCTACTAATTTCTTTTTAATTAGTAACAAACAGCAGGAAAAAATGAGGAGACAACAAAGAAAAAGGGAAATTGATTCAGCATGATTGGGCTATTGTTTATGAGAAAACAGAACCATTCAATTTTGTTGGTTTTTTTTGCCACTTTTAAGAAGCTTTCACTTCATCACATGTGGTAACACAGCTGGTGCTGTTTTAACTTGTGTTTTTCACTTATCTGTTTGTAAATCTAACATATTTAAAAATTGTAGCAGAAAGTACAGCAGTGGTATTTTGTTCCTTTTGGCAGATGTATGTCTTTGTCTGTGTATTTGTGGACAGACAGTCAGTGACATGTAAAAATGTAGTAATGTCTGTTGGGTGTAATTAAAGCAAACCTTGAATTATAGAGCCATCGTTTAACCTGACATGCATGTTTTCAGACTGTGGGAGAAAATCCAAGCAGCTGTGGAGGATATGCAAACTCTGCACAGAAAAGTTCCATCAAGATGGGAGCAAAAGTAATTTGAAAATATTGTCCACAGAGACCATGAAGCACGGGGAGTCTGAAGAGTCACATCTTTTGGACAGGGTTGTGTGTTGGTTCATGGATTAAAAAAAAAGATCTTATGTTGTTACAAAATCTCTTCTCCCGTAGCCTCATCCTCCTCTGGAGTCAACCCTTTGCTAAGCTTCCCATTTCTCAAAGTGCTTTTCTTTTCTGTGAAGATGCTGCGGTCCATGCAGATGCTCTGCACATTCTTCCTTGCGCTTGTGTTTCTGCCTCTGGGCCCTTCTCGTCTCCTCAACAACTTCTTAAACAGGTCCAGTTATGATAACTGTTACGTCTGAAGGGTCAGCGGAGTGGCTGCTTTATCATCTCTACAGTTGAAGGGCTTTCTCTCTTTTGTCCCATGCGTCTGCTCCATCTCTGACAATTACTGAGATGTCCTTCTTGACAGTGAAAGATGTCGTCTTTGTCTCTTTTTCACTGATATCTGAGCTTGCATCTTATAACCTTTTACTATGTGCAGGACTGTCTCCTGTGCACCTCTGCATAGCCTGCAGGTTGGGTACTGTCAGCTGTTATAGAGTCCTGGCTCTATGAAGCTGGAGCTTAGGGCCTGTTTTTGTGCAGCCATAATCAGAGCTTCTGTGCTGTCTGTTAGGCCAACCTTTTCGTGCCACTGCTCGGACTTCTTGATGTCAGGCACTTCCTTGGTCTGTCAGTGGCACATCCAGTGGAGGGGATTAGTTTCTCCTTCTGTTCATTGTCACTGTCTGTCTTCAGCTGCCTAAGGCGCCCATCTAAGGGGAGGCCTTGTTCCTGATATATTAGATGTTATTTGTTTTTTCCTGGATCGTGGTTCTGACACTCACCAATCATCGCCCTCCCTCTTTTCATTGCTCGGAGAGCTTCAGGCTGCTGGACTTTGAGTGGAACTCCCGGTGCTTTGTTTTTCTGTCTTAACATTAGTGGCATCTTTCTCTGTATGTGGCTTAACTAGCTTCTCAGCACCTGTGTTACTCACTAGAGCTGTTTGGCCGTGGCTAAGCTTTTAGTATCATTGATGTTGACATTTGTGGTATACGGGAACTTGGAGTTGTCCTGTATATACCGGTTCACCATCCTTCTATCTGTCACCATTTGGCCACAGTCATGCAGTCCAAGTGATTTCCCCAAATCCTTTCTGTAAAATGTAGTGTAGACAGTACGTTGGATTTATTTGCACCAAACCCCCCCCCAAAAAATGTTTATAGGTGAAGGTTAATAGGTGAAAAGTGAAGCAGCTTCACAGTTTAGTGGTTTGTACATTTTCTTGTCAAGTGAAAGGTTCCTGGTTCAGTCTCAGCTGGAGATACATTTCCCCTTTGCAAGAAAGGCATCCAACTTAAAACAATGCCAACTCAAACAAGCAGCGCCGTTGCTGTGGTGACCTCTTGTGACATGGGAGCAGCTGAAAGTAACATATTTGTCCAAAAGTGGGTGTGGTGTGACCCATGAGTACCTGATTTTCATGTAATAACAATGATTCAGTCCTCATAAATTGGAACGCCGCCGTGTTGATAACTGTAGATGCTGGTATTATATCATTTTACGGCATTCTCTACACTGCTTTATATTCTGCTGCACAGCTGTCGTCTTGTTACACTGATTCAAAAGCTTCAGATTAAGCAAGTGACTACAATTTGGATACCCACTGCCACAAATGCACATCTTTGGATATGCACGTCTGCCATCTGCACACAAAAGACTTGATTACGGTATTGCTTTGTGTTTGTCTTGGCTGTGTTGATAATGATTGCTCAAAACACTCATCATCTTGTAGAAGAGAACTGTATCAAGATTGTTTTGTTAATGGTCACAAAAGGACAAGATGATGAGGATTGAACTGTCTCTTGGTCTTCATCAGTTTCAACGATGCAATCTGGGCCGAGAATATTGAAAGCTTTCTATCAGGCACTGAAAGAATTTAATAAACAAAACTTTATTCATGAAAGAAAGTTTCATCTGAATGTGTAAATAGGTTGCACATTTTTTTACCTAAATTGTCACGGTCCCGGGTCGGTGACCCAGTGTTTTGTTGTTGTTTATTATTAATAGTCTTTGCTTTTGTCTTATTTACAGTCTCTTGTCTTTGGTTTCAGTGTTATTTAGAGTTCTTAGTCTTTTGGTTTCTGTCCCTCTGTTCCATGTTTGCTCTGTCGCTCCTATCAGCCGTATCCCCTTGTCAAGTTCGTGTCTCTGTGTTATGTTTTCTGTTTTACTTTGACAGTCTGCGTCTGTGTCAGTTTTACTTCCCCTTGGTTTCATCATTCAAGGGCTGCATCCTTCGGAGGCCGCATTTGAAGGCCGATTACGTCACAGCGACGCGACAAACGCTGTCCCAATTCAAAGGCTGCTCCAAATGTGGCTGACAAATTCGTCCTTCATTTCCCCGAATTTGAAGAATGGGTCGGGTGTATCCTTCATGGCCCAAACTATCCCAGAATTCGTACCGCGGCCCAGCCAATTCCAGTTTCCAACAATGGCAGCAGCTACTTAGTTGTTATATTACTCTTATTACTCTTTTGAATATTTTTTAAATTAAATTATTATTTATAATACTTTTATAGTAATATAAAAATACTTTTCAAATGCAACAATGGCAGAGGAGCATGGCTAAAGACAGCGGTGTCGCAAATCTAAAGACTAGAGCATAACATTTCATAGCCTCGAACTTCCGGCCGTCTTGGTCTTCGGAGGACCTTCGTAGTCTACATGGGTCGGGTCCTCCGAAGGATGCAGCCCCTGAATTGAGACACAGCCTTTGATTACTCGTAGTTGTGCTCTTCCCTCTTCTGTGTCTTGTTCCCTCGTTATCCCTCTGTGTATTTAAGCCCTGTGTTTTCCTCCATTGGTTGCTGGTTTGTCTCTGTATCACTCATCACTTTTCCCATGTTCCTGGTTCCGTGTTCTGTGGTCCCCATCTCAGGTTTTTTTATGTTTCCGCTGTTTGCCTAGCAAACTGTGACATAAATATACAATTTTGTTTTATAGTAACTTAATTATTAGGTTGTATGCTTGATAGAAATGGCTAATAAATAGTGTGACAGGGTGATATTCCTATTGTTTAATTGATTTACACTGTAACCTTCTCCTAGAATATGTTTTAAATGTCCTTTTTCTTAAAAACAATATGCAAAGTTTAACAGAATTAGTAAAACTAACAGCAAGTCACAGAGTCGTCCGTTTTCACTGTTATTTGTTAGCATAAAGAAATTTTGCTTATCTTGTAAATAGCTAAAATGCCACATCAAACCATTTTTCCTTCTACCTGCTTACAACAAACAATAAAAATAAAACATTTCAGTCGAGGAAAACCTGGTAAAATTTGTAAGAAACAGAAATTAGAAATAGACTTACATTTCAGGTACACAGAATCATGTTTTTATTTTTTGCTACCAGCCTGTTTAATGGCTATTATTATAGTGCATCATTTAATGGGGGTTTTACCATCTTGCTTAACAGAAAACAGCTGCAGGTCACAATATTTTAATATTTTTTCCCAATAAGTGTCTTGGATATAATTTTTCTTTCTGTTGGGTTTGGGCACTAAACCTGACAGAAGCTCACTTTCATATATTTAGCAGAGTGCTGTTTAAAACAAGGGCTTAGTGGGGTAACACATAGTTACCTCATTAACACATGGGTTTAATTGTGTCAAAGGTGATTTACTCCTTTCCAAGTTACAATCTGGAACATAACCTGCTCCAAAGAGTTAGAAAAGAGGTCAGCATGTAAAAAAAAGCAAAACAAAACAAAACCTTAGTCTGCTGACCACTCAGTTTTCTGGAAAATATTGTCCCCACTCTTGGACGTTCCTGGCAGCTCTGTGCATAAATAGTGAGAGGGTCTAAAATACACTGTCTCATGTCAATCAACAATAAATATAAATTCTTAAAAGCATTTTTTTCTTATTAGTTGCATACAATTTGAACACTGTTCTGTTTTTATATTTGTATGAACAGACTGTTCACCTCTGCCTGGTGTCCATTGGAAAGAATAAGGCTAACGTTGTTTTACACCCGTTCAAGAAACACCTCAAATGAAAATGCAGATCTATCATATATCTATTATATCTGTGGAATATACAGATGTTGCCCAATTATAGTCAAATTTCCCCTTTAAAGTTTTAATGATTGTATGAATGTATCCACTAAAAAACAAATTTAATGCTTTGATTGGGTAGCAATGCAAATAAGTCTGGTAACTAAAAGTTGGCATTTATCCCAGCTTTCCCTGCTGCCTTTAAACACTGCATTTTCCAGTCTTACTGGTTACTATGTCGAACAATAAAACCTTAACAAAAAAAAGTGCTTTCCCATCACATACAGTCACTCACTCCTGCTTAGGCAGCAGCTGTATTGTGTTTGAAATGTTAGGATGTTTCTAATATTATAGTTATGTCTTCACTTGTCAAATATGATGCCAGAAGGCTTCTTCGTGTTTCCGATTCATGCTGCCAGTATCACGAGTTGGAAAACCACCTATGTGTGACTCCAGGCTTACCAGTGTTGGGATAGGTGAAGCCAAAGACATCGAGATATCTAGTGTTGAACTTATATTCCCTCGATTTTCACGGGGGTGACATTCCAGAACCCCCCATGATAGGTGAAAATTCGCAAAGTAGAAGCCATATGTTTATTTTCTTATTTTTATATATTTTTATATATATCTCGACCAGGTGGTGCAGGGTGTTTCATATACAAAGTGCCTTAAATGTGCAAATAACACCTTGATTTATAGGCTGGATCAGCGATGTTGTACACCTTCAAATGACAGGTCGTTTGTATTTTGATGCAATATTCTTTTAATTATTGTGCTATATTTTTATTTATATTCCACTTAAATCTGTCTCGATTTTATGGGCCCATCAACACAAGGTTAAGATGGACAAGCTGAGATTGGGGATGAACCTCTGGTCTTTGACAAGAAGATGATGGAAAACTTGTGTGCTAGACAACCTGCTCTTGTTTCACCACTCTGATGTCAGTTACCATCTGTGTGTAGTAAACGAGCCAGAGGTGACCATGTTTAGATGAGAGGGTGGAGTCTTTATCAGTTAATGCTTGCAAGGTTGGTTAGCAAGCTGCATCAAATGTACTACATTACTAAAATACTAGAATTTCGCTCACAAAAACTGAAGCACAAAGTGCCTTGGCGACCTGTGCCACACAGCAGGCCATGATTTTGTCAGATCATTCCGTTAAAATGTTCCAAACACACAGCAGAGAGGTCCACTGCAGGGGCTCCAATTAGTGGAGGTGAGGCCTAAGAACGCAATACCCATTAACACCAGTATTGCATTTTTTAATATGCTAATATCGTAAAGGTGCACATTTTAACATAAGAGTGTATGGTTTTGGAGCCAGAGTCCCTGTTAAGTTTTGACAAATTATCTCAAATCATGACCGAAAAGGAACGCAGCCATCAGCGTGTGTGCCACTCTGTCAAAGACGAGACAGCTAAGTCGTGTTGACTTGCTGAGAAGTATTTATCAAAAAGTACACAGAGCTGCAAGAAATACTGCAGGAAGTGGCTTCTACAGGACTTCTATGTCACCTTTCCCAGTTATTGTACCTGAAATGATGTGAAAAGTAAAGTTTTTAATTAATGCCATCTACATTCAGACAAGGAATAATGCCATATGGTTACATGTGTGAAAGTCACACAAGTTCACTCCAATTAGCACCTTATCAAATATTTAAAAAAGCTCCTGCAGTATCACGAGGTGTTTGAATAACCTAAGCACCAGACTTTTGAGGGCAAAATGTGTTGGATTGTGCCTCAGGATATGTTTGAGCAAGTAAATTAGATAAGATATGACGACAGTCACATTTTTTTCTTCACCAGAAAGCACTCTGTAGTACATTTTTGTACCCACGGCAGATAACATCATCGAAATGCAGTGAAATAAAGTTTACCTTCCAAACAACGCAGAACAGAAAAGAAAAAGAAGTTGCTTGTTGTTGTTTCATGTTTGATCTATAGTAACTGTTAATTCTAATGAAAGTGAACCAAAAAACAATTAAACCCACACACACACACAGAACACAGAGGAAGCTGCTATAAACCTGATATTAAACCAGAGCTCAGTCAGTCAGTGGAAAAACAAGACAATGTGACACACAGTAGCCTACACATGTCCATGCCTCCCCTTGAAGTTATTTTTCTTATTCCATAATTGATACTTAACCGTGATCCAGAGGCTCCAAACAAACATTTTCCACTAGCCTGTTAAGGAAGTATGATAATGTTAGGAAGATAGAGCATTTTATGGCTTTGCTAACAGTGTTTTTCTGTAGCTACAGTATGTGTGCTCCTGTTCTGCTTTTGTGTAAGAGGGTGGCATGGCTCTTTGTTAATGAAGCTGGTGTCAAATCATTTGCTCAACTCCTAGATGCTACAGCTAAATGGCTTGAATGTCTTTTTGAATTCATGATAATGCAGCTGTCATCCAAGTGTTTGTGAAACTCTCTCTGTACGCTTCTGTAAAACTCCAACAGACGTGGCACTTTCAAAGCTGCCCACAGTTCTTTCCAAGCACCATTAAACAAGCGAGGTGTTGCTAGGTTCTGGTGCTAAGATGCTGGGCGTTAAGTGCACATCCAGTCTCCTTTCTTATAAAAGGTCTGTCATATAAAGTCTATTACCATTGAAATGGTAAGGACTTAAGACTAGGTGGGATAAGTGGACCAGTACATTCATCCAAACCAACTATTCACCTTCTGTTCAGCTTTAATAATACATTCAAAGTTTTCATTAAATCACAAAGTACATCTCACATTCCACTTCTAAGACATTTTTAATACAAATGTAAAATGAATGAGTGAATAATAAATACACATTTAACAGTTCTGAATGCTCATCCGAAAGTAAAAAACTAAAACCTTACTGTCTTCTTGTCTCCTTCTGCACCATTTCCAGCACTCTAGCTACTCTGTATCTAGTGTTAGCTGTTGTTGACTTTCATGGCCAAGCCAGCTTTTTTAATCAATTAGCTTTGTACCACAGGAACTTCACCCTGTTTGATCCTATAGCTCATGTTATAATAAGGTTTATTGGTTTTATTGCATTTAGTTTTGAAGATATTGTCTAAAACTGCTTTTTATCATAGTTTTGACCTTCATCGTGGGTCAGTTTTAGTTTCACTGAGAATGTAATATACTAATTGCTTCTGCTCATGTAATTTTTTCAACATGTCTAACACGATGTGTTTTTCTATAGCTATAAGGGTTAGGTTCAGCTGCAGGATATTGGACATCTTTTTCATCATATGAGGGCCAACAGATGCATGAAATACACCAACAACACATAATACAAAACGAACCAGAAAATAATTCAGACAGAACAAATATGGACAGCATTAATAAATCACGTATAATGGGCATGCAGGGATCATTTCCCATTTATCAATCAGGGTCTGTAAAAAGTAGCTCTGGACAAATTTAACACAATTATAAGAAATCTTGCACTTGTATCTTTGGTAGTGGGGGGGTCCCAGACTGCAGTAGGAAAATGTATGGAGATTTATAGTTTGTTTGCTCGTGTTGCAACACTGCAAGTGTAGTAGGTAGGTGTAGTTGATGATCATCTCCACGTTAATGCTGCTCTTTTTGCTGCAAAAATATGTATTATGCAGAATAACCCAGAGAAGCACACTGCAAAATTTAAACTTTAACAACATGTACGAGGACAAGCGAGCTTACTGAAATTTGGCAAATGACATGAATCCAGCAGAGGGAAATTAAAGCTTGCCTCTAATATAAATCTGCTTCATATAAACCCCGTTCAGCAGCTTAGAATAAAAAATGCCACTATTTGAGGACAACCCACGGTGACACAGGTGTCACCACACCTTTACGCACTGAGGAAAGTTCCTGTTGGAGTTTTAATATCGACTCTCCCATAGTTTTCCTGAAAGTAAATGTGGGTCTGGGTTCTTAAGGGTTAAATATCACACACAACCAGCGCTGTTTTGAAAAGAAGAATACTTCATCTCAGGTCACTAAATTGCTTTTTCATGCCTAGTTACAGCCTCCATTAACAAGTTTTCTTGCCTTGTCTCCATCTCCACATATTCTCGGGCCTCATGTAGTGTATCTGTCCCGCTTCATCCACATTAATGAGCTCCTCCTGCTGTAAGCTCTGATTTACACACCACGTTGCTTAGTGCTGAGGAAGCACAATTCTTGCCCATCTCCAACGTTTCTGCTCAATAAAACAAGAATAACACTACAAATATTCATCCCAACAATATTTTATCCATTATGGAGAGAGAAAGACAGAAGATGGGAGCGGGACAATGGCAGAGAGATAAATGGGAAGGTTCATTATCCATTATGAATGACTACCTCGATGCTCCCCTCTATTCAAAATGGTTTTTATAGCATCACAGAGTGCTGATGCAGTGAAAGTGTATTGTGTGCCTTGAATGATCAGGGTCTGTTTTTCGAGGTGGAGTGTCCTTTGTGTACAGGCTGTAAACGCGCTGAGGAGGCGTTTCCATTAGGTGCTGCCGGAGCAAACAGCACCTTAAGAGTCCAAAACAAAAGAGCCATTCAAAAGCGCCCGCCGGATACAGGTTTGAATGCAAGATGCAATGAATCATTTTAATATAACAAGCTGGATTCTCACACATAGGCACATAAGCACTTTAACACAGGCGGATCCACTCATGTGCAGAGTAGCAGCATGTAAAGCAACCTACGGGGAAGGAATAATGATCCTTCAGTATAATGAACCATTTGAGACAGTAGCCAGTGGCCATACTGGCATCATTGCCACTATGTATGTGAGTGAGAGAGAGAGAATAAAAGGATGCCAGAGCAGAATTTGTCTGTAAAGTTAAACATAAGGTTAGATTTACTGTCTTTGTTCCAACTTCTGTCTGACATCATCGTTATGAGGCGGTATGCTTTTCTGACTCCTATCTTTCCATTTGTCAATTACTTCTGTAGTAAATAATGTGTTTCAGGTGAAACGTGGAATGTTATAATTTGAAATATGAGTTTTATATCCAATATTGTGCCAAGTCTTTCACACCCCTCTTTTCTTTATATTTTGCTAGGAAAATAGAAATATAGGTATAGATAGGTGAAGCATTTTTGAAAACACATGCTGACATGGAAATAGAGTATTTAAGTCAATAATTGGTGTAACCACCTTAATTATACATCACTCCCTGAACTCTTTCTCTGAAGATTGGACTCAAAGAGCAGAACCCAACAATTTTATAGCTTTTGTAAAAACCGTAATTGTAAAAATGAAACGACTATTCAGTGAACCGGTAGTTGGCCCTGCCAGTGTTTGTATTTGTTTAATCCTTTATTATTTTTACATGACTGGAACTAGTGTTTCTGCTGAAGAGGAGTGCAAAGGTTAGAGATAGATCTTGCAGTATTTGTGATTTGATTTGGATACCATCTTTGTTTGCATCTTGAGTAGAAGATTCATAGGAGCAGCTGCCAGGCAGAAGGATTTGGGGATGAGCAGGTAGATGACTTACAGGTAAGAATTTTCCCTTACAGGAGCAGTGTCTAGCGGGAACTGTAAGCCTCCGTTAAGCTCCCCAAAGTACCAAGAATCCGAGGAAACAGGACAGCTATTCTGGCTTCAGGTGGCTTACTGATGCCCTGGTCCAGATCTGGGAGGAGACACCATCTGTTATCTCATTCAGAGCATGCCCCAGTGTTGTGAGGCATGCATAGTAGAATGTGGAAGCCATACAAACTACAGAGTAACATCTTGAGATGATCCAATGAAATTTCAGCAAAATGGACATGCCTGCCTCATCATTTTTCCCCAACTATTATTTTTTGGAGTGTCTTTGAATTCAGCCCTATGGATGTTGATATTTTTCATTTCCATCAAATGATCTTGCATCCTTTCTTTCCTAACATAGTACCCAGTCCTTACTGGTATGGTAATGTATATACCTTTATATATTGTACTAGGGCTGCCACAAACGATTATTTTGATAGTCGACTAGTCACCGATTAATTTTGCGATTAGTCGACTAATCGGATCATGCATCCATTGGACGTAAAACGTACAGTTTATTGCACCAGCAGCATCTGCTCTTATATAACATTAGCTTACAGTTTTAAGTGTTTAGGGTATGTGCTAACTAAAAATAAAGACAAGATGATAGTTTATTAAATTTAATGAGATTTACAGATTGTTTTGGTAAAGTTTAATAAACTCCTTGCTATCTAAAATATAACGGGACACCGGAGTATATTCTCGAACATCTCACACTTCTGATAATCAGTTGTCTGCTTGACGTTTATTCAGCCGTGTATAAACTATAACTTTAATCTCAGCCAAACCGATTTACTCAGGAACAAATAAAATACTAAAAAAAAGGCCAAACAATAACATTTTTAAGTTATCTAAGTGACTTATATATGTTTAACCTGAGTAGCGAAAGACGATGGTGGGTTTGAAAACGATTTGCCGGGAGTCCGGTGTTCTCACGGGCTCTAGTGAGCCTTGCCCCCGGCTAGCTATCGAGCTAGTGGGTAACAGACGTCTCCGAAAACGTCTGAGCGCTTTTGAAAATATGCGGTGTCTTGATAAACTGAGCAGATATTTGAGGTTTACACAGCTACATTCTCGCCTGAAAATATGTTAAACGTTTATTTTGTGACCCAGAAAGATTAATAAGAGTAATATTAAAACTAACTAGCTGCCGCCATTGTTGAAAACTGAGCAGGGCCGCGCTATGAATTCTGGGACACTGCTTCTTCTTCTTCTTCGGAGTGTAACGGCAGCTGGCATCCTTGTACATGCAGTGCTGCCATCTTCTGTTTCAGTCCGTTATTACACTCTTAAATCCTACTACTTATTCCTGCGTCTTTTGTGATCTTACAAAGCTTCAAATGACGCATCGACTATTAAATCAGTCGTCGACGATTTTGATAGTCGACGTAATCGTGACTAGTCGACTAATCGTGGCAGCCCTATATTGTACATATATTTATTACTTTTTAGATTAGCCATTTTTATATTTTGCTTGTTTTACGTTATTGTATTTTTGCACAACTCTGTTGCTTGTGAAGCTCGCACACAAGAATTTCACTCACATGTACTGTACCAGTGTACCTGCACATGTGACGTGACAATAAAAGTGATTTGATTTGATTTGGTATAGATCCGGGATGTCAAACATGAGGCCCAGGGGCCATAATTGTCCCGCTAAAGACTCCAGTCCGGCCCACTGGACCACTTGGAAAATGTCAAGGAAGGCATAAATTTTAGACTTACCATTCATACGACAGAAAGTTGCTGTTTTTTCACCATCTACTTTTTTTTTTTTTTACAGTACACAGTTAAAAAAAAAGTCTGTACGATGAGCTAATAGAACTTTTTTTTCTTCTAATTTTACAATTTAGTACAATTTATGCCCAAAGAGCCGACATACTTTGTTCTTTTACTACAGCAAAATTTCATTATCTTGTACAAAAAGTGAGATTTATTTTTGCCACTGCACTTTGTTTTCCTATATTTAAATACATTAGGGTTAAAATGCATAGTTAACCTTCTTTACAATGGAAGAAAAGGGAGTGTTACTTGCTCGGCCCACTTAAGATCAAACTGGGATGGATTTTGTTAAGATATGTGTTTTCAAAGTGCTATTTAGTTTCTTTTGGACTGTGTATTTTTACTTGTTTTTACTACCAACTGCTGGTATTTAATATGCTACTACTGCCAGAAGGCAATGATATTGGACCTGAAAGCTGTTTGCTACCCAACATTAAAAAAACAAAAGCAGCTGAAAGAAGCACTGTGAACTGTCGACAGTGAACCAGTAAAATGTGTCGAACTGAGAGCAGTATCACCTCTACCAGAGCCTACCAGATTTAGAAGGGAGTATTCAAAGATGGGTTAGTGAATATTAAAAATCTGAAGGCGACAATAAATCCTAAATGATGATAGCAGTGCACTGACAACAGCAATATTGTAGTAGTATATTATTCGCACACAGAAGTATTAGATGAGCAATAGTTAATAGAGATTTTGTTTTTATCTTAATGGTGCTAAACACTGCATGATGTCACCAAGATATTGGCGTGTGAGTTTGGCAATGTGTTAAGAGTTGAGTTAACAGAAGATGATCAAAACTTTGGAAGGTACCTGTGCTAATGGAATTGATGTGATCTTGCTTACATAGACTCTTGCCAGATATAAATTACTGCAGGTGGAAATAATATTCTTTTAAGATGAATTTAATTAGCATAATTGTCATCTCACTGCCACCTTCTGATATTATTTATTCCTGAAGAAGTTCCTCATGCTAAGTGTCAAATATAAAATATCAAGTTGAATTCATACTCCAAAGGTTCATGTCAAATTGAGCGCTATATTGAATTTTCTAATGTGTTCTGTGGCATGTAAACAAAACAGTTTGACCTTTTTGTTACCTGCAGTCTGTTAATCAGGAAGATGAGGCTCACTGCTGTGTTCCATCCCTGCACTGATGACACGATATTTCCAAAATGTAGATGTAAAAGTAAACATTTTACTTTAAACATGACAGGAGTCTGTTACACAGGAAGCAGTTATTTGCATTTCACTGAGGAAGTGCTGGTGATGCATGCCAATGCAAGGTGTTGGTGTAAATTACGGCTGATAGTTATGTGGAATAAATATGGACACAGGGCACATGTCAGTGCAACACATTCCTTGACAAAAGCTTCACGTTTCAAATGGGAAACTTCAGCCATCCATATTTTATTTGCTAGTAGATTGTTGTAAGTTAGCAATGTGCTGCTTTTGTAACTCAACAAGCTGCTATAGAAAAAGTTACCTTATTATTATCAAGGTTTTTTAAAGTGACTTGATTTTTCATTTCATCATGCAATCTTCTACGTTCACAAGCGGTGCACTGTAACACTGAAACGTGTCCTCGTGTTTCAGTCCAATTACCAACACTGGCTTATCTTTGCATCAGTGTAATCCTACATTTGTTTATTAAAATTAAATATAATGGCTGCCTGAGAATGACCTTCATAACTCCCTAAATGAGATCTCTCATCCATTTTCCAGAAAATGCTAAAACTGTAGATTTTAAGTCAAACAGTTGAGCTAAAATGTGCAGACCTTGAGCTTTAATTCAAGGAACAAAAGTTTCACATTAACTGTTAAGGAAGTACAGCCATGTTTATACATACATAGGTTCCTATTTTAGGAGGCTCAAAGGTAATTGTGCACAGTAACATAATCTTAAATATCAGGACAGTACTTGGATGAAAACCCTCTGAAGTCAAAGACTGTCTGAATCCTTGAACTCATGGACAGCACCAAATGCTCTTTCCTCCCTTAAGATGTCTTCCAGCTTTCAGTTTTGAAAAGCATGCTACACTGAGGTAAGATCGAGTGACTGACTGAGCCAGTGAAGAATATCTCATTTCTTTGGCGTGAAAATCTCGGGTTACTTTTGCAGCATGCTATCTGATGAGTTTTGCAACATTTGGCTGAATCTGAGCAGAGAGCATAGTTCGGTACACTTCATAATTTATCCTGCTATTTCTATCAGCAGTCACATGATCAATAAACATTAGTGACCTGGTTCCACTGGAAACCGTTCATACTCATGTCATACCATTGTCTGCACCATGGTTTACAAAAATTGTGGTTTGCTTTAGATAATGAGAAGCTCCTTTCAAAGAATTCTTCCACTAAGATAAGCACTCCATCTGGAAAAAACTGAAACAGCAAGGAGTGGGTTTGAGCTGCAAAGAAGATCCGGATGGTAAAGCACAAATCTATTGATTGAATGGTATGTACTACCTCTTGCATTGCATCAGTGCGAAACTGAGAATGGCAGTTATTAAAGTAATCTGCTACAGGAGTGGATTGTATTGTGTATCTGAAGAACCTTAAGGAATCTGCTTTAGGAGTGACGTTGGATTTTGTGGATAATGACTGGATAAGCAGCTTGCAAACATGCCTGATAGTATGAAAACAAGTGAAGAGGAGGAGGAGGTCAGGCCTAGCATCTCAAACACAGGTACCGAAGTAAAAAAGAGTGAGCGTGCATTTAATTTAAAAGCTGTCAGAAAAGGAAAAAATAAACAATTTACTAACTTATGGAGCTAAATGTATGCAGTTTTGTAAGGTATTAATAAAATAATGGCAATATTAATTATTATATGTTAATACATATTACTGGAGGACTTTATTTATGACAAAAAAGCAAACTAATTAAAAACTCCTCCTTCAGGAGGCTAGCACTGTATCTCAGTTCAATAATAGCATGCTAATAGTGGCATCAAGATTAATCAAAGAGGTATTAAATGAATAAATAAACAAATTATCAAGCAACAACTTAGTATTAAAAGTTTTATATCTAAGTAATATTAACAAGGTAGTCATGTAAAAGAGCAGTAAGCGTACAGAAGAACGATTTTTGGTAACAGTACAATAACATTTTAACACTAAAATAGTAATATCAGTGCAATTTTGAACATCTGTCTTCAGATTTATGCAAAAGTAAAACTTTAGCAGTTTTTGAGGATTTGTAATTCTTTCAGTTACCACCACATCCATCCATCCTTCATCCGCTCATTCCCAACCATTTGTGGCAGATGGCCCCGCCCCTCCCTGAGTCTGGTTCTGCTGGAAGTTTCTTCCTGTTAAAAGCGAGTTTTTCCTTCCACCTGTCACCAAAACATTTGCTCAGAGGGGTCATATGATTGTTGGAGCTTTCGCTGTTTTCTTTGTATTATTGTAGGGTTCTTGCCTTACAATTTAAAGCGCCTTGAGGCAACTGTTGTTGTGTTTTGGCCCTATATAAATAAAAGTGAATAAAACTGAAAACTGAGCCTCATGCTGATAAACTCCTATGGTTTTATTTTTTTTTTTTTTGATCTAAAATAAAGTCTCCACAGATGAAAATGACAGGTTAGTTTTTTGACTGGTTAGTTCTCAGATGTAACTATGTGTAGCGGAATTTGTTCTTTCCTTGATTCATGCAAAGATTCTTGCTGCTAGCTGCAACAGAAGCTCAAAGAAGAATATTTTCAGTCATATGCTTATTAACTGACAAGGTGAGTGGTGAGCTTGGCCACAGAGCTCAATTTAAACTTCATAGCACTTGTTTGTGAAATGACTCCTGCTGATCCAGATGTTGCTTTGCATACTTAATGGGTTGACTTTTGTAATGCGGTTTCCTTCTGACAATTCTTTCATGTACGCCCTGGTTGTGAGCACCTACACCTTCCTGAATCTTTAGGGGTTACTTTGCCTTACTTGTAGGTGAGCACCAGACAGGCTTCCAGAGCTGCCCTTAAATACTATTTCTTAATAGCATTTCACTCGGTAGAAATTGCGAGCTGGAAGCACTTACACATCTTTTTATAGCCTTCCCCTGCTTTGTAAGCATCAATTAGCTTCATTTTCAGATCCTCAGTCTGCTGCATAGAAGAGACCATAGCTGAGTATTACCACAGGCTTTGAAAAGTCAGAGAGTTTAGCAGCTCTAAAGGCCTCACAAGTTAGTTAAAATGTAAAAAATGTAAAAATTTTACATTTTTCAACTTTACTGCTTAATTAATGATTGCCCAATTCATAGGCATTATGAAGTTTTATATTAGCAGTACTGATATTAAATATTGGCTTGTATAGACCTGTTAGAAATAATTCAACGAGTCATTGCATTGTGTTCACCAAAGGGTGGTTGTGCGCCTGCTCTGAGCCCAGCTTCAAGACTGCTTTTATGTCTTTCTCTGGTGAGAAGTATAATGAAAATACCAGCTGCCTCTAGCCTTACGTGGCATCTGTTTTAATCAGGGGCACATTAACAGCTGATTTAACACTAGCTGCCTGCAATTAAGGTGTTACAGTGGCAGTAATGTATGTTAGGGGAAAGTTTTCCAAAGAATTACCTCTTCATTAAAAAGATTTAAAACAGAAAGATTGCTTTACTGAAACACCACACAGATGCAGACACAATATGTTCGTCAAGCCTTATAAGGGATAATTGTACCAGTGATTAATTGCATTCATTTAAATATAATTATTTTGTTTTTTAGGAGAGGTGACTAGAGAACATCAATTTATGTTTGTGCTGTGACAGGAAAAAAAGAGAATAGAAGCTTTTGAGTCAGACTACAGCAAAAGATGGTGTTTGAAAAAAAAAAGAAGCTTTTTCAGACAATGCGAGAGTGATTATAGTGATTAAAGTTCTCAGAGGCAGGAGTGGATACTTTCTCTACAATTACAAGAAAAAGCTGCTTCAATCTCTGAAGCCTGTGGCATGAATACAGATAAAAATAAATGCTGTGCGAATTCAATTTGTGTGCCAAAGTTTTGTGTTCAGACAGAAAAAGGGATGTACATGGAGGTATTTGTGAAAATAAAATTTGCTTTGTGTTTAACACTAATCTGAGACAGTGGGCTTCTTAAGCTCAGAAACCAATAAGCCAATTAAACTTTTTTTCTATATCAAAAGCCTTTCTCTAAGCTGAGGATCAATGGCATGAAAAATTCCCTTGCTTCAAAGCAAGTCACATCCTAAATGTTAAACCAAATCCTTCTGGCTGCATTCATGCAGGAGGATTTGGTTAAACACACACGCACACACTCACTTTCTCTCTGTGGCTCCACACAAAGAAGGACTAAGCCTCAACAGATAATGAATATCAAGCTACTTGGATGCATTATGTCCCGGATTTGGAAGCAGACTGTGACTAGTTGACAGAACATGTCTTGTTCCTAATCTATCAATCATTTGTCTCCTTCTGATTTCCCTGTGGAGCATATGCTGATTGATTTAAATCTCTTGCAACCTGCATCCAAAATGTCCTCTCCGAACAGCTTTAACTCAATCACCTTCTCCTCTCCCCGTCTGCCTATGTTCCTTAAACATGCATGGAAATGCATTCAATCTATCTGCAAATTACTCCCATGCTTCAATATGATACCAGGTATATACCACGTATTCCTAATGTCAAGTAATGATCTCAGCTGATGTACAATGCTCCCCTAAAAGCCTCATGAGCTCTAGAAACTAGAAATGAACTGATATATATGTATGATGCTACCTTTTCTGTAGCATCTATTCTTCATCTTTCAAGCTAGAGAAATAAAAAAGATGTCATTATAAATGTGATTTCCATACAAGAGAGGAATGTCATCCTGTAGATGTAATATCAGTATTATACTGTTCAGTTGCGTCTTGCAGATATTGCAATACCAAGCTAGTTGTTTTAATGTCTAGATGTTGGGTGTCGAAGAATCCATAGGTCTCACACGTCTTTCATGTAAGCACTTTCATTTTCCTGTTCTCGTCTCTTGTCCGCTTACACCTCCTCAGTCCAGTAGCCCATTTCAAGTTAATATGTCCTGGTGCTTCAACACCTGAGACAGATGTTGTTAATCCAGGCAACATCCAAGCTTTGGTAGCGGGGACAACCTTCTCATTCTCGCAGAGAAGCAGCAGTTCACCAAAGCTCACCTCTGTATCAGTGTGGTTTTTATCTGGTAGTAAATCAAGGCAAAATTCTAATCACTTCCAGAAATGGCAAGGCTTTAAAATGTCATCAGTGACGTGCCCTACATGATACAAGTCTGGATACACACTCTGTCAAGCACTTCCGGGATTTCTTGGCTCACACGCCGAAGCATGAGCACGTTGGGTCTAATTATAAGCAGTAACTGAGTAACCTGAGTTTCCTGTTGGAAATATGTTTGACCAAACCTCAGCTCACCTGTGAACTGGAGACACTGCCGGCCTGACAGCAACTCTCTGCTCCAACCTGGAATCTGTGGATTTCCACCTGCCAGGCCTGTAACCCCTCCTAGCTCTCGCTCGCTCTTTCTCAACTAAGGCCACCCAAAAAATCCAAGACTCAGTATCGTGTTTTTATTCATCTTGAAGCCTTCATTAATAATCTCTCTCGTCTGGCAGAACTGCTGCATGATCCCCTCACCTCAAGCTGCTCACTTGCTTCACTCCTCAGTTGCCACATCACATTATCAGCACTTTCAATAAACCATTTAAATATGCCAAATCCTATCTGAATCCACTGTTTCAGTCCCGTTTAGTTCGCACTTTGACAAACCCAGCTATTATTGGGTGAGACAGTGAAAAGTCACATTGGAGCACCAGGTGCAAATGCACCACAGTTTAGGTTGTTTGTGCTGAATGTTTTCCCTCCCACTCATCAGGATATTACAGCAGATTTTAAATGAATTTATAGTAAATGACAATATCAAAGCCAGGTAATAAGCACGCCACTGATTGCTCTTTGTTTGGTTTGTGGATTATAGCCACATGTGATGGTCCTCAACATGAAGGCTAAAGTATCACATGTCACAAAAACATAGGTGAGCACAAGCAACACAGGTACTGTGCACCATACAGAATGCTGATTCCTGCACCTGCTGCCACACATGACTTCCTTGCTCTTCGTTCCTGTGCAACAGGAAGTCTTGAAAGGATTTGATTGCATCTCCTACATTAACAGCTTGTTCTGCTGCCCCAAATGGCATAAATACATTCACACAGCTTTAAGATTTCAGGTTACTTCTCTTACTGGTAGCAAAGGCCAGTGTGATTGACTAGTCCAGGTCCAAACTACCCCACTGGTTAGGAAGCTGGAACATCCCTCAGACTCTCCTTGGGCTGTCTGAGTAAAGAACATATGATCTCATCTTTTCTCAAATCAAATCAAAATGTGATGATGTGGTGTTTGTCTTTTCTTCAAAATGTCACACATACAGGAGTACTTTTTCAAACAGATTTTCCACTAAGTTTATATCTCTGTCTATATGAAAATGCAAAAAACAATGTAAAGTGCTGACAAAAACATTGCAAAGCAGAACTGCTGATGTAACCCTAATGATGTAAAAATGTTGGCCAATCAGAAGCCTAAACAACAGTCTAACATCAAAAAAGGAGATAAAGGTGCACAGCTTTCATGCTGCAAGGCAAAATCTGCTCTTTGTGTCTGAGAAACTGAGTTTCTGAAAATCTTTAACCTGGAAAGACTTTTTGTCAAGATCAGTTTCCATTGACCTAAAATACACAGGAAAAACTCCAGTTATCAAAATACCATATAAAATATGTATGTGTGTGTGTGTAACTTAGCAAACCTCCTTTCACTCATGTGGAGGGAAAATAAATCTTTTTGTTAAAGAGTATATAAGCTCATTGTAGCTGATCGATACAAATTATAGTGCAGACTGTTGACTTCGATTAGGTCTTACTTTAGGAACCTAATTAAATGGCCACAGTGCTGTGAGGAGTTTACAGGAAACAGTAAGCAAATTTTTACAGGACTGATTAGTTGCTCAGAATCCATTTTTGATATTAGTTTCCCAGTTCAACTTTCTACGTATATCATTAGCAATCTGATTTTATGCTGGACGTATATCACACACACACACATGCAGTGCACACAGACTCAGTGCACTTACACATTCACACACTCAGGGGTCGATTTATAATCTCCAAGATGACTTTCGTACAGTCCAGTGCTCTGGTTATTGCCCTTCCATGTAATTTGATTTCAGGGAAATTAAAAACTGATTGCACTGGGGTTTGATCCAGCCTACCAATGCTGCAACACGCACAAGAAGTAGCGCACACACGCAAATGTGCTAATAGTGAAATGTAATCAGTTCAGGAGAAGCTGTGAATATTTCTCTTCCCATCTCATCACTTGACAGTGTCATGCTTTATATGAAGAGCTGTCATGTCAAAAAGAAGCACTTTAAGAAATCAGTATGTGACTTGAAGGGCCAATGAGTTACAAATTCTTACAAGCAGCAGTTGTGCAGCAGTTGAAACTGAGTGATCACAGAAGGGAAAAGTTAGAATGTGAGAATTAGCTAATAGATGCTGATCCATTCCAGAATTATAACATCTCACCTTCAAACACAAAGGGAAAATCAGTTGTTTACTGATGTTTGCTAGACTGTCAGTTTTTCCCTTCTTCTTTCTCCAAAACTGCTGCAGACTTCAAAAGCTTTATCGTTCCAAACAAGGTGTGTGAATGTTTGTGTGTTCTGTTCCTGCATAACGGTGCATGGGATTTCAAACTTTTACAAAATCCACCCAGCAAATTGTTCATCTTGTAAAAAGGTGTTTATTTCTTCTCGGCTTACGACTTACATTTCCACACATTTCACACTTGCCCATTCTGTGGAGAAGATTCATTTCCCAAGAATTCTCGGGTCATCTGTTTAAATGATAAATGCAGTGCTTTTGGATATTTGATTGGCAATATGTTTCTTACGATACTAGTTAAAGTTATTCATTGCGATCGAACTGTGCTATAAAGGAAACTTATTATTTATCTCCAGCATAAACTAAAGCAAATTTAAAGCTGATGATTCTGATTCCTTCTCTCTCTATTTAGCTGACAGAAAGATAAACATGTACTACACTGCGTATTTATTCAACAGACGACAACTTGTATTTATGATGTCATTATTTTCTTATTGTAGATTCGCACACACATATAGACTAGAGGTGTAATGTATTATTATTATCAATAAAAGATCATCTGCATTCTAACCGATGCCCACAGTTTTTAATGAACTGACAGAATTATACTCTCTGTAAATACCAACAGCTCAATCTGGTGCTCAGTTTGATATTTACGTGTCACAATAACTGCCTGCTTCAGTCACTGCACGCAATATAACCATCCACAGATACAAATTATGTATAAATATATGGTCTTATGCTTGAATATGAAATATTTTATGTGTTGTTGTGACCTGCATACCTGACTGTTTTTATGTGTGCTGCTAACACACACTTTAATACCCCATCACTGAATAAGGAAAAGCCAGTCTAAGATTTACTATTATCAAGCAGATTTGTGTGTATGTAATATTTCATACACATTAATTTGCCAATAAACAATCTCCGCAGTCTTATTTTGAAAGTTCAAGTTAACATTCACCATTTCTTCATCTATACATATGGTGATCATATTCATGTGGTTTAAAATTCATACCGTCTTGCACCGTACCTAGCGACGGTGGTCCTCTAGAGGTCCACTCTAAACAGAACATGCAGCAAGTATAGAGCTGGTTCATGTGCCGCTACAAAGAACTCACCAACATCTCATCACAAAGGACTTGAAAAGTACTTTGATTTCATTTTCCTTCGGGTGACAACTCTGGGAGCGAACTACATATAAAATAGCAAAGGATATCAGTGTCTTGCTCTTCATGTTAACTGTGAATAGATTCCATACACTCAGATAAAGTTCTTCTTCCTACACCGGCCTACGCTGCACAAAAGTCTATTTAATTGAGTCTTCGTATTTCATTCTTTTCACATCCAAACTTTCGTTATTTCTGATTCAGCTTTTCTCTGACCTTTTTGGCAAGCTCTGTGATGAAAGCTGAGTTGTGGTATCTGCTATTCTTAGATAAAATCAGTCTGATGGCCCAAAGAAAATAGTGATAGCGGTAAAATGTCAGCTGTCTCTGATCTTCTTTTGTTGTTGTTTACTTCCCTTACCAAATGTAATAATGGTGAATCTTATCTTTCTGTTGCAGCCCAAGGAACAGGTTTATCACATAATGAAGAGATCACATCAGTTAGATAAGAGAAATACATCTTTTGTATCTTTAATATTGTGTATCCCTGCACAATAACGAGTACACAAGTCAAACTCCTCTTCACACGTGTGGCAGGTTGTTTTCAGGGTTGTTGTTTGGACTGACGGTTGGACAAGACTCCTGAGTGCAGGTGAGCACCTTGCCTCTTTATACAGCCACTTTGGTTAAAAGGTACACATCATTTACACCACAGGGACCTGAGACCAAGGCACATCTTAAGATGGCCTGCTGTGCTATTGTGGGCATGTCATGATCCCAGGTTTTGTGCCAAAGGGTTTGTGTTTAGGATTTTTAGTGAACAGCCCAGCCTCATAGCGTTGTATTGTATTGTATTTCATTGTATTTTTAGTGCCTATAACTAACTAAGTTATTTATAATGCCTAAACTCATTATCCTCTGTGTATAGAAGTCCTCTGTCTTTCTCTGCTTGGTGTCACGTTGTCCCGCGTAGCTGTGTCTCCTTGTGCTCCTCAGTTCCTGTGTAGCCCCTAGTTTGCCCCCTAGTTCCCAGTTTCTAGTGATGGCCAAATTAAACTTTCTGAAGCTTGTATTGAAAAGGGTTCATTACCCGAAGCTTTTTGACACAGTCCTCTTTGGTGCCATCTTGTGGTGAAAAGCAGAAGCCGTGTGAAGAGCAGCTTGAATCTAGAACTTGAAATGAAAGGCTTCATTGCATTTGTCCAATCTACAGAGCTGACAGCTTCTGTTTAATATCATGTGACAGTTCTGTGTGATATCGGGCTACCACTGTGGGGCGTTCTTTTTCTTGTTTGTAGTATTTGGGTATTTTGTTCAGCAATATAAAGCACCTTCCTTGTTAATCCCTTTGTGTTCGAGTCCTGTGTTTGGGTCCAACCTCTGCCTGCCTGACAGCCACCTGTGACAGTCCTCTCTTGTCTCTGTACATATTTGTTTTTTGGTTATTTCCTGTTATTTTCTTTTTATTTTGAAGATTTGTTTTTCTTGGGGTTTTGTTTCCTGTCTCTCTTCTTGTGATTTTCTTGATTTTTTTCACCTGTCTTGCTTTTTGTTTCTGGATATAAATAGTCTTGTCCTTTTTTTTTCCTTTTTCTTTTTTTTCCTTATATACACATGTATTTGTAAGCTTGATCAAAAATAGAGTTTGCACTGTAAGAAACGCATCTGCATGCTTTTCTTTTTGCCTCAACTCCTTCTTTAGAGACAAAGAAGTTTGCTTCCGCTTTCTACAGGTTTGCACTAAGATGGTGTGCAGCAGGCTGTCTGTTGGCTGCCCACTCCGTCACATCATTAAAAATGTTTCCTTGTATTTTTAGGGCTATTTTGGCTTAACGAATGCAAAAAACGTTTCTTAACTTTTGATTGTCAATTTCATCCCCTCTTTGAAGATAAAATTGATGTAGCTCTAAACACTCAAATCTTATCAATTAAGCCTCATTGCGGACACACATTGTAACCATCAAGATGGAAGGCAACATCATTAAATGCAAATAACAAGGCTAATTTGGGAAGATCCACTTTCAGTCCTCTTCTGCTGGTGTTCATTTGTGTGAATTACACTAATTTACACTGTAATTAAATCTATTTTGTCAGCTTAGAAGGGTAAATCAAAACTAGTTTCCAAGGGTGCACCGAATCACACCAGTCAGTTTTTCCTATTTAGTTTTATTTCCACTAGTATGAAGTCATATGAGGCTGAAATAGTTCTCCCTCCAGTTGAAAGGCTTCTTTAAACATCATGATAGCAGTTTTATTTTTTTCAGAGAATATTATTTGGAAAGTTTATTACATCTGTTTATTGGATCATGTTGTATTGAGCTGCAGCCGTGACCAGTTATCCTGACAATAAAATAACACAGGATCTACTTTACTGTCTTAGAAAACAAATAGCATCAACAAGTTTTGTTTATTATAAAACTATTTCTGATTCAATGTGATACTTAATGATATAAACTTAATGTGATACTTGACGAGCCCTCTACACACTAAAAAAGTTGAATGAATAAATCTTCATTACTGTAAATAGACAGTAGCACTGATATCACTAACACAGAGGTTCCCAAAATGTGGGGCCTGCCCCCTAGGGGGGGCGCAGAGCCATTGCAGGGGGGGCGCGGTATGAAAAGAAAAAAAAAAGAAAAAAGAAAGCTTGGACACTGCCAGCATAATGGACAGGTTTTTGACGGGGCTCCCACACAAACGCAAAGCAGGAGATGAAGCATCGTCAAACATGTTTCCAAACCAACTTCCTTCCAAGCCAAAGACTAGAAAATATGGTGAAGCATATCTTCCCTTTGGCTTCACCTGCACAAGTGCCAAGGTCTCCCCTGCAAAATTAGTTTTCCCGGGCTCTCCAAATCACGGACAAACAGTATCCCACATTCTTGATTTTTACTTCACAAACACTTCTTGTAATGACTAACTACTCCTGACATTTTGGACATGTTAGCTCTATGCAGTAAAGTTACAGCGGGATACAAATAATATCAGGCTGATCCTGCCGTAATTTGTTCCCCCGGTTCAAATCACGGACAAACAGTATCCCACAGCTGTTTATGTTTTTGAACCCATTTTGCACAGAGAGGCATTTTTTGAAAAATGTATTGACAGCAATGTTGAATATTATTACACAGGAAAAAAACAACTACACGTAAAATAATCACACCCTGACGCCTCTGCCTTTCTAAATGGAGGGACAGTAACTGCGTGTGTATATGTAAGCGTGTAAAACCTGCAGATAGTCAGATTAACAGTATTTTGTCTATCTGCCATTCTGCAATTCATCTCGTGTAAACAATAACGTGGCGCGCAGCGTGACGTGAAAAGAGGCACATACCTTTGACGTTGCGTGACGAACTCTGTAATCCTCGTCCACACGTAAACACAAAAAAAGAGTTTTAAATAATCTCCGTTTTCGGTGAATCGCAACGCCGTTTACGTGTTGACGAAAAGCCCAAACGCATAGAAACAGCTGAGTTTTCAAAAATACCCGTGTAGGTGTGGACGTAGCGTAAAAGAGTTAGTAGTATATTTTATTACTACCTGTAATTTATTGCCGTTTACTTGTATTTGCTTAATTGTTTACCCAATTTTTGAGGTGTGAAATAAACCGCAATGGAGCAAAATATGGGTGTGTGTGTGTGTGGAGGGTGTGTTTGTGGGGGGGGGCGAACATTTTTCTTGTAAAACAAAGGGGGGCCTTGCAAAAAAAGTTTGGGAACCACTGCACTAACACAAGATACACTACATTTACAAAGCTCTCATTACAAGCAGTGAGAAATAAATGTGAGAGCCTTAATTGGGTTTAATGCACAAAAGCCCTCACGGTTAACGTAATCTCATATAAGTGCAATAAGAATACAACCGCATGAGCACAAAACATGTATATAAAACAAAGCTGATTGCCTTCCCTTAAAATGTATTAGAATAAATCGATTCATTCTTTTGCAATTACAAGCAATATTCAGACTATTTTCAGGTCACTGAATTACAGTTGTAACCCCCCCCCCCAATTCAGTTTGACAATTTGTAACAAGCCCAACTTATCACATCCGCAGCTTGGAAATTACAATAGACTGTCCAGCTGGATTTAATTGGTTTCACATTGCACAAACAGACACGAGCATAACAGACCTTTCTCACGGCAGATATTGACATGTTATGGCAGGAAAACGCACATCTGTAAGCACTCATGTTGAACGTGGCTCTGCTCCACTTAGGTGTGCCAGTAAGCTATGCCATCATGGACCCTGGCCCACAGCACCTGAATGGAATTCAGTCATAATTAACACGATTATTCATACCGATGTCTGTCTGAAAACTAAAATGAGTTAAGCAGGAAGTTGTGAAACTTACACATGCTCAGTTACATGCCCACAAACAATATGAATGTACTGCAGATAAAACCCACAGTGTAACTCAGCTGTTGCAACATCTGGGACATAAGACCAAAATTATGAACATATGTGATGGTTCTGTGGGAAAGACAGTTTTGAGTCTTGAGGGGACAGATTCATGTTTGCACCCTCAAATACTGCATGTAAGACAGCAATGCCTGTGGACACAGACAATGTAGAGGCTCAGTTTTTGCTAAACTGCAGTGCTGCTTTAAATCTTAGTGTGAACTGCAGAGGAGAGCATTATATCTTAAACCCAGCCAGGCTATGCCCTATATCGCCTTTCTACTGTCACAAGTACTAAATCATTTAAGTTCAGCTGCATTCAGATGTTTTCTCTGGCTTGCTTTGTTAGTTTAGCTCCATGCAATTGAATGTTAGTAAGTGAACAAGTAAAGCATTCATATAGGTTTACATTTTTTCTGCTGCCTCTTCTGCCCTGTTTTCCTCTCATCACATCTACAAAGTATCAGGAAAAATGATTTGTTACATAAAGTTGCTTACAAGAGGGAAAAACTTTCTGGATGCAATCTAAGAGGCAAAAAAAAGTGCTTCCCAAGGCCTTTTGGGAAAACGGCAGAACATCTCCAAAAAGGTAGTCAGCTACAGTGTGAATCATTACGCATAAATATAACCCACTCGTGTGAAAGTTTGAGACTGTCATAGTGGTGCATTTCATGGCCTTTTGGTAGATGTTGGAACTTCTCCAAACAGCAGTCAGGGTGCAGAATCGTGAGGCATAAAATATAACTTGTGAGCATATATATCCTGCAAACAGAAGGAAGAAGAGAGAATGGAGAGATACAGGAGCAAGGATTTGTGAGATGAGAAGAACCATTTCATACTACAGTCTCTGACTTACAGTGTAATCTCTCAGATTTCTTTCTGAATTTAGAATGTCATTTTCAGTCCCTAAAAATACTTACCCCTTTGTTCTACTGTATACTCTCTGGTGATTTTGGAGGTTTTACAGGAAAGAAGAGAGGTTTTCATACTTTTAAGGAGAGAGTATCTCAGGGTATTTTAGAGGACAGAACAATGTTTCTCTCTTCTTGCATTACAAAATGTTAGGTGTTGTGTTGTACTGCTGTTTGTCCTTTAAAATAATTTAAAGTACATCAAAACACTACTTAAATACTCAGAGTATACTTTCTATACAATTTCTTCAAAGAACACTTAATTAGTATTGAGTTGTTGTATTTTTAGGTACTGGAAATTAGACTCCAAATTTAGAAAAATTGGTCAAGTCAAGTCAAGTGGCTTTATTGTCATTCCAACCATGTGCAGGGGTACAGTACACAGTGAAATGAGACAACGTTCCTCCAAGACCATGGTGCTACATATGACATATAACAGACAATCAACACAGGACTACATAAAGTGCAATGTGCAAAAAAAAACAAAACAGAGGCAACGCGAAACCAGACAAAACAGAACGATATAGACACAAGACAGTGCAGACACAACAGTGCAATAGAAATGTGCAAAAGGCTGAGTATTGTGCAAAATGTCACTTGGTGTATGAAGGTGTGCATATCTGTGTGTGTGTGTGTGTGTGTGTGTGTGTATGAGATAGATGCAGATAAGTGCTTGATTACACAGTCTGTTTGGGGAAAATACACTTTTTGTTATCTCATGACAGGAAAGTAGATCACAAAAGGAAGATAAAAACGAGCATCCATTGCATGTGTGATTTGGAAGGATAGCAAGCTCTGCATGTTGGATTTATTTAACGCTCTGCCCGGGCTGCCTTTCTCATAACAACAAGGCTGGTTTCTTCTCAGCAGTGGTTCACATGTCAGAGAGTTATGGTTCTTTAATTTCATTCCTTCAGCTTCAGCTCAAGTGTTTCAGAAGCTATTATTAATTTCAAATGTTGGATTCAGTGGCATCCTGTCAGAGAATGCACTCTTTAAAGAAAGTAGCACCTGTTCTGTTATTAATTACAACTGTGGATGTTTTTGATTATGGAGCAATTGGTTGTGTTGTTTTGTTACACAATCTTTAAGGAATTTATCATCCTAATCTGGTTCATGGAAAATTATTTTCACAGAGTCTTGCTTCACTCAAAGAACGTCACCGCTTGCATCACTTCACAAAGTACTGCTTGTGATTCAGTTTCCGCCTCCAAAGAGAAGTTTGACACAAAAATGGGTCCAAAGGGGAAATTAAAAAAGGGTTTAAACTACATGAGATGCAGCCAGATGGACACACAAAGATGTTAAATGCACACAGCTGAGTGAAAATCCATGATAACTGTTGTTAAACTGCAGGGATGCATAGAGCTATAAAGCAACATTTGAAGTCATAAAAGCTCTATTTAGTCTATTTTGACTAATATTGTACAGATTTAAACCCTCAGGATTAAAGTGACTGTTTTCCTTTTTAACTTCATGTTTTATTTTGAAAATTAGATCCTCGTGTGTTTTCTGTTTTTACACGCCCGCCCCCCTCTTTTTTCCCAACCCATGTTAGTGTCAGATGAAGTTCGCCTGTTACCTAATACCCTTCTTCCTGGCATTTAGTTTGGCCCTCTTTCAGATTTCCCACATTGCACATCCTCGATTTCTATCCTTTCAGTCCCTCCCACCAAATATGTGAGCAAAACATGCAAGAAAGAGTCTCAAGGAATCGAGGCACAGGTTTAAGAAAATAAAATCCTGGGATTAGGGCATCCTGTCTGCATGTTCAATCCAAATAAGTTAATTTGTTTTAATATGTTTTAATTCAAGTTTTGAATCTTTTTTAATTGGGCAAATGGTAAAATAATGGCGTTCATCAAGAAGGCGACTGTGGGGTTTGTTTTTTTTTCACATCTCAAATGAAATCAAAAATGATCCCTGCAAAATCTGAGCTTTAAAGCGTCATTAACTTATTCTCATCTACAGTTTAGATTTCTTATCTTACTATGATATTTTATCTTCTGCCTAAGAAAACTTAAAGTGCTCCTATTTTTGGTGTAGTTTTTCAATATAGCAGCTCTCTGAAAGGCTGTTCTGATTTTTTGCAAGCACCTTGACACTAATGTTGTGAATTGGTGCAATATCAATAAAATTAAATTGAACTGGGCGGCATGGTAGTTAGCACTGCTGCCTCATAGCAAGAATGTCCAGGCTTCAAATCCACCATCTGCCTTTCTTTGTGGGGTTTGCATGTTCTCACTCGGTACTTTGGCTGCTTCCCACAGTTCAATGAAAGGCACTCTGTGGGGTTAGCTTAACTGGTGATTCTAAATTGGTCACAGGTGTCTCTGTGTTGGTCCTGCGACAGACTGGCAACCTGTCCAGGGTGTACCCCGCCTTACGACCCTGAATTGGAAAAGTGGAAGAGGATGGATGGATGAATTGAATCTTTAAAAGGATTTGCTACTTACTTTAAGGAGTGATTCTTAGAAAAGTTTTTCCCTTTTTAAGTAGCCAGACTTATATAAAACATCAATTTTTCCAGTCAGATTATTGTAATTCTATTTCATAATTTACATTTTATTATTAAGTGGGTGGCATTGTGTGTCTAGAGAGACAATTTGTTCTTCTTTCAGAGAGAGGAGACAGAGGCATGGACAAAAAGAGATGATAAGCTCACAGTCTGAGAGCCGGAGGATTTAACCAGCTGACTATCTCAGAACATAAAAACAAATCGGTTTCTAATCAGTATGTCGGGGCAGCTCTACACCAAGTTTGAATATCTCATCTCAGAACTTAATCTTATCTCTGATAGGGAAAGAAATTGATTGTCTTTCTCATGCAGTGGGGGGTTGCCCTTTTTAAACTTTCGAACTGTAGTGATTCAGATAAGGCCCACTCGGTGGGAGAGTGTTATCATCTGCTGACATATTGGAAGCAGACTGATCAAACATGCTCTGAATCAACATTGGCAGCTTGGGACAAACAGACCGATTAAAATGCCAGGGCACTGACACATAAAGGCACGCATATGATTCTACATAATCACTGAAGGTTTTTCTTTTTTTTGTAGCTTCATGTGTGTCACTGTACAACTGATCTGAACTTTGAAAGTCTAGAGGTGCCGGAGGTTCACATATGCTTTGAAGTGATGGTTTTATTAATAATTTGCTGATTTACAACCCTGTTTTCATACTTATTGGAAGCCTTCTTGTCTCCATCTTTAGTGTCTTTTGGTTATAAACGGGTATTTTATGTGTTTTTAATGTGTATATTTTTTGTTATGTTTTATGTGTTGATACATCTCCTCCTTGTCATTGCCCTCATTATTCTCACCTTTGTTAAACAAGTTCAGCTATAGCTAACTCCGTACCTGTCTGCAAATCCCTATGAGCCTGCAGTGTGTGCATATAATATACATCCTCTTAAATCATCTTAGTGTCGGTTCATGTTCTTCTTTTGGTTTCCTCTATTATTTTCAGCCCTGCCTAGATATTTTTCTTTTTGGATTTTGAATATTTTCCAGTAAATCTCACCTTTTGTTAGATTTTTCTCCTGTGTCATTCATTTTGGGTCCATAGCAACTTTACAATCCACACAGTCACCAAACTGTGATAGTACTAGTAGCAGGAATGTGTTATTTGGGCAGTTTTAAGTACGGACTGAAACATGTCAATAATGGATCTATTACAGGGGGGAAAACAACTAATTTAAAATTGTATTTTACGAAAACCTTTCCTGTAAACAAATGACAGATTTCCTAGTAGTCTCAGAAGAATTTACATTATTATGCATTAAAGTATGTGATCTTTGATGTGCCCACGCTGGACCCCAAAATCCAGTTTGGTTGGCTCCTGTGATTTTTTTGTGTGACATGCTGTGGTGCACTTACAGAAGGGTGGCTCGGTCAGTTGGAAAAAGCATCTGGTGTGATTGTTAACCATGCTCATTCACAGACCTCGAATTCTTTCGCCACAACAGTTGCCTCTGAAAATCACAAATGACTGATAAATCTACACGGTGCGAGGACAATGAGTCACCGTGGATGTGAAAAAAAAGAAAAGTTGATCCAAATAAGGAATAAATTACACAGAAAGATGAATTCGCCTGCAGAGCACTTTCATGTACACAAACTGTCACATCTTAATGAGGTGGTTAAGATGAGTCTTTCAGTCTGGGGTAAATGATAGGTGGAGAAAAAAAAAGATGTGGGATCAAATATTTTGAGCAAAACAGAAAAAGTGAAACATGCTTAGGGGCTTGGGATGTAACTGTGGCGTGAGTGTGGGCTAGCAAGGAAATGGGGAGCGGGCACAATCATGTCTAGTGTGAAAACAACCCAGTGTTTAAACACATTTTAAAAAGATAACCATTAAGACAGCCTCTCTTGACATTTTGTGTCTCATGGTTTTAAGTGTAGTATGCACTTCTGCTAAAGTCTCACCTCAGGTATTAACTCTCTTTCACAGTGGTTATAATTGTAATTATTTCCCTGACACCTTGAGATGCCTTTAAATCTTTGGGAATTTACTAGGTCAAAACCATATGCCATGGAACCCTTATTATGTGCAGAATATCATACGTATCCAAAATTCACTTACTTCTACGCGCCACAAAGGAAAAGCATTTTATTATGAAGATTTAACAATGTCTTTTATTCACTTATGCAAATGTAGTTACAGCAAAAGTATTTTCAGGCACTCTTTGACTACATATAATTTTCACAGTCACTGCAAATTCCTGTCATCCTGCTATCCGATCTACAAACGGAGACAACTCAGTTAAATCATTTCTTGCTTTCGGCAAAACTCTTCTTTGAGTCGAAGCTGCAAAAAAAAAAAGAAAAAAAGAGAGAGAGCGACAGCAAATAGACTCCCAGTTCTGATGAAAGGCACACAGGCACTGCATTTATCAGCACCCAGCAGACAGGAGTTCTACACTGACATGTTCATGTAGCTATACACACATACATCTATTCCAACTCAGTCCACATTCAAAACACACACACATATAGACACGCTGCCATGTTTCCATAATTCCAGAGGATGCCGAGGATGCTGGTGCTTTACTCTAACCTGAAAAGGAGGATGTTACTTTTACTCTCGGACTATACTAGCCCCTCAGTTTATCCAGTATTTGAACCTAGGTGCTTAGTCCCTTTCTGTCATTCTGTAAAATCCTGTGTTTAAAAAATGGTTTAGTGCCATCCATTAACTGAAACTATTGGCAGAATTTGAAGAATGAAAAAATGTTTCTGACTTCATGTCCAAAACGTATTGTGCTAAAAAGTTATCGACCAAAGCTGAGCTAGGGCATGGCTGTAAAAGCCTACACATGTGGATACATTTTGCAAATGTATCATGGTCTCCTTGTCCTCTCAGGTTCTGATCTTCCTTCTTTGTGTTCTCCTCTACTTGCTCTATCTCTCCTTTCTCTATCGTGCACATGTGGATGTGAGTATTAACTCTGCTTACCCCTCCCAGAAGGAGGCACGTCTACCCCAGTTTCCACCAACCCACCCAAATGTCATCAGCTATCTACAGTATTATATATCTCATCCATTTCTGTGATTGTTATTCTGGCAGTAGAGTAATTTAGGCTTCCTTGCTTGCTTCTTTCGTATATACCGATCCTTCGTTGTTGCAGATTCTGTCCTGGTGTGTCTGCCTGACACACTCACACTCTCAACGAAATATTCCCCTGTGGATTTGGAGAGACCTTACCTGCACCAGAGCCTGTGGAGCAGAAGGGGATCATTCCCACCAAATAGAACAGTTTTAAATGAAATTCACTTGAGAAAGTACCCACAACCAACCTGGGAGAAAGGTGAACATTCACTTCCATCTGCCTCTCCTGAAGATGTTAAATAATCTATTAACTACAGCACTTCTTTTTAAATTAAAGAGACCTTAGGCGGTTGCTTTAATGTTGTTATTTTGTGTTATTAACATAAAAGTTTAAATAAATAATGAAGTGGCGAGCTAATAAAACTTTTACATTCAATATAGTCCCAGGTGTGACAATTTTCAGTTTTATGGTTGGTTCTTTACAAAACCCAAACAGAAATAAAAACAGAAAACCACGTCAGTCCACTTTAATCTTTTTATTTAAAAAAAAAAAACATGGTTGTAACAATTTACTAAGCATGTGGCTTGTTTTTCTTGATAACTAGCTAGTGGTAAAGCCTTTAAGCATTGTTTTCTGTAGATTAGATGGCAGAAAATTGATAATCCCACTGTTATTCTTTACATTAATACACTCTGTAGTCATTAAAGGACATCATTGAAGTGATATGATGGATGCAACTCCCAAAATCAAATTTGTTTTTGATTCTGGGTTGGTTCATCCCGCCTCCTAGGCTTGCTAAATTTTATTTTGAACGTTCCCATGTTTTTTTCTTTTGTTTATTGTAATATTGCAGAGTAAGGAACCTCCAGTATAAACTACCTTGAGACTACAGTTGTTGTGATTTGGATTAAATAAATAAACCTGTACTAAATTGGATTGGACTGAATTAGATTCAATTCAATTCAATTCAGTCATTTTTATTTCTACAGCGCCAAATCACAACAACAGTCGCCTCAAGGCGCTTTATATTGTAAGGTAGATCCTACAATAATACATACAGAGAAAAACCCAACAATCATATGACCTTCTATGAGCAAGCACTTTGGCGACAGTGGGAAGGAAAAACTCCCTTTTAACAGGAAGAAACCTCCAGCAGAACCAGGCTCAGGGAGGAGTGGGGCCATCTGCTGCGACCGGTTGGGGTGAGAGAAGGAAGACAGGATAAAAGACATGCTGTGGAAGAGAGACAGACATTAATAACACGTATGATTCAGTGCAGAGAGGTCTGTTAACACATAGTGAGTGAGCAAGGTGACTGAAGAAGAAACACCCAGTGCATCATGGGAATCCTCCAGCAGCCTACACCTATTGCAGCATAACTAAGGGAGGATTCAGGGTCACCTGGTCCAGCCCTAACTATATGCTCTAGCAAAAAGGAAAGTTTGAAGCCTAATCTTGAAAGTAGAGATAGTGTCTGTCTCCTGAATCCAAACTGAAAGCTAGTTCCACAGAAGAGGGGCCTGAAAACTGAAGGTTCTGCCTCCCATTCTACATTTAAAGAGCAGAGTGCTTTAATGGAAATCTGTACATAATGTGCACCATGTTATCTCCTATATGATTTTGCAACTATAAGAATTGAGCCTGTAAAGACTTCTTCTTTTGGAGCTAGAGGAATTGCCTCCTGCAGGCCATTAGAAAGGAGGCAGATTTAAGGCACTTAGGCTGTGTATAAAACCTGTCCATCTTTTATACACAGCCTATGTGATGGGCAGAGACACATGGTGGACAACCAAATGGAAAAGTTACTTAATCTTGGGTTGTTATGTGTATTCTTACTGTTGTATTATAAATGACAGATTTACAGGTCATATGATTTTCAGTGATGACACAAACACATTCATACTTATTTGTAGCATCTGCTGGACAAGAAGACTGTTTGGTCTTAATAGTGGTTACTTGTACTTCCAAAGAGTCACTCTGGGTTTTAAAAATACATTGACTGAGTATATACTAAAATTGCACTGCAACCTTAATCAGCACTATTTGCCATGGCTTGCTTTGTACGAATCATCTGGATGTGCTATAATTTTGGCTGCCAGTCATTTCCACCCCTCCAGACCCCCCCAAGAAAATGTCTGTCTTGCTATTTTGCAAGAAAAGTGTCATTGTGATCCACAACTCAACCCCAAGCAAAACTCTAACTGACAAGACTAAATAAATTTGTATTGAACCAGCCCTGTGGGTAGTGGGGACTGGCTAAAAAGCTGCTTATTTCTTAGCTAATACAAAGCCCACGCAGCAAAAAGTAATAGTCAAACTCACACAGTGAGGTAAATGAGTAAACACATCAGCACCTGCCCCAGGGGTTAGAAGATTGGTCCCTTGGCAGTCTCCAAGTTTTCTCTTTTGCTTTTAAAGAAAATTATAAAGCTTGCAACTGTTCACATACACAAAACCTATTTTAGTCCAAAAGTCCCCAATACAAAGAAAGTCTCTTTTAAAAAATATAATTTTATTGGGTCAAAGTGTATCTTTTAATTTTTCCTTTGCTTAATAGCACTAAATCTCTGAATTCCCAGAATAACAAACACTATAAATTATTCACAATTGCTCCGCTGGGATGTGGTTATGACCGTTTTTCAAAATTCCACTGCCTGCAGCCATTAACGCCTGGCTCTCTATTATTATGTAAAGTATGAACACTTTGCCGCAGTCACTGAACAATTCAAATAATTATTGTGGTTATTATGGAGGCCTCAGCTGCTTGCCAGGTCCCTTTTCATTTGAAACTGCTGAAACACTACTGAGTAAGTAGCGCCAGACAGAGACCAAGAGCTCATACCAGCCACCATTACTAATAGTGCTTAGTTCCTGTGTGAGCGTGAGCCCACTGAGATAAGGCTGTGCTGACAAAAAGAATGGATGCTCCGAACACTCAAAGCTTCTTTGACAAGGCTGAAACATAACTGATATCATAGCTGTTAAATTGCATTGATGAGAAAAAGCAATGGGGAAACCTTTTGACGTGATGCTGGCAAAAGACACTGATGTCACCCATTCATTTCAAGTCTGGTTATACTGGCCTAAGCTGAGCATTTTCACCATCAAGCTCTTGATATTTTGAGACGTTTTTGTCTCCCTGGGAAATGCACCAAGTGTACATTTAGCTCACAATTACATTTTGTGGAAAAATGTGCTGAAACAGCTTGTGTTTGATGATTTTTGTTGAACTGTAGCGAGCTACATGCTGAAGTTTCAGCAAGCAATCCTAGGTAAACATGGATAAAACATTTCTCAATTGTAATATGCATTAACCTGATTGTCAGATTCAATTACACATTAACTGATGGTGGTAGAATGCCCTTCCAGGTCCTTCAGGTCAGCTAGTAAGACTGACCGTCTCTATATCATGACTTCTTCCCTCTATTTACCTTCTACTTGCCTCCTTGCTTCGTGTCCGCCCTTCCAGGTCCTTCAGGTCAGCTAGTAAGACTGACCGTCTCTATATCATGACTTCTTCCCTCTATTTACCTTCTACTTGCCTCCTTGCTTCGTGTCCCTGATTACCTGCCTTTTCCTGCTAGTTATTAGAATGCAGAGCTTGGGATTAGGTTTATGGAGTCACACGTCCTGGTCCAACCTCCACCATTTCACCTGGAAAACCTAATGCTAGATTACCCTACCTTACAACTCACCAGCTGCTTTCTCAGCTAGTTGCATACATCATTACCTCACTTTTTTGTGAGGGACATTGTCTGTATTTGAGTCCACCACTACCTAATCTCTGTTAAATGTCAGCTTTTTGGGGGACTATTTAATTTTTAGAAAAGGAATATTTTACTCATAAGTATCCATTGATTAGTGTGTTATTACATCTTCCTCCAATTCATGCATTCTCATAAACTTTGAATTAATCCACTAAAAATAAATCAATGTGGGCTCTCGCTCATAAAAGCTCTCTGATAAACAGTTTGACATTCTCAAATTGTTTGAGACTGTCAGCTTTTAACTACGTTTCACTATTTCCAGCTAACAGCCTCTAACAGAGGCTACCAGCAGCAAAAACAGCAACCTGTACCAACAGAAAAGTTTGGGATATTCTCAACAACTAACCTCAGTATTTGTTATCAGAAAGAAGTGATATTTACTGACTCAACTTCTGCTGGACTTCTTTCACAAAGTTTTACAGCCTCTTTTCAGAGTAAATAGACACAGGTACGTGATTTGTTGACAGCTGAGGTAAACAGTATGTTGACAGCCAACACTCACTACAGATGAATGGCAGCCAGAGCTGTTTGTCCTACAGTGGCCACCATAGCCAGGGTTATGAACTTGAATTGGGATGAGTAAGAACACAGAACTCAGTTGACTGCAATTTTCAGTCTAGTGGTGATATTTTATACACTTTACCTTTAAAGTGTGTTGTTGGTCTTATGCTATTAGCCATTATATGATCTTTAGGCTTTGATGTTGTTCAAGTCCATATATAGTCATTTCATTTAGGTAATACTGGCTTGGACATGTATATGTTTTAAAACTGTATCATAGAGATACACTTTTGTCTTTTTTTTTTAAGTAGAGCATTATACTGTAATGAAAGGGTTGTGCGTATGTCTTTTGGGGGCACAGTATATTGTACAGTATAAGGATGCTAAGCAGTCATTGAAAAAATTTACATGGAAAGAAATGTTGAGATGTGATTGGACCAATAGTTGAATTAATTAGAACACCAGCTGATATTTTGCAGACCAAGATGCTAAAAACTCAGAGCAAGGTTATAAAAAAAACCACTCACCAGATCATAACACTTTGTGGTACCAATATGACGTGTGCCCTCAAAAATATAGATTTCGCCCTTCAACACTTAGGAAAATGTTATGCACATTTCTTTTCTTAACCCTTTTTTAATGACGCTAATAGTTTCTAATGCACCTCGAAGGACAAAACTTTCACTTTTAGCCACGGTGCTAGCTGAGCAGGATGAAATGTTTCAGCGACTATTGGCTGGCTTTAATGGCTTGACAAACATTTTACAAGTCATCATTCTTTAAACAGCAACAGTGCCATTTTCAGTCAGGAGCATTACAGGTAAGGGGAAACTCATCGTTGCCATCCGTATTCTGTTCTGAGATGTCCACAACAGAGAACATCTCTCTGCCCATCATTATCTGTATGCATATATGAAAAGGCAGAGGTAGGAAAGGCAGCAGCAAGACCCTAGACTGGAGTCGAGGTGGGCTGCAATGCAGCTTGCAGATTTGTAGCAACTTTACACAGCCTAAAGCAGCTAAACACTCTCCCTGACATTTGCCAGCTGAATGTATAGAAGTGTATCAGATGAGCCATTAGGTGAGGTAAGCTTGGAACTAAATTCAGCTGATGTCCTTGGATAAACTGAGACTGAGTTTGTAACCCATCTGAACTAATGCTTATCTGGCAAAATGGTTAACATGGAAAACAAACCATCTCAGCACTAAGTCCAGTCTAAAGAGTTGATAGTTGCCTTCCATCATACTTGACCCGTATGAGTAGTGCATTGAGTATATTATTTTTTTCAGACATTTTCAAGTCGTTGAGCTTTATTAAAAACCACTTCCATCTTTATGCTTGTGTTATTTTCAAAGTTAAATAAAAGTGAGAGTTATAAAATCACTCATATGCAGAAAAGATAATGAAATATATCAAACTACTTGTCATAAAGTAAAATGGGCAAGTTGCTCAATATGTGCCAGCATGACTGTTTGTATTACCTTGCTGAATGAAGTAACGCTAATGCAAGTTATTACCTGCATCCCAGCACTGGAGACTATCTGCCGTCATCCATCATCGTCCCTGACAACCACAATTATAACCTGGACTATGCAGAGAGCAGGTTCTTACAGAAACATGACAGCAGGCTACTGATATAATTGCATCCTTGCACATAGTCATGTCTAGCTCTGCTTTGTTAATGGTCTTCATTTCCCCTCTCTTCCACAATACTCCAGGTGGTATCTGATATGCACAGTCACTGCAGGTGGAGGCTGAAACTCATCACCAAGAGCCATGTTAACTCTGTCAATTATTTAGATTTGACTTTGGCAATACATGCTTTATAATACAAAGAACATTTTTGGACTGTTTCAACAACAAATTATGTATGATGTGCTACAAAATCATTTGGGAGAAGAATGGCTTGCTGCACTGTACAAAAACATGACACACATGCTCTTACACATTACTATTGTTGGGACCTAATTTGATTGTTTCCCCATTAAACTAAAAATTCTTATAGATTTTTTTTAGTTTAACTTATGCATGAGGTTGAAAAGTTGCAGATCAGAAAATGAAAAGCTGCACTAAAGTATTCGGATGAAGTGGTTTCTTCTTTGACTTCATTTGCTTTTTCTCCTTCTTTAATTCTTCTACTTCTTATTATTATTATTCGTCTTTTTCTGCTGCTGCTGCTGCTGCTGCTGCAAACAGAGCAGTTTCTTTCATACTCCCATACAGTGACTACTTCTACGGAGAGCCAAAAAAAAGGAAAGTGAAGCTTAGTTTTACAACTACTTTCCAGGAATCTTTTTAATGAAATAATGTGTGCTATTTAGCACTAATAACAGTAATAGTCATCCAAATTTAGTCCAGTGAGGACCAAGGTAATCAAAAGAAGATGTTTCCACCTTCAGTATTTTATACTGCTGCATAGAACTGACATTTATGTCAAGATGTCCAGTCCAGCTAGGTTGCAAATCTTTGCAGATCTTCAGCACCTGCAGGCTGAATCATTAATTTAGCCTGCCCACATTACTTTGAATTTGGAACTTATTTAATTAGTGCCAAATTGTGTACAGTACTATGTAAAATTTGGATTCTCCAGAGTCCAGACCCTCATTTCTTCATATTTGGCTACCAAAAAGCTTCACCAAAAGTGAAAGGGCTC
The DNA here is from genome assembly GCF_001858045.2 of Oreochromis niloticus. NCBI lineage: Eukaryota > Metazoa > Chordata > Actinopteri > Cichliformes > Cichlidae > Oreochromis > Oreochromis niloticus. The sequence continues at coordinate 6,135,570 of NC_031972.2, forward strand.
AATGAAACTGCTATTAAGATACCATTCTTAAGGAAAGAGAGCGTAGAAAAGCTTGAGCTTGTCATCAATATGTATGGAGACTGTAAGGAGAGAGCTAAAACAGTGAGTGTTTGTAAAATATGGTAGAGACTCTGTCATGGTTTGGGGTTAAAACCCCAATTAGTGCCATTGGGGATTTTTCAAAACTGATGGACTTGTGAAAACACAGAAGTACAGTCAGATTTTCATCTACAGTGGCTTGCAAAAGTATTCGGCCCCCTTGAACTTTTCCACATTTTGTCGCATTACAGCCACAAACATGAATCAATTTTATTGGAATTCCACGTGAAAGACCAATACAAAGTTGTGTACACGTGAGAAGTGGAACAAAAATCATACATGATTCCAAACATTTTTTACAAATAAATAACTGAAAAGTGGGGTGTGCGTAATTATTCAGCCCCCTGAGTCAATACTTTGTAGAACCACCTTTTGCTGCAATTACAGCTGCCAGTCTTTTAGGGTATGTCTCTACCAGCTTTGCACATCTAGAGACTGAAATCCTTGCCCATTCTTCTTTGCAAAACAGCTCCACAACTGCCCTGTGACGGCCTCAGAGGTTGTCTCAGAGAATATTGGGAGCAACAACACCATGAAGTCCAAAGAACACACCAGACAGGTCAGGGATAAAGTTATTGAGAAATTTAAAGCAGGCTTAGGCTACAAAAAGATTTCCCAAGCCTTGAACATCCCACAGAGCACTGTTCAAGCGATCATTCCGAAATGGAAGGAGTATGGCACAACTGTAAACCTACCACGACAAGGCCGTCCACCTAAACTCACAGGCCGAACAAGGAGAGTGCAGATCAGAAATGCAGCCAAGAGGCCCATGGTGACTCTGGACGAGCTGCAGAGATCTACAGCTCAGGTGGGGGAATCTGTCCATAGGACAACTATTAGTCGTGCACTGCACAAAGTTGGCCTTTATGGAAGAGTGGCAAGAAGAAAGCCATTGTTAACAGAAAACCATAAGAAGTCCCGTTTGCAGTTTGCCACAAGCCATGTGGGGGACACAGCAAACATGTGGAAGAAGGTGCTCTGCTCAAATGAGACCAAAATGGAACTTTTTGGCCAAAATGCAAAACGCTATGTGTGGCGGAAAACTAACACTGCACATCACTCTGAACACACCATCCCCACTGTCAAATATGGTGGTGGCAGCATCATGCTCTGGGGGTGCTTCTCTTCAGCAGGGACAGGGAAGCTGGTCAGAGTTGATGGGAAGATGGATGGAGCCAAATACAGGGCAATCTTGGAAGAAAACCTCTTGGAGTCTGCAAAAGACTTGAGACTGAGGCGGAGGTTCACCTTCCAGCAGGACAGCGACTCTAAACATAAAGCCAGGGCAACAATGGAATGGTTTAAAACAAAACATATCCATGTGTTAGAATGGCCCAGTCAAAGTCCAGATCTAAATCCAATCGAGAATCTGTGGCAAGATCTGAAAACTGCTGTTCACAAACGCTGTCCATCTAATCTGACTGAGCTGGAGCTGTTTTACAAAGAAGAATGGGCAAGGATTTCAGTCTCTAGATGTGCAAAGCTGGTAGAGACATACCCTAAAAGACTGGCAGCTGGAATTGCAGCAAAAGGTGGTTCTACAAAGTATTGACTCAGGGGGCTGAATAATTACGCACACCCCACTTTTCAGTTATTTATTTGTAAAAAATGTTTGGAATCATGTATGATTTTCGTTCCACTTCTCACGTGTACACCACTTTGTATTGGTCTTTCACGTGGAATTCCAATAAAATTGATTCATGTTTGTGGCTGTAATGTGACAAAATGTGGAAAAGTTCAAGGGGGCCGAATATTTTTGCAAGCCACTGTACCATGCAATATCATCTGGAAAGCATCTGATTCATTTTTCAACATGTCAGTGACCCCAAACACACTTGACAATGGAATATAAACATACCTGGATAGAGAAACACATACTGGAACATCATTAGTCATAGATTGGTCTTCCCAGAACCTGGAACTCAAAATAATTGAAGCAGTGTGAGATCCTCTTAACAGAGAACGAAACCAAAGGCAGTCACCCAAAGAAGAGCTTTAAGTCCTTCAAGAAGCCTGGAGAACCATTTCTGAAGAAAGCTTGCCTAAGAGACTTCATGCTGTGTTAAAGAATAAAGCAACAATCCAAATATTCTCTTTCAAGCTCATTAGAATTGTACAAACTTGCTTTTGCCATATATACTGTATTTCCATGAATGTTGGCAATGTATGTTTGTAATGGTCATAAAAAGAAATAAAGAATTGAAAAGTGTTTGTTCATTTTTAGCAATTCTCATACTTATTCACATCCCTGAGATGTGAATAAGTATGAGATCAGGGATGCCAGTTTTATATGTAATTTAAATACTGGGTCTATTTTAAATAAATAAATTACTAAACCCATCTTTGCTTATAACCCAATCTCCTACCTGCCCTTCAGTTAGCTGTTTGAAAAGCCATTTAGCCTAGCCCAAGCAGATTTTTAACACGGATAGTGGTGATTTTAAAAAATCCAATATATCGGTCAACCAACCCCCATATATTGGATTCATGTGAAATCATTTATGACAGTAACATATTATCACTGGCTCTCCTGTCTCCCTCCCCTCAGCTCTAACTGGTCACAGTAGATGCTGCTCCTCCCTGAGCCTGGTTCTGCCGGAGGTTTCTTCCTGGTAAAAAGAAGTTTTTTTCTTCCCACTGTTTCCGAATGCTTGCTCATAGGGGGTCGGTTAATTGTTGGGGTTCTCTCTGTATTATTTTAGGATCTTTACCTTACAATAATACAGAGAGAGCTGTTGTTTTGATTTGCACTATATAAATAAAATATTATTGAATTGAACAATGCATGTTAAAAATAAATTTGTTTTATTGTAAGAAGTTGTGGATTACTGATTTACACCCTGCCTGACTTTGCACAGATTTGTCATGTACTGATGGAAATACGAGAATGGGACCCAAGAGCAGACTCAATTTACAAGTTGAACTATTTACAAGGTGTTTTTTACAAAATGTGAACTTAAACAAGAACATGGCTAGAAACTGAAACTGGGGAACTAGAGCTGAGTAAGGCTGAGGGCGGAGAAATGCTTAAACACAGCGAGCACACGGAGAGCCAAGAGTTGAGTGCGTATGGCCTTGGGGTGTGCTTACTTGCAGACTGGAGATGGTGAGTCCAGGGGGAGGTGTCCGTGAAGGAGGATATCTAGTCCCAGAGGAGTGACAACAGGTAGGAGGGCAGCCGGGTGAACGAGGTGAGTATGGAAGTCCTTAGTTTGAGATTTGACTGAAGTAGCTGAAGCAGTTCAGACCAACACTGAAGCATGAACATGGCAGTAGGTAAATCTGGTTGGAACTGAGGACAGAGAGCAGCATTAGATACAGGACAGAGGACCATGGAACTGACCACTAGGAAGTCAAGTTACCACCAGGGGTAGCAGGACGAATTGGTGTCCTCCGCCTTGGAGGATGGCCTGGACACCTCTTACACACCCTGGAAAATCCCCAGACACTCCCACGGAACAAGACAAGATTAGTCGGTGCCTTTGTGTTAGTTAGTGGACTAACTATGCAACATCAACACTCATGAAATGGTTGAAGGGTTTTTATCAACAGATAAATGAAAATTACTCAGCCATATCAATAACAGATAATAGCTAATATAAGCTGATAAGATCAGCTGGCCAATATATCAGCTGGGTTCTACTATTTAGACAAAATTGACATTACTCACAATCATCTAATCTGATTTAAAGTGTACCTCTCCAGTTCAAGCTATTCAGGATATTATCAGAATTCATGCTTGTCAGACTTGCTGATAAGAACGGGAAGATCGTCTCCAGAGAAACTCAGCCATTCTGGATATAAATTTCCATCCACTGGAAGACTTTGGAAGCACATTTCAACAGCCAACAATAGCACGCCTCCAATATTCTACTCCATATCATGAAACTCAAATCCAAACCCAGACACCAGAAATTAGTTAGCACTCAGGTGTTGTGGGTTCATGCTAAAGCTTCACAGTGCATTTCATCTGGCTCTTTGTTGTGTCTTTGCAATGAGTAATGGGTGAAAACCACATGCTCAAAATTTCAAAACTCTGAATATGTTTGAGATGCAGGAGACAGACTGTAGTACTTTTTATAGTTGCCACAAAAGGGAAGTGTTAAGTTACTTCATTGTTTGGAGCTTGGCAGGTTTGGGTGTCAGGTAGATGCCAACGTACATTAAGGAATTTAAGTCACTGAACTGGACCTTTCCGACATATTTTGGTGTTGAATTATGCTCACCTAAAAGAGTTAGTTACTGCAATTCTTCAAGTTAATTTTCATGTTTGCAATTCTGTATGTGGCAGATCTGTCCAGATATAATTTATGGATGATTATTGCAAAGCATGTCAGCTTTGGCACTCAACCCCTGCAAATATTGTCACTTTTTTTTTTGTCAAAGAATAAAAATGCCCAAAATTCAGAACTCAAAGAAGTTATGGCCATCTTTTATATACAGTTTATAGTACAACCTTACCTATTTTTCAAACCACAGTATGTCTGAGAGCTGCATCGCACTCTGAGTAATGAGGCTGGTGGTGGAAAAAATATTTTTTCTTTCTTCTATGATGGATTTGAGTCCAGTGAGACATTAAACAAGCTGTTACTCTTTGAATCTAAGCAACTGACACCAAAACCTGGCATTTACATCAGTATCTGTCACTTTTCCTCCACTGCCTTTCTGCTATTTAATGTTGTTAAAATGTTTAAGAGCATTCTACCTTTAAAAATTGTCAACAACAGATAACCCCCCGAGCAAGAAAACACAACGCTCACATCAACAGAGAGAAGCCTTTACTTCATCTTTATTTCATCTTTTGACATGAAGAGCTAAAGGCATCCTCTATGAAGTTGTTTATTGACTCAGTCACACAGACACACACACACACACCTAAAAAAAAGGACTCAAGCATGTGGAAAAACCCAAGGCATTACTTGTGATTTATTCATTTAATAACCACAATCATTTTTCTCCATTGGGATGCATTAGCCCGAAGAGAAAAAACTGTTACAAATGCAAGTAAACAAGAAATGGTGAACAGAGGGTAAAAAAAAGTGAAAGACATTGTAGAACTACATTTGTGAATCTGACCTTCTACCAGCCGATGACATGATTGCCAGGATGGTAAAATCTGCAGCACACATAAATCATGGCAGGTGTGAACATGTACTGGGTTATGGAAATGAGGCATAAAAGGCTTGGGTGAACCGATGAGCATGATGTAGCTGAGTACATGTCACCTTTCCATGCCCATTTCCTTTTTTCTGGAATTGGACATGAGCAAATGACAGATATTTTGTCTGGCTTCTGTTCATTTGTTTGTTCCTTTTTCCCTTCTAGCCACTTCTGTACCAGCCTTATATTCAAGCTATCTTCAGTACTTCACTTATTCACAGCTGTTAGTAGAAAAAAATGACTCCTCCTTCTCTTGCCCAGAAGCAGCTCCATGCTCTGACTTGCATGCACTAGTGAAATACATATCATTTCTGAAGTCTCCAGGTCATAACACTGTAAGACACTAAGTGTAATGGTCCATGTGTCACTGATGCAGAGTTTTGAAGGAGGTGTGTAAGGGTTTTCTAGTTTCGTATTTATTATGATAATTTTGTGTTTTGGTTTCAAATTCTTTATTTATTAGTCTTCTGGTGTTATTTTTACATTCCTGGGGCGTATGATGGTCCTGTTTTCTGTGACTTTAGTTTATTTATCCCCTTTTGCATTGCCATTCTTCATCTTCTGTCTCTGTGTCAAGTTTGTATATCCATATATCAGTTATTTCCTGTTTTATTTTGACAGCCTCTTGTCACGTGTGCTTTGCATTTATATATTTTCTCAATCGCCCCTTGTCCTTTCTTATGTTCTCCATCATGACCGTGTCCTTCCTTGTGTGTTTACAGGGGAATTGTTTATTTGCAGATTTGTTCCTGACAAGTCTGGCAGTAAAGCAGCTTTTGAGATTCATATTCTTCATTTCTGATTCCTTCATCTGGGTCCCAACTCCTGTTTGCTACACAGCCCATGTTGACTATAAGCTTCATGCTTTCCTGAAAAAACTAGCAAGGGGATGAGGAATGAATCAAGAACTACATTAAATGAATTATTCAGAAGGTCACAGTTAAAGGTTCATGTAATGAAAATTAAAAAATGAATCCAAAATTTGAGCTAGAGCTGCTAAATGTCCCCATGCATTAGGGGTGGAAAGAGTCACAACGTGTCATGGTACTGGGTCTGCGACTCAGTGTTTTGTGTATTTTAGTTTTATTCTTTGATTATTGTATGTTCTGAGTGTTTCCTGTTTTATTTTGAAAGAGTCTATTGTGTCTTTATCATTGTGTTTAGGTTCACTTCCCCTGTACCATAGTCAGGTTCTTTTGTGTCAGCTGTTTCCTCATGTATTTCCACTTCCCCTGATTACACCAAGTGTGTATTT